>NC_056743.1:1501329531-1501537031 GCF_019279795.1 Protopterus annectens
GCTCCCTTATTAGTGGCATAAAAAATTTTCTTTTAGCTATTACCATGGAAGAATAGTCATTGTCAAAACGCACAGTTGTCTCATTAATCTTAACAGGAGCTTTAGCCCAAGCAGATTTAAGAACCATCTCTTTATCAAAAGATGATAGAAATCTAACTATAACTGATCTAGGATAATTTTTGTTAGAGTTAGTATTAGCTATAGATCTATGTGCTCTTTCGATACCAAAAGAGAATGTTTCTGGTAAGTCTAAAGTTTTAGGGAGCCATGTTGTTAAAAAAGAAGTAATATTGTTACCTTCAATATTTTCTGGCAGTCCAAAAATCCTAATGTTATTGTGCCTAGATCTATTTTCCAGGTCATCCAGCTTTGTTTGTAAATGTGTATTTTGTTTCAGCAGAAACTCAATGTTGATTCCCTCTTCTTGTATTCTATTTTCCATGTCATTCACAGCTTCTTCTATGCCTGTCATCTGGATCTTCTGTTGTTGCAGGTCTATATGTAACAAGTCTATTTGTTTTGTGGTTTTTTCTATGAAGGTATCTATTTTTAGTATCCATTTTATCCATCTTAGCAGTAAGTTGCTAGATTATAATTATCAGAGACTGAAGTTCTTTCTTGATGCTGGAGTCTTGAGAATTTGTCTTACTGGAACTCATTTCAGACTGATAAACTGACAGGAAAATTTCCAAAGTGATTTCTGACAGGAATATTGTTAAGATTTCCTTTCTTTTTTAGATATAGTTCAAGAACTATATAAAACAAACATATTTAGAAAGAAAATTACTTCAAAAATTAATTTTTTAAGTAATTAATTCCTGTCAGTGTAATGAAATTGGTGGAGCTGAAGAAATCTGCTGCTATCCTGTGTTCATCCTTGGCCATGCCCCCAGAAGAGATATTTTCAATGATCCATACTTATCCATCCAACATGTTCTATTTATATTGCAAAAGAGATTGAGATCCCCTGAAAAGGTGTTCACTGTAGTAGTGGACTTGGAAACGTGTAATCTGTCTGTTAGGATAAGCTCTGATGAGGCTCTATATGTGAGGAAGAGGTCACCTCTTAATAGCGTGCATGATACTGAGAAGGCTTCTCAGATCAAGGACATAGGAAGAAGCTAACATCATAAATAAAAGAGAGTATTATGTGTACCTCATTTAACTGGAAAATTATTTAAAATATAGACATTGTTTTAGTTTAAGCAATGGTATACATAATAGAAGTACAAACTATATAAAATGTAAAACTAGATGATTGATTAACAGGTTAATGCTTAAACAACAATTATAGCTAATAGCAAGTTAGCCATGAGCTGTATACAGAGATGAAACCTAACAAGAGTAAGCAGCATGTGCAGAGTTAATAAAAGTAGCCCTACCAAGGGTGGCCTGGGATATTCATAGTGTTCAAGACATTATATCCTAGATAATAAATGATTCCTTATTTTATATATATATATATATATATATATATATATATATATATATATATATATATATAAAATCTCGATGTTTGAAAAAAAAACGTATTTTACATTGAAAGATAATGTCGAATTCCTGCATATTAAGTAGGTAAAAATGTCAAATCTGATGAACAAATTCAGCAGATTCGACATTTTCACCAAATATCGAATGTGATGTCCATATGGGTGCCAAGGTAAGTGTAATTCCTAAATTGGAATTCACGTTTTTGCAGGGCAGCAAGCCCCCAACACCACCTGCAAACTATATATTTCAACTCCAAGACAGAGCCGATTCAGTTTCTTAATTTGGCACACTGGTTACTCACTCTCCTTAAAATAGGTTCAAGGTTTGATATCAAAGAAAAAAAGTGGTTACAGTGAGACAGCTCTGTGACATAGAAGAATAAAGCCCTGACTATGCTTCAGGTAACCCAACTCTGAATAGTGGTTTGGGTGCCTTTTGGAGCTGGCAGAGGAGAATGAGGTTGAAAAGCCATTCCCAGCTCATGCAAGAAGGAGAGGACTCTGGCACACATGATTAAACAATAAGACGAAGGGAAATTTATCATGCAGAGGTATGTTTCTCCCGGGAAAGCAGCCATAGCAGAGCTTAAAACTGCTGCCAGGAGGGAGGAGGTACTCTGCTGGGGAGAGGACAGATCAGCCCACAGGACCAGGCAAGAGCAATGGGTTGCAGGTTTTCCACTTGACCAGGGATAATGCAGAATGAATGGGCCAATTTAATACAGGTATGGGAGGCATTAGGCTTGGTCCTGTGGGGAGAGGGAGTCAAATAAGAAGATGTTCATACTCAGAGATCTCAAAGTGCTTCCCATGGAAAGATATTTTTTCCAGTCAAAATATCATTACTAAAAAAATGGTTGTATTAACAGTGGCACTTTCATGTAAATAGGGATTACTTTGATGATCATAGTTGGGGAAAGTCAAATAGATTGATTAATTGATGCCTCAGGGTTTATTTTAAAAAATGCTCTGTAATTTGTCAGATTCAGTCTGGTGCAACAGTGATTTCTACAGAGATGAAACATGGAGGTCATTATAGCAGAAGGCATGAATATCAGCGTCCTAGTGACAGTGGTGGAGGTCATATTATTAATGCCCTTGATGAGACTGAAGATAAAAAACAGTGAATTAAAAAAAAAGTTTATGACATATATTTTGGATATATGTAGACACACTAAACTAGGCATAAACCCCTATGTCATATGATGGGTTGCCAACTGGCTTACTGATAGATCCCACACTGTGAAAGTAGTAGAATCCAAATCTGACTACCGACCAGTTACAAGTGGTGTCCCACAGGGATCGGTCCTAGGTCCTCTCCTGTTTGGCATCTACTCCTCTGAAGTTAAAGCCAACACAAAGGGACTCTGGCTGACCAAGTTCGCAGATCATTGCAAACTGGGAGCCATTATTGATTCTCCAACTGATGTAGACATTCTACTAAAAGGCCTCACTGACACCAATGACTGGTGCCAGAACCATGGCCTTAAGCTCAATGCCAAAAAGTGCACTGTCATTCCCTTTGGGAAAAATTTGGTCCTCATGAAATACCACATAGCGGTAGTCCACTAATCACAGAAGGTGTGATAAGAGACCTGGGGACACAGGTTGACAGCAACCTCTCCTTTGATAACCACATTGCCACTGTAGTCAGAAAGTCTTTTTTGTGGCACATCTCATTACAAAAGGTTTCTCATCCAGGAAGAAAGAGGTCATAATCCCTCGCTACTCGTCCCTCATTAGACCTATTATAGAATACAATGCCCCATTTGGTATGTACCTCACTAGACACCTACAACAACTGGAAAGGCCACAAAAATACCTCACTAAGAGGATCTTAGGCCTTAGACACATGCCCTATACGGACAGACTCAAAAAACTCCAGCTATACTCTGTCTCATATCGCCTACTTAGAGGTGATCTCTGCTTGACCTACAAAGCCATGTCTGACCCAGAGCTGCTAGATATGCTACACCTAAAGAAATCCCAATCCCTGCGTACCTTATGCTCCAGGGACCTAAACCTCATTACCACAATAAACAGAACATGCTGGACAGACAGGTACCTAACCCAGAGACCTGCCATACTCTGGAATAAACTTCCCATTCACATCAAGCAGAGCACTTCACTGGCCCTCTTTCAGAGAAATCTTGACGAGTGGATGGGCAATATGAGGTTCACCCCGGGGATCACTTCAGTGGCCTTTGTTCACAGGGGCACTGGGAATTAACTTTGGGTGGCATGATGCCAGGAAATCCTCTTGGGCTAGGCTTATATAGACTCCAGGGCTGTTAGCCTAGTACACATCTATGAACCTATGAAGCTATATAGTGAATAGGGTGCTTATAGCAGAAAAAATAAGGCATTCACAGAGTAAGCTACAGAACTTCAGTCCAAGTTAGTCATATTTATAGCAAAACTGATTTACCTGGAAGAAAAGGCTCAAAGGAAGAATATGTGTTTAACTAGAATCCCAGAGAGGGAAGAGGGTTCAGACTGCTTAACTTATGTGAAAGGCAAGCTACTTGAATCTCTTGGAGTTAAGTGAACTATATATGTATATCTAGCCCATGTATGCAGGATATCTTCATTGTATTTGAGTCTAATAGCTGGTTGTCCTCACAATGTTCTGATACATTTTCAATCAAGCTGTGTTAGCAACACAACTTCATACAACTTTGGAAGTCTAGGAAACATTATTTGAAAAGAGGAGAATATATTTTGACAATGACTGACTGTTCCATTCAAAAGACAGAAAAGTACAATTTTATGAGGTCATGCAAATATGCTAATTGAAGAACTTTGCATTTTATTTGACTTATTAAATTGTATTAAAAGTCTTTTTAAAGGTTTTTATAGTTAACTTTACGCATGCAATTATGGTCATTGAATGCATTTCATAATATGTCCCTTTTGGCAAAGAAAGCAATGTTTGCAGGGTATGAGAAACAGGGAACAAGAACAAAAGTAAAAGATGATTTGAACTAATATGATGGAGGATGAAGATATAGATTATCCACAGTACTGCTCAGATAATATAGACTTACCCTGTTATTTAGACAATAAGTAATTATATTAATGCTTTAGTCTCTTTTAGTAGTGTTTGTTTACAATATTAAGATGATTTTACACGTGACAATGCTTGAAGTGAGTTTTGTTTATACTCCACTGCTTCTAACCTATTAATAATTTAAATTGTTCTAACGTTTCCCATAATTATTGCAAAATGAAAATTTATTTAAGTCCCTGTGTGCAGTTTGATGACATTTATTAACTGTTTACATAAGCTTTTTGCTCAGTCGGACACTCCCAGTCAACAAATGTAAAATAAATAAAAGTGGCTTTTTTACTACTGTGCAATATTTATTGATGGATGATGTTCCCTTTCCTGTTCACTTGTTAAATTGTTTACCTACCCAATCGCTATAAGATTTAGGCATTATATTTGTGTTGTGGTACAGCAGTAGTGTTGTTACCTCACAGCAAGAGGTTCTCCTGTTCGATTCTCGGTGTGACTTGGGAGTGCCTTCTGTGTGGAGTCTGCATGTCCTCCCTGCGGTTGGGTAGCATTCGAAAGGCATGCGTGTGTAAATGGTACTGCCAATGAGTTGATTCCATCTAGTTCTGCACATTCTTTTAATAGTAAACACCCTTTCCCCATCCGGTCATTCACCAGGGAGGTGAGGACGCGTTCCATCAGCAGGGGGCGTCAGATACGGAAATTATCTCCGGACAGACAGCCCAATCGGAACATCAAGAAGATGTGGGAGGGGAAGCAATAGACTTAGTATTCAATTTATCTAGTTATGAGTTGAGTTGTGATGAATTACAAGTTTTGTCAAAAGGTCTTACGTTTATTCCCACTACATACAGTAAATATGAGGAAACGTTGAGAGACTTTAAATTATTTGTTAGGAATTTGTCATTGAAAATTCAGTTCAATGGAATGGATACTACATTTAGCCACTCTTATAGGAAACCCAGCACATTTGTACCACCAATACACCCCTTAGTTGCGGCTTATAGTAAATTAGTAGAGGATGATTTGTACAAAATGAAGGGACAATATGGTCCCCGTAACAGGAATAAATACAATCTTACCTTCAAACAAAGAGAAGCTTTGGACACGTTGTGTAACAACAGGGATATTATTATACGTCCAGCAGACAAAGGGGGAGGGATAGTTATCTTTGACACAGGTAGATACCAACATGATATGATGAACATGCTAGGAGAAGAGAAGTTTTATGAACCCATTTCAGAGGACAGAGTTGACTTTATTATTCATAGGGTGCAGGCGGCATTGACTGACTTGCTTATGAATGAAGTAATTGATCAAGCTTTATTTGAGTTTCTGTATGTCACACATCCATTGTTACCAGTAATACAGGGCCTTCCCAAGTTTCACAAGGACCCTATTGCTCCACCCATGAGACCAATTGTGGCTGGCAGAGGGTGGTCCACTGAACCACTCTCTATTTACGTAGAGGGTAAATTAAGACCTGTGGTAGAAGCTAATTGTCATATTCTTAAGGACACCAAACAATTCTTGTTAGATCTCTACCAATACATCAATTCTTGCACATGTATAGAGGGAATTCTTTTGGTAACAATGGACGTCCAATCACTCTTTACAGTTATACCTAATGTGGAGGGTCTTGATATGATTGGTACTTATCTGAGGAGATCAGAGTCAGTAATAAACTTTGACATTGATTTGATTCTTCATTTATTAGAGATTGTTCTGGAGTCCAATGTGTTTTGTTTTCAGGAACAGACTTTCCTTCAGTGAGATGGCATAGCTATGGGCACTTCTTGTGCCAATAGCTACGCCAATCTTGTTATGGCTGAATGGGAACATAGATTTCTTTTCCAGAATGAGTTGTATAAGGATCATGTGCCATTCTATAGGCGATTTGTAGATGACCTTTTCCTTGTTTGGAAAGGTACGCCTGCACAACTCGAGCATTTCTTTGGAGAGGTCAACACAGCTATAGAGTTTCTGAGTTTCACCATGGAATGGTCTGACACACGTGTTACATTCTTAGATGTTTACGTTGAGAAGTTAGCTGGTGGGATGGTGAATACAGGGTTGTATCGTAAACCCTGTTATAGGAACACTCTTTTACACCGCCACAGTATGCATCCTGGATTTGTCTACAGGAATATCGTCCGTGGACAAGCGATGCGCGTATCTAGATACATACCTTGTGATTCAGCATATAGAATGGGTTTAAAGGAATTAGAGAATAGATTGAGAGAACGTAGTTACAGCACATTGGACTTCAGAGAAGGTATGGATGACATCACGACTCTTAGAGACACTAGAGCTATGCCATACTTTTCTGAAGGGGCAGATGGATACTATTCAGCTAGTACTGAAGATGAGCACACTATTGTCAGTTTATATGGGCAGAATCAACAAGTCGTTTTTCCTGTCTATTATACCAAAGACGTTGGTTTTATTAAAGATATTTTCATTAAACACTGGCATGTTTTATCAGTAGACCCTAAAATTAAAGAGATCAGTGGCGACAGGCCAAGGTTTGTATATCGGAACAAGAAGAATCTTAAGAATCTTCTATGTTACCCAAAGACCATACATCAAGAGCTGTCAGTACAGGGAGCTTATACGGTACCATGCAATAGATGCAACTTTTGCTCTTATATTCTTACAGATCCAGCCTTTGTGCATCCCCTGGGAACAGGCGAGTACACCATACGTGCACGTGGTAGTTGCATGTCCAAGGATGTGGTTTACATAGCATCCTGTGTAGCCTGTTCAGCATTCTATATAGGCAAAACGAATCGCTGTCTTAGGGACAGGATTCGTGAACATGTCTACCACATCAGGAAGGGTCATCTACACAATGCACTCGCCAAGCATACACATGACAGTGGTTTACACCACCATTTTAGATTTAGGATACTAGAGCAGATTTTTAAAACACACAGAAGGGGAGATGTTGAGAACTATACAGAGGCTAGAGAGACATACTGGATCATTAAGTTCAGAGCTGATGTGTCGCCAGGACTTAATGGCAAGGTTCCATTACGTCCATTATTAAAGTTGAGGAAGTTGAGACATTATAAATGAGTTATATATGAGTTAGAGTGTTGTGCTCAACAAGTATGACATATTTTTTATGTATTTATATATTACATATATATTTAGATATATCCTTTTTATATATTTATTTTATTATGTTTTTTATATTGATGCCAGTGCATATTATTTAATAATTATTGTGATTTTTGTATTTTATATATAGGTTTTTGATGATGCAAACTATTAGGCATGTTTTGATATTTTGTTTTAACATGGGCTTATATACCTTTAAGCAGTATCTGTTAGTTTGGCGCCTTTTCGTATATTTAAGAAACGTAGAGTGTTGGTTTGTTTGTATTGAGGTCTGAAGAAGCTATTTAGCGAAAGCGCTAACCTTTTTATATTGCAATAAAACCCTGTTTTTACTTTTGGACAGCGTTGGACTACTTTGTTTTTATGGACTTGATGCTATTTGGTCTGTGGAACTTTATATGAGCGTTTTGAACCCCTTCATTGTTTTGCTCTACTGTTGTGCTTTTGTTTATTTCATTTTCGCTGTTTACAATAGAGCATTAACTCCGTACGGACACTTTTGTTGTTTAATGCTAATTGATAGGTGACATCCATCCCGAGGTAACTAGGAGTATGATCACTTCTACAAATGCTTCATGGGTATAATACTGAGATGGTGTTTTCACTGGTACTCCTCCAAAAGGAGGAGTACCAGTGCAAAGAAAAAATATAAATTCATTGTGTTGTACCATCATTACACATTTTGTCCCATCTTAGTTCTCCTGTAGCTGATATCATCCATGTTCTGGTCTAGTCATAAGAGGTATATTGCCCTAGGCTCTTAGGAGGTGAGTGAATGAAAGCTAGTGGCATGGAAAAACCTTATGTTAAAGATCGGTTGAAAAGGACTAAACCAGAATTCAGCCTTGTAATTCCGTTTTTCACCTTTAAGTATCACACGCATGATGACCAGTTAATTGCTCACATCAGGAATGTGTAATAATGATGTTAAATTAAATAGACTGTTGCACGTGATGTGGATGCCCTTACTTCAATCTCTTCCTGCAATACACATTTGTGTGAGACGTAGAGATGTCACTCAAGTGAACTGCCTTTCTTCTGAAGACAGTAATGCATGGAGAAGAGTGCAGCTGCACCGCTGCATAATATAGTGGTGCAGCTGCACCACTGCATTATGCTTTGAGTTTTTCCTGAAGCATAACTGTTATTATCTTGTTCTAAGTGTTTGTTCATTGCACCTCTGATCAGCTGAAAAGTAATTTGGTTACTGCAGGAAGTATTCTGACACACTAAATATGGGCTGTAATACAGGTAAACATGGCTGTGTGTCATAGCAGATACTTTATTAATTTAGAAAGGCTGTGATGGGTGTTTAAATCTTATACTTTGAAATAATTTGCAAATTAAATAAATAAGTACAATTAGTAGTGAATGAAGCCTTGATGTCTTTATTTCACAGGGAACTAATAGCTTAAATGAAATTGTCATTTCACTTTTCGCTACATTTTTTCTATTAGTAATGTATTGCATGTGGAGCTAAATGCTACATCATTGGTGAATGCAGAATGACATCTTTTCATTGGAATGTCTGTTGAGATTTATTGCATTATGTAAGCAGTATTTTATCACCACAGAGAGTCTTTGGAAAATATTTCCAAAAGTCTTGGTGGTGGTCTACTAAGCCACCAGCTAGACTGCAAGGTGATGGGCATTTACTGCTACATTCAGACAACTGGCACAGTTTTCTTGCTCCCAGCCATTCCAAAAGAAACAGCTAAGAGAATTTTAAAATGAACATTGCATTATGGGTGGCTATAATTGATACTAGTGGCAGTCAGTGGCAGTGTAGCAACCCATGAAAGTCTGTTTTACCAGATTACTGCTACACGCAGTTTGTACAGGGCAGCCTTATGGAACACTGAATCACTATACACTGTCCTAGCAGGTATCAGACACACACCATGGCATTTTAATAATTTATTTCCTAGTTTCACTGGACAGCCTATTGCTGTTCATTGTAATAAACACTGTTCTGATGTAAAGTCATGCTGTGACTTTGTGATTTTTCTTTAAATACCAGTGGATTATGGAAAAAACACTGTACACGCCCCATACTTTCTTATTTCATATAAATGCGCATTCCTTTGATTATCACTATGGACAAAAGTCTGTCTTTGTAATAGTAAGCAGTGCCAGTGAACACTACTACACTTGTAATGACCTTGGAGTTTTTGAGGGCATTGGGGTTCAAGAAAGGGTCATGGTACACTAAAAGGCAAGACTTTTTGTGGAGACTAGCATGCATCCGTTGTGAATACTATCATCTGAATGCATGATGGATTGCTATGAAAAGGCAATGTGCTCATATATGAGCACATTCAGTAGCATAACTTCTGATTGTTAATACTAGCCCAAGTAAATAACTTAAGTATGATATGTAGTGACTCACTTTAGTACATGCTGGTAAATAAAAGGATGGATTGCTACGTGCATGCATTGTGACACAGTATGGCTGTGGCCCTGGCCAAGAGCATAACCTGAATGTACTGCATCTCCATTATAAGGTGCTGACATTAGGTACGAGATCAGCTCTGTTTATGCCTATAATGTGAGTACCAAGGCATCCATCCAGCAACAACCAGGTAGTAATGCTGATCTATCACATACCTATTCATTCAGTCATGCTCTGTATTCTTTTATTTTGCCCCTCTCTTTCCCCTAGGAAACATTTGGTCAAAGGCTGCCATGGAGAATAGAGTTGGCAGACCTTTGGTTATTTTACTTATTTATTTTGCAGTGAAATCAAACCAGTGACTTAGATTACAGAGTGAAAAGGTGCAATGTATCACTGCAGCCCATGACTATGCTCATTGGAGGTGATGGTTTATGCTGAGCCCATATATACATATAAAGGTGCAATACATCACTGCAGCCTATGACTTTCACTCACTGGAGGTGAAAGTAGTGATGCTGAACCCATATCCCTACAAACACATGGTAAGCCATAAGCAACACATATACCCCCTTTTGCTTATATTTTTTTTCCCTTGGCTTTATATACATATGAAGAGTTATGACATGAAGAAAGAAAGAATAGGCATACACATCTATACACACACACACACACACACACACACACACACACACATATGCACACACTCATACACAAACACAGTTAAATATATATATGTATATATATATATATATATATATATATATATATATATATATATATATATATATGAGTCCCCTTCACATGGTCGACATTTCGGAATGTCGAAGACCATATGGCTGAGACCATATGATCAACATTCGAAATGTCGACCATTTGGGAACCAGCATCTCCGTACAGTGTGGAATGGAAAGATTTTCATCTTCCGCACTGTAGTGTGATCTCAGAGTTGATATAGTTGAGTTCCGAGGGGTGTGGGAGATGGAGCCCCCCACGGGGGATGCAGGGGGTCGTAACCCCCCCCCTGCTAGCAGCGTGAAGGTAAGTTTTTATTGTGTTTTTTTTTTTTTTTTTTTTATTTAATGGTCAACAATTTGAATGTCTCGGCCATATGGTCTTCGGCATTCTGTAATGTCGACCATATGAAGTAGATACATATACATATATAGATACAGAGAGAGATAGACAGAGAGAGAAACAGCAACAGTATATAAATAAATGTGTTATGCAAGTATATATATATATATATATATATATATATTGCATGTCTATGTATACTCACCTTAGGAATGCATGCTAGCCTTAACCCTGCCTTCCCTCTAGCCCTGATTATGCACCTTACCTTAGAAAACCTTTCTGTAACACTACCACTGTTCAGACAAATGTGAGATGAATTTTGGCAGTGTTATGCTTAGCAAGTTGAAAAAGAAAGTCACTTCACTTTTTCCATGTATTATACTTTGGTAATATGTGTTACTGATATTATGAATGGTTGGCATGTTTTTGACAACATTTTGTGTATCAGTCATTCAACATGTTGACCAGTCATGATATTTATTTTATTTATGTATTGCATAATTTTATATACATATGTATATATACAAACAAAGTCTGTGTATCCATATACATATATATATATATATATACTCACACATAAACATACACACACGGACACAAACGCATGCACACAAACATACATATATACGTACAAACATATGTACATCACCACCAACACTTGTTAATTCCAAAGCAGCACACACCATGCCTCTCAGTGGTCTAGATTTTCCTAGAATGTCCACCTGTTTGCCTCATATTTTGGGTCTGTTCCTCATAAAATATATGGTTTTCAGGCAAATTGGTGAGGCAGAATTCCATAAGTTTCAGACTTCGGGCTGGATTCCAAAAGTCAGTTGCAGACAGCACAGCACACACAATGGGATTTCAGAAGGTATGTTGCAAGTTGTCTGACTACTTAGTCAGTGTAAGATAATTACGGATTCTGCGCACATGCCTCAGATTCCAAAATACATTCGACATGCCCAATGCAACCTTAGTGCAACAAAGTGCAGCTCCAACTCTGTTTTCGAAATCTTTAATAAATGCATACTGTAAAGCAAGGAAGGGAAGCTATTCCCATGGAATCCTATGGAATCTGTAATAATATCAACCAGGAAAAAATGCTATTTGCAGTGAATGACCTGCAACAGGCTATTGTCCTGCAAGCTATGGAGGAGGATTTGGCTGTGAGTCCCAGAAGGCAGTCAGCTATAAAGAGAGACAGGCTACAAAATCTGTAATGTTCTGCCAACATCAGCTCTTTTACAGTTTTATTTGTAAAGGTATGAGCATACTGGGATAGTTCTGCAAAAAGAATGGGGAAGAGGATAACACTGGCAAACTGAATTTAATGTACAAGTGTGTCGTTTATTAACTCACCACCCTTCTCATACTTATATTTGAAGGGAGTGAGATGGTAAGACATACATTTTGACTGTAGAACAGGGACTTCACCTGATATACGGGACATTTTTGATGTATTATTTGTAATTTGACAACAAAATATCATATAGTTCCTGTCCTCCCACCTAAACTACATTTGTATATATGTGTTGAACAGGAAATTGTAGCTGTGTGTTGAGTAGCTACAGTTTACATGACAGTGTTCTGCTGTCTCAGGTATGAAATATTACAGTTGTGTTTTGTGTTGTGACCACTGTGTTCACATGCATTTATGCTTGCAATTTTATTTTCATAAATGCACAGCAAGTTGTACTTTGTTTTAACCATTTTGTAAAGCAAGTGGCTGTATAATTGCTTGCTCTTGCTATTCCAGCTCTTTCTGACTACTAGCTATAATTAAACATACTTAATGTTGTGTAAATTTAACTGAATTACTATTTTAAAAACCTGTACTTACTGCTTCTCTGTAAAATTACGTTTTGCAATATGTATACTGTCAGAAAACTGTTATTGACTATACTGTAAAATTTTGTAATAGTAAGTTTTTATGTACTTTTATAATACATGTGGAGCTTTTCTCCCTGGGCCTCCACTGAAAATGGGTCTTCACCCAGTCGGACTTTCCTGGTAACCAAAAGTAAAATAAATAGTGTAAGCCATGATCCGTATTACTACCCCATTCCTCCACATTCAAATCTGATTTGTTTAACTGCATTTCCTCCATGCAATCTCAGGCAAGATGGATTAGCTAGGTGTGTAGGTGACAGGTCTAGAATGTGAAAATAGCTGAGAGTTGCAATTTTAAATCTTTGTTCCTCCAAACTGTATTCATTAGCCATTCAATGTATAAAGGACTGTGTATAAAATATTCAAAACTGTGTAAGGAAATTCTGTAATGTTATTAAATTTAAAAGTTAGAGAACATGACCTGATCAACATATGTCAATGTTATTTTATACCTATATCATTCATACGTGCCTTTTCACTTTTTGCAGTTGATGAAGAGAGAGCTAGGAAGTGGACCCTGTGCATCGAGTGGATGCACAGGTGGGAGGAGCAGCGCAGGGAGAGAGGTATGTTGATTACTTTTTAATATTGTTAACTAAACTAGATCTGATCTGTGTTAGAGGATTTTTTTCATTACTGTGTATACTACTTCTAATGTAGGAATACCCATCATGCATCTGTAAGATAAGTGCAATAGGCACACAATCCCAGTGATTACAAGTATGAATTACACTCAACTTATCTCTACTCCAGCTTATCATCATAAACCTACTAATACAAGCTCCATTATTCATTGGATTTTAGTCTCTAATCCTCACTTCTATCACTACCCTGAATCCCTCCCAGACTCCTTAAGTGATCACAGTCCAGTATGTATCCAAAGATTTTCCTCCCATCTCTCTCGACCACATAAAGTCAAAGAATGTCGTAAGCTAACTAATTTTGACCCTTAGACTTTTAACAACTGTCTGCAAGCCATTGATTGGCCCTTTCTCTCTTTTCTACCTTTGGATGAAGCTGTATTTCAGTTTAACTCTATCTTCCTTAATACACTTGACTCTCCTGCCCCTCCCTGGTCTGTCAGAGTCAAATCTCAATGTTCTCCTTATCTTTCTAACTTTACATGGTCTCTTATGTATAAAAGAGACAAGGCATGGAAACTATGGACCAAGACAAAATCTCTCACTAACTACCAAACATATAGGGAACTTTGGAATCTGCCTAAAAAGCATGTGACTAATGATAAGAACAACTTCTATCTTACTCACCAGACTTCTTCACCTAGAAACCCTCAAATGTTCTGGAACACTGTTAACCATATTCGCCATCCAGGCAATCCTTCAACTCCAAACCCATGCCCCAATAACACATCACTAGAAACTGCCTCTCTCTTTAACTCATACTTCATTGATACCATCAGTAAATTCATGCAGACTTCCAACCCACCTGTTCTCTCACCTCCTACCACCTCTCAACCACACAACTCCCCCTTCTCTTAAAAAACAATTCCTACATCAAAAACCTTCTTCTTAATCTAAAACCATGTTCACCTTCTGCTGATAAACTACGACCTGACATCCTTAAGATTGCAGCTAATTCTATAGCATACCCAGTCTCCATCCTTATAAATCACTCCATTAGAGAATCTATTGTCCCCAATATTTGGAAAAAAATACCACATAATACCCATCCTAAAGGGAGGAAATTCTATTGAACTCTCTAATTATCAGCCTATAGCCATTCTGTCTCCTCTTTTTAAAATTCTAGAACATTGTGTTCACAAACAAATCTTAACCTATCTGATTAATGAAAACCTGATCACCCCTACCCAGCATGGTTTTCACCGTTATCACAGTACTATTACTGTTGTCACCTCATTTTTCAACTCTGCCTTGCTAGAGATAACAATAAACTTGTCTCCTGTCTCTTCTTAGACATTTCTATAGCCTTCAACACTGTATCCCACTCCATCCTACTCTCCAGATTAGCTCAACTCAACTTATCCATTTCTACTATCTCTTGGTTCAACAGCTGCCTTACAGACAGGATGTAATCTGCCAAATGTCTCTCTACTCTCTCTCCCTTTCTCCCTATTAATATGGGTGTCCTTCAAGGCTCATTTCTAGGTCCCCTTCTTTTTAACATCTTTACTAACCAACTATACCAATCTTGTCCCCAGTCCACCCTCATTCAGTATGCTGATGAATCCACTGTCATCTCTTTGGCTGATAACCCTACAGACCAACTAACTATTACTCAAAAATCCTTTAACCTTACTGAAGCCTGGCTATCTAACAATCAACTCATTCTTAACCCTAAAAAGACAAAGCCCCTCCTTTTCCTCACAAAATCCCTCTACCACCTGAAATCTTTATTTACCATCTCCTCACTAAATAACATTTTCGTTACCCCTGAAACCCATACTAAACTCGGTGTGACCATAGATGATCAGCTAAAATTTGATCTATGTGTACATCACTGTATTAAGAAAAAACACCAAAAGCTTGGTTTATTGTCTAGAAATAAAAGGTTCCTCACCCCTGACTCTAGAATCTCACTTGCCCATGCCTACCTCCTTCTTAATGTCTTTTATGGCTCACAAATCCTAACTAATCTACAGTCTTCGCTTTCCAAATTAGAATCTATCTACAACAAAGTAGCCAGATTCACTGCTAACATGTCTTTTAAATCCCATCATTGTCTAGCTCTGAGGACACTTGGCTGGCTAGAGTTTTCCAGTCAACTCTTATTTTCTCAACTTGTAGTTATTCATTCTATCTTGAATAAAACCTCCACTTGCCCTAGTATCTCTGCTCTTATTTCCCTTTCCACTCCCCCTCAGTCTATCAGAAGCTGTGATCAACACCTACTACAAATCTACAAATCTAAAAAATCTATTGGACAGCACCTCTTTAGCTCTTCTCTTGCCTCCCAATGGAAAAAAACTTCTAAAGTCCCTTAGAAATATCTCCAATGTTCATGAATTTAAGAAAACACTAAAACTATACCTAAATAGTACCTGGTCTTGTTTCTGTAATCATCCAAACTGAACCCCTCCCCTACTCTAGTTCTACTTTCTTCCTAATACTGTCCTGTTGTTTCTCTGTTATCTTATCTATTCTGTCTCCTTATTATTTCTTTATTTAGAGTTATAATTTTACTTTTACTGCTTATATTGTCATATTCCTTGTAAGTATTTGTCATAAACTGTAACACGTTTTTATTCTTACTGATGCTATGTGGAGATTTTATCCCCGGGCCTTCACTGAAAAAGGGCTATGAGTTAACACTAAGCCATGTTTGCTGAAAATAATGTTTTAAATTGTATGTCACTGTGATCATGACTGTCCATTATTTTTGTGGTGTTTTGTTGCATTCCAAATATTTGATGTTGGGTCAGCCAGTGACCATATTGCCTTGCTCATCTCCTTTACATATAGCTTTTATATTCCCCAATGGATTGTCATTTTACTATATCTTCATTATACCAGTATATTAAATGGAGGCTGTTCACATGACTCATTACATGCACAGACACCCGGGTTACAGTTGACATTTGCACACCAACATAAATGTGCAAGGCACACATAACAAGACAGAAAACATGGAAATAGTGATACTTTCTCAGAATGTCCACTGGCCAGAGTTGTGAGGAATACATCACAAGTATTAAGCACTGCAGGTCACAGTACTTGTGGTATATTGTCATTTTCATAGTGTTGTTTTGCAAGGTAGGTTCATATGAGTGTTGCATGACACAGTGTCATGACATGTTCTCTTCAGATGTCATGATAAGTAAGTGTGCTGGCTGATAAACAAGTATTCAGGCAATGGCAGGATTTCCACTAGTAAGCTGTGTTATGCATGCCATGGGATGGCCTGAGGTAACCTGCTGACATTCTGTGAGGGATACAGTGACCCTGACATGGGCCTGTATTGAAAACATCCATACGTATAGATAACATGACATAGGGAATGCGTCGTGTACATGAAGATCCATCCTCAGCAGCAATAATTTTTGTTATACTTCTCCTACACTATTATGTTTGGCCATTTCATCTGAGAATGTGGTTTTGATGATACCTGCAATGTATGCTAATATACTTTTATTCTCATATGCAGACATCACCTGTCGAGATAGTACTTAATGTCTGTTAGATTTCAGATGCACACATCAGATGTCAGCCATGATTTCCTCAGGAACATGCAGTCTGATAGACAAGTGGTTTTCATTGTTATATTAATGTCCTACATCCCATATGGTGGCACACTTGACTGTGAGCATATCTTACTCTAAGCTTTAATACTGACTGTTTTCTACCTGTGCATTTTTCATAGTGGATATGTAGTCATATATTAGCAGGTATGCATATGTTCTTTCTTTCTTATCTTCTGATTCACCTTGACAGAGCAAGGGACTTGTGGAAGCTCACCCATCAGATGTCAGAAATAAGTGCATGCCAGAACTCTGCCTGAGTCCTCCTATGACAATGATGACCATGACAGAAACAATGATGACTATGAGGAAGCTGGACCCCTGCACATACCATTATCCCTGCTGCATCCCAGAGGAGGCAATGCCCAGTACCACAACAAGATAACTATCAGGAACAGATATGGGAGGTGATGACTGATGTCTTTCAGACACAGATGGAGGACATGAGGAATTTTTTCCAGGACATGGCAAGGGCTATGCAGGACCCATTCAGAAAAATAGTCTGGGAGATCATTTGTGATGTTCATCCCCATCAGAAAAAGCCCTCAGGACTGTAAGTAATGTTTGTGCGATCCACTTATGTAATCATGCCATCATGTTGTTTGCCATATAAGTGACTGGACTGTATAGACATACTTGTGCATTTACAGCATTTTGCTGCCATGCTTAAGTGACACACAGTTAAACATATACTGCAGATGTCGTATGACATTTAGCATTATGTTGCAATGGTTACATGACATACATTACCATGTTAGACTTTCTTTCAACATTCAGCTGTCCATGAGTTTCAGCAGTTAACATGCTGCTACTACTGCAAGAGTCCCACTGTATACATGTGTGGGATTGACAGCAACTTTCGAACAGCACTCTGTCCATACCCCACAAATACCACAGTTGGATGGGTATAATTTGTAGGTTGCCATGTCATGTCTGTGCAATAGTAGGACATGTCCTTGACCCTGTGCTTTGTATGACACCTATCATGCTGCCACACTGACATACTAGCATTGTGTGTGTGGCATGTAATTGCAATGTTGATTCCATGTTGTATTTGTTATATTATATAAGTGTGTCTGTTACATATGGGCAATCCAACTTTACTGAAAACATAGACCACCAATGTACCATTCAGGTATACACCGTGGTACTGCTCATTTAATCAGTAACATTACAGATATCACAGTATGCTTTTTTAGGCCTATGTTATACTTCTGCATGCATTGCTTATTAACATGAATTCACACATTTTGGCAAATGGTGTGCATATGCAATGATTTATGTACATGTCTCTGTACATATTCCGATCAATACAGAAACGGCATTGTACCTTGGGGCAGTGAGCAGCCATTGACTTCATGCTAATGTGCAGTAATGCTGTTCACAGGACAGTACTTTGCTCAGTTATGCCCATGGTCAGTTATATGTACCTGCAGGTGTTTATTTCACATGTTGTTTTACATTGGTATGACAATATATGTGTGTGTATGTGATACCCATTCTTAGCTTGTTTACCTATGTCTGTTGCTGTTACATGATTGCACAATACTGTTTGTGTGTGTGTGTGTGTGTGTGTGTGTGTGTGTGTGTGTGTGTGTGTGTGTGTGTGTGATTTATACATGGCCATTTTTGTTGACATTGGTAATGCAGTCTGCCCATATAACATACATTCACCATTCGCTTCAATGTAGTTTGGGTTGATTTCAACACCACCTTATGTGGTGTACACATGCATTAGCAATATGTCCCCTTGGTGTTGCCCTGCTTTATAGTTTGCCTACATAGCTTTGCTGCCATGTCCTCCTTGATGTGGGCTCATGGTGTCCATCACCCTTCCACATTTGTAGGTATGTAGTATATCTCGTACATATGCATGGTATATGTTCACTTTTGCTGGAATTCTCATCCATTTTCATGTATTTGTTTGGTTACAAGGTCAACTCTATGGCTGTTATACAGATACAGGACTTATGCACACAAGTCGTTGGCAATTCATAGGATCAGAGGATCATAGGAAGTTACTAGGCTAATGGTCCCGGGGCCCCTACAAGCCTAGCCAAGAGTTTATCCTCAAAAAAAACCTCAGTCAGCACCTGTTACTCCTGTCAATGAGGGACACAGGTGGAACCCCTGGGACAAATTTGTGGCTTTTAATCCACTCATCAAGGTTGCGCTTGAAGAGGATCAGCGAGGTGCTCTGTTTGACATGTATGGAAAGTCTATTCCAGAGATGGGGCAGCCTCTGGGAGACAAACCTGTCTCTCTAGCAGGTTTTGTTGAAGTTGCATATTAGATTCAGGCCTTTTGAGTGGGTAATGTGCAAGGAGTTAGACTTACTGATATGGAGCATCTCTGGTAGGGCAAGGTCCAAAATTGCCTTGTAGGCAAAACACAGATCACCTCTGAGCAATCTGTACAATACCGAGAAGAGTGATAGTGATTTAAGCCTGTCCACATAGGACAGGTGCTGAAGGCCATAGATTCTCTCTGTGAGGTATTTCCATGGCCTTTCCAGTTGGTGCAGAAGTTTGGAGAAGTACATACCAAATGGGGCGTTATACTCAATTATTGGTCTAATGAGGGAGGAGTATAGAAAGGTAATAACCCCATTTTTCTGGATACAATGCCTTTACTTATGAGGTGAACCAAGTAAAAGGCTTTTCTGACCACTGCCGCTACATGATGGTTGAATGTGAGATTGTTGTCAACCTAAGTACCTAGGTCTCTCACCTCAGGTTGTGATTTTAGGGGGTTGCCGTTGATGTGATAATCAGTAGGGGCCATGTTTTTTTCCAAATTGTATGATGACACATTTTTTTGTATTTAGCTTGAGGCCATGACTTTGGCACCAGTCATTAGTTGCTGTGAGACCCTCTTGCAGTATGTTAACATCATTTGGGGTGTCAATAGCAGCACCCAACTTACAGTTGTCTGCAAACTTCATCAGCCACAGGTCTTTTGTCTTTGCCTGGACCTCCTTATTCTCAATATATTTGTCTGTTACATATCAACCAGTGTACATTTTCAGATGTCATGTGCACAGTCTGATAGATGTTACATAGCAATAATTGTAGATTTCTGAACATACATTATTACATGTCATTGATGTGTGTATGTGCATTGACATTGCTTTCTGATATTTTCCTGTTAAGCCAATCCCCCAGATTCTGCAAGCCTTGCACGGCATGCAGGATTAGTGCAGGAGCTCTAGCAGGCAATATGTCTGCTGTGCTTTCCAGGAATAGCCTGCAGGGGGCGTGCAAGAGTGCTCCTGCACTAGTCCTGCACGGACTAAGCCCCTGTATGCAAATCACCCCATTTGGAGGAGAAATCCATGCAAATGAGGTGAATTTGCTATCCAGGAAGCTTGAAACTGGCCGTGCAGGACTAGTGTAATCTGCAGAAATGTACTCGGTTAGTAACCAAGTACATTTCTGCAAAATCCAAAGTGGAACTGTGACAGCTCCAAATAAAGGCTGCATATCAGTCAGGGAGCATGCCAATGGCCAAGTATAAGGCCATTGGCATTGCAAACAGCTTAAAAAATAAAAAAAAAACAACTTTTATTTTTTTTTAGCCAATCTCGGCTGTTTTAGCATAAGGCACTGATGTGCAAACGGGATCGGGGGAAAATAAGAAAATAAACCTAAAATAAGCATTCTAACTAAAATCACTATTCTACCATTAAAGTCAATGGCAGGCAGAAGACAACATGGCCAGTGAGTAGTGGTTGCTAAGGGGGGAGACTCAGCGTGAGACTTGTAACTATGCATTAGCAGGCAATCCTATGCAAATGAGGGAATGATAGTGAATCCCAGTTTTCCACAGCATGCTAGTCAGGTCCCAACAGTGTAAAAGCAGGAATAGCTTGGTGCAAGCCTAGGAGTTAGCTGACATCATGGGGGGTGTCAGGCATACTGTAAGTGGATTGGAGCCCTGTGGCTCAGGTTTGCTCCTAGATAAGCACAGCTAAGCAAGGGGGTGTGTCTGTGTCTGCGGGTGTGCGTGCCACGCACCAGGTTTTAAAGGAAAAAAAAAAGTTAAACCAGGAAATAGCAGCTCTGTGCACATTTGAGCACTCTGTTTGTGTGGCGTGCTCCTGGGCTTAAACAGGAAGGCAATGGGAAGGGAAAACAGCAGTAGGAAGGTAATCTAGGAGAACTAGCATAGCTGGCCGGTGAAATGTATCAGAAACAGCCAATTACACAGGCAGCAGATCAGCCCAACCCAGAACACTACTATAAACTATGCAAACACCTTCCCCTCTGGTTTTTCCCACACTCTACACCACCGGTGTATACAAGCCAGGAACTTTTACAAACAAATCAACAAAATGATAGGGGCTGCAATAGCTATCATACAACAACTTGTGGAAGAGGCTGAGAGTAGTGAGGATGTGAATGCTGTTGACCAACCCACAGTGAGGAGACAGAGAAGAGTGTACAGTCCCAGGGTAACCTACCAAAGGCTACATGAGCTGGAGATAGTGGAGCGCTATAGGGTGGACAGGGACCTCCTACAGCAAATTGGTGAGCTGTGCCTCACACACAGAACTAACTGTGAAGAACCCATCCCAGTGGATACCAAGGTATGTGTACACCTAAGAATACTAGCTACAGGTACCTTCCAAAGGCCAACTGGTGACATGATAGGGATCTCACAGGCATCATCATCCAGGATACTCCACCAATTCCTGGATGCCAAGTCAGCACACATCGGTGAGCACTCATATTTCCCCAACACCCATGAGACGTTGGCCAGCAATATGCAACTGTTCCATCAAATAGCAGAATACCCTGAGGTACTGGTGCTATAGACTGCATGCACACATGCTTCAAAGCACCACCTGATGAGCGGAGTAGGGTCTACATCAACCGCAAGGGCTTCCTCTCCATCAACTGCCAGGTTGTGTGCGATGCCCAGGGTATAATAATGAATGTGTGTGCTGGCTGACCTGGAAGCTATCACGATTCCCACATCTGGCATCTGACTCAGCTGTGCCAGAAATTTGCCAATGGGCACATCCCTCACGGTCACCTAGTAGGGGATGCTGGATACGCACTTGAGCCATGGCAAATCTGTACAGCTGTGAGGCATTGCCACAGCAAGAAAAGCCCATACTGTCATGTTGATAGGCGTACAATTATGGAATCCTCTGCCAGTACTGTACCAGGGTGCTGAACCGGATACACAAACCCAGCACCAAGTGTCTGCAGCTCCCCCTCCAGAATGGAATAACTTACCATGAATACGTAGGTGTCTGCCCACAATACTAGACACAGCTGCAGTCACCCTTGTCCCCCAGGACATCACTGTTAGCAAGAACCACCTGACAGTACATGAGGACAGAAAACATCACTGTGTATAACAGTACACATCTGAATATCTCTGCTAACAGCAGTACCATGCAGCTGAAGCAGCACAGACACAATCAGCTACAGTACACACTATCCCCTTCACAGTTTGTCCCCATATTGCCAAATGATTGATGGATACCCTGCAGAAACAGTATGCTACCTGTAGGTGTACAACACAAAGGTCTGCACTGCAATACAAACTACCTGGACCCGATCCACACATTCAGTACAGACTGGCATACTGGGCATGCTCACAATCGAACAAATGAAGGCCATGTCTGCAAACATCAGTGGATCAGACATATCTGGCAGTCGCAGATGTTAGTGCAGACACTCAGTATGCACCACTCATACTTTGCACACACAGTGGATAGGAATATAGACATATATCTAAGGACAACACACTATAATAAGCCAAACGTAGACGGACATAGATGTGTGGAAGAGGATCCATCCAGGCTTGTCCCACCCAGCACACAGCCAAAGGGCCACAACCACATGACGTTCAGATGTCACTCACTGTAGATACTAGCCACCAGTATCTGTCAGCATTACAGACTATGTGATGCAAATGCTAGCTGTGCAACATGACTGTACAAGGAAGTAGTCATCTAGCAGCTGTATACATGCACCTGTGGACAATGACCCTGCGTGTGCTCACATGTGGTTTGTCAACCTGTAGATGAATGGGTTATGGCTCATGAACACACAGTGTCCTCCCCATAGCCCCACTATGACAAGTCTGCTGAAGTCATCCACTGTGAAATACACCTTTGGGAAAGTTGTAGGCCAGTAATCTCTGTGGCGCGTCCTGTAACTGTGTAGTGTAATATACTAGTTAGGGAGGAGTTCTAATCCCAGACATGACTGGTGTGTGTGTGTGTGTGTGTGTGTGTGTGTGTGTGTGTGTGTGTGTGTGTGTGTGTGTGTGTGTGTGTGTGTAAGTTGTATCCTGTGTGGACGTGGACGTGGATGTGATTGTGTATCAACTGAACTCAATGTGGAGCAGGTTTTGCATATTTCTTATACGGTGGCCCTAGTATATATCACAATGTCCACCGTACAGGGATAACAGATGTGAAGTAGCCGAGAGGCTGGGGTGCAAATCCATACCCCTACGTGTGACATCAAGGCCAAGCAAACAAAGTTAGCAACCCTAGTATCACCCAGAGAACACTCTCAACCCATATGTCATGCACACACACACACACACTTGCCTAGGCAACAGCCGCTATGTTGGTAGTACCCTGCATATTGCCCCCTGATAGTAACCATGGTGTGATTGCAGTGGGCTACATAGGGCATGGCACCCTGCCCATCTGTCAAATAGGCACATACATGCCGACAGTGCACCCTCCCCGTGTTCCACACTGGACACCTGAAACACCTGTGGTGCCTTCAAATGTGACCCACAAAGGACATACCATGCCTGAAAACATGCCCTGTATGGACAGATGCCACTAACACCAAGGAATGTCGGTATCATGCTATCAATGTAGGTGCAGGTTAAACTTGCTGTCCATTACCAGTTCCCGCCACATGAGGCCAGGACTGGCACATCTGATGATAATCTGTGTACACAACATGGGCCAGACACCCCAGGTACAACTCCACATGTCATTCTACATGCATGTGGGAGGTGTGCACATCGCAGACACCGTCCATGTCATGGACTAAGGAACACATACATGGCAAGCAATGCACAGCATTGGCCACATGTAATAGTCACCCAGGTGACTGAATAGTGAATACAATACCCACCTGTGTGGGCAACTCCAGAAACTACACCCCTGAGCCACGATGCAGACCACTGTCATGTGGGCTGATGCCAAGGTATACCCATCACCTAGCCTTGTATAGCTGCCTGGCATAGTCAACTACTACACACTCATGAAGCAATGCACCCATGCATGTCAGTACTGGCACTGTGTGTGTGTGTGTGTGTGT
The DNA here is from genome assembly GCF_019279795.1 of Protopterus annectens. NCBI lineage: Eukaryota > Metazoa > Chordata > Ceratodontiformes > Protopteridae > Protopterus > Protopterus annectens. The sequence continues at coordinate 1,501,354,043 of NC_056743.1, forward strand.
GTGTGTGTGTGTGTGTGTGTGTGTGTGTGTGTGTGTGTGTGTGTGTGTGTGTGTTGTATGATGCATATGATCACATTCAAACTCACTACAACCCCCACTGACATACTAAAGCATGCTGTCCAATGTCAGACACCTCCACATATCCATTGCCCATATAACCTCTGTATGACCCCTGTGGTGCATGTGATAACTACACAGTAATGTGTTGTGACAATCTCACTAGTGATGAGTTGTATTCCTGGCTCTGCCAAGTGTGTCAATGTGTGTGCGTCCCTGTGAGAGTGTGGCTGTGTTGATACTGGCACCTGTTCATGCAGACAGGCACGTGTACTACACATACTGTATAGCTACCATATCCCTGTTGCAGATGTCACTCACCATTACATATACGTTTTGAGGGCTCCCCAACATGTAACCTATGTGGCGCATCCGATAACTGCATAGAAATGTGATAGCACTACATAGTCGTCAGGGGTTTGATACCTTGTGCTGGTAGGTGTGTGACACAAACATGCTTAAGTTTTACTCTCCCACCACTCCCTGACTTTACTTTGCCTCTGTCTGCCTCTCTCACTCCCTCTCTGGTGGATGTGGAGACCTCCACCTGCTTTGCTTAGGCAACAGCATGTGTATTTTAAGTGATGCTCATGATCAGCTGATGGCCTCTGCATGAATTGCAGCCCTACTCTCGCTGATTGCATGTGGAACAGCTGTGGTAACATTTCCATTGCCAATTGCATGGAAACACGCTCCAAGATCTAGGGGCATCATGTTGGTGTTGGGCCTTTTCATTCACTGTGAGCAGGAACTCGTTTGTTGTTTGGCAAACAGCATCTCAGTTGGATTGGGGATTTACCTCTAACAACATACACTGTGGAAACAGGGCAACACACAGGAGGGGGATGTGCCTGACCTGACTACAGACTGTAAGTGCTGCTATACTGCATTTGGAGTAATGTTGGTTTAACAGGGTGTGTGTGGATATGGCTGTCCTACATGTTTTAATAACGGCCATGTCAGTGCTATGTTTATGAGGGAACCCCATCTGTAGGGTCATCTGCAGACTGGGCAGTGTGTGGTGCCTTTTGTTTCATGTGTTACCCACAGAGCACCTATCTGTGGACTGCAGAACATAGTTTGAGGATTGCAGTCTGTAGATGGTGACAGCTGTGAGAGTTACTGACTTCATATCCCTCATAGGACATATGTTGCAACAAACCCTGTTACAACAATAAATGTTTGAGGTTATCACAGCAACATGTAAATATTGGCCCTGTGTATGTGTCTCCAGCCACAACTCTGTCAAACTTTGTACATATGTCATGCAGTAAGAGGTGCATAAGTGCTGTACACCATAATTAGTAACATCATAACTGATAAGCAAGTGAGATATCAGACTGCTACATATATTATGTATAGTAGGGGTTATATTTGATGACATCACCTGGACATTCTGTGGTTGTGTGTACAGTACTGAGGTCTGTGTACGTAAGGTGAATGTCGATAGTGTATGTATGGATAATACGTACTTTGGCCTGTGTACAGACTGTGGTAGATGTCATTGTTCTTGGTCCCATTCTATCTGATGTTACATGCTGCTCCACTGTATGTTACCCTATCGGCTTACATGTTTGCAGGGCCATGCACGCACATGTCCCATACCACAGACAGGCATCGGACCACACTATGTAGCGGCCCAGTATATGTAGGGTTAGTGTGTGAGTGGCACGTATGAGGATGGTGTTGAACAAATAGTCCATATACTGTAATATAACGTTAGCTTACCATACGTGGCTGTGGCTGTGTTCACATTGGCTGTGGTGATGCACTTTCACACTGACGTATTGTACTCTGTGCTGTGACATGCCTGTAGAGCCTGCTATATATGCAGGTACATGTGCATTCCTCCATAGGAAATGTAGGCCAGTGTTGAGCCAGTCTGCCTGTAGCCTGCACAGTGCTTTGTTACATGCCTAGCAGCTTAATGTACGTAGCCAGTGAGATGTCATGTCCAGATACTTGCCAGATGTACTGCTGCTGGTCCTCCCTTAACAGTTATGTATGTCATACAGAGCAGTGGGATGCTGTACAGATGTATGTCAATATCTAGTGGGTAGTATGTGGCCATGGCACATCTGTACCAGTGGTTAGTATGTGTCAGGACAGACAGGGATGTGTGAATGCATAACCTATGGGGGCAAATGTATACCAGTCATTACGTGTTATACCCATCTACATGGCTGTTATCCACATTGTGAGGGTTGGTCCACTTGTCTTGCACTAAAGAGTTCTGTGTACACCTCTGGACTGTCCAGAGTGTGTCAGAATGTCCACATATATTAGCCAATATCTCTGCTATAGTCCACAGGAGCATTACGTGCTATCAGCGGTACTGTACTATGATGTCCTTAGGATGCCTGTCAGTAGCCAATGGTGCACAAGTTAAAAGCAGATGTGACCTCCCACACATGCCATGTCTGTGAAGACAATCCCTATTACAGTAGCAATAGTCTACAAATATACCTGCTATACACACCTGACAACCCTTGCACTATGGAGTTGAGACTATAGGGGCTGAGGAGGGCTACACTCCATGTTCAGGACATATGGTGAAAATATATGTATATATAATTATCCAGATATCTGTATAGATATATACACATATACATATTGACATATATATATGGATATGTATATGTACATATATACATATATATATATATATATATATATATATATATATACATATAAGCACCCAGATATATACATATACTGAGCAATATATGTCTACACATATACAGATAGAGATACATATGCACATATATGCATGGATATCTACATATATATTGACAGTAGTAGGTATATCAGAATAGATATGTATGCACATATAGTTATAGATATCTACATATATACCAACATAACTAGGCATATCTGTACACATAGGATGTGCATACATATATAGCTATATAGACATATATCTATATATACGTATACATATATCTATATATACATATATGTATAGATAAATATATATATACATATGAAGAGATGTACACATGGCCATCTATATGTAGCACTATACAGATGTGTATACAGACATATGTATAAGTATGCATGTGTATGTACATGTAGACATATATAGACCTATTGTATGTATACAACCATATTTCTGTCATGAGTAAACCACACAGCTGTGTATACCCTCCCAGATGTATCTCACGGTATGTATCTGCTATGTGCACATTATGATAAAACAACATATGTGATGCAACAGTCATATTAATAACAAGGACTACACAATTTAGGAACTAAAGGCAATTGTTCAATACTACTCAATATGTGTATTGACAGCTATAATGGTAAAACAACAGCTATCTTCACAGTGGTCATGGTGTAATGGTTAATTGTTGTGACTTCAGTGTACAGGTCCTGGATTCAAGACCTGCAAGGGCTGTTCATTTTTTTGCAGGGCAGAACAAGGGCTGTCAGATACAGAGTGGTTAAGGCAGTTTTGTGCTGCTTTAAGTGGGTTTGCGCAAGTTGGCATGAAGCTAAGCAGTACTGAGCTATGGGTAAACGTACAGGCACTTACACAGTGTAGGCAGCACTTACCAGTGCGCAAATCAGCTTAGCTGTTATACTGCAGCAATGGTGATACTTGTTAAGCATGGCTTAGCCCTGGTAACCAGGTCACACCACCCAGTCTGATAATCTGTAATAAGTGTATGCAATGCCATGTACAATACATGCGCCTATGTGCTGTCATTAGAGTATCAAGGGGTGTGAGTGTCATGTGTGGGACACAGACATATATGATACCTGTACAGCACTGTTATCCATATGAATGTGTTACATACAGGCATAGTAGCCCAGGGTATGTGCTGTCACACTGGCATGTAGTGTATCATGGCAGTACTACTGTTGACAGTGCTAACCCAGGCAACAGCAGAGTGTATAATGTAGTACTGACAACAGGCACACCTGTGGGCATGGCTGGACACTGAGGTCTCCTTGTTGTATCCCTGGTGTTTGAGCTGTGTCACAGTATATACCCCTTACTGGGTAATGATCCAGCATGTGGAATGTAACTGTAGACTACTGTCTTTACACCACATGTTAGTGAGGGCATCCGACTTGTAGTTATGGCATACATATTGTTGTCAGACTTCTGTCTGTCAACACACTCATGCTACTGCATAGCTACTTGCCAAGCTGATGACTGTCAGTCCCTGTACAGATGTGCAGATGGTAGGGATATCCAGCTGGGATACATGCAGAACATATGGTACAGAACAGCATGCAATTCAGCTATAGTCAATCCATGCTAGCAACAGTATACATGTGCGTGATGCCATGTGCTGTGTCACTAGGGGATGCCCCTTCCCCTGGATACCACTGCACCCATGCACACAGTATTGCTGTGCACCTGTTCTGCACCTTGCCATGTACCGTGCACTACACCTTACAGGTGTACAACCCATTGTGGAATGTGTAGTACTGTGTCATTTATGTCAGCTTTAATGCTCATAGCTCCTATGTTTTTCAGCAACACATACCTGGGATGATATGTGGACAGTTGTCATTGGTGAATGCCTGATGCCTGATTTACAGTTCTCAACATCAGTGGACCATGTATGACCAATCCAATACTCTTACACTGACAACCAGAGCATACCATGGCTATAGGGGGTGTATACACCTTTATTGATTCAACGCACATATCCTTGATCTGCCATGGGACCACATCACCACATATCTTAGCAGTACACAAGTCCAATATGTGACATATGTCCTGTACTTTCACATGCAGTGTGTACAGCTTGTGTTAGGTGTGTGGCTGCTGTCTGTGATGCATACACACCATGTGGGCATAAGTGTGCACACCCTTACCATGACGGTTTATCACACCTCTTGTTGTGTGTACTACAGCAGTCACTACTCCTGGCAGGGGTATACCAGCATGGGCCATCTGCATTTGCCAGTGTATGTTCAGTCTGCCCTGCACATGTCCCCCAATTCTGCATGATTGCAAGGTCTACTCATGTGCACATCCCATGGTGTTCACACACTGCCATCACTATTGCTGTGGGGGTAGGGTTATGGCTACCACAGGTCCTGAACCTGACTATGTGCAGATAGAGCCATTCCTAGCATCCTTAGGCTCCCTAATGCAGTGCACTGGTGTGTCATGCTGACACCACCCCATCCTTCAGCCTTTATGCAGATGCATGACACGTGCACTCTACACGTGTGTCACTTTGCAGTGTCCCATACACTGAACACATGTTACAGCCTAGACCCAGCTGATAATGTGCACTACTGTAATGCCTTGTGCCATAGTGTATCTCTGCAGCAGTTGCCATTGTCCTACAGGTATATACACTGGTGTTGCACTGTATATGGGTGTTGATCTGAACATGTCCCTACTGTAGGCCATGTCTCCCATCATTATGTTACTCCCTGTGGACACATTTTGCAATGACAGGATGTTAGTTATCATGCAGGTGTCTGACATACCCTTCCAATACCCCATCATGGTCACCCCTGTGATGCCGTGCAATTCACAGCAACAATACATGCACATGTACAGCATGCATTCAGGGTAGATGTGTGCATGGAATATACCATCACCATTACATGCCCGGTGTGTAGGCAAGCATCTACATAAGCCATACTCAGTATCTACAGGCTGCTGCCTTGGTGGTATCCAGGAGGGACCTACATAAGATGGTGTGAGATGCAATGTCAGTGGCCACACCTGTGGCAGTACTACCAGGTGGGTGCAGTATTACAATACATTACTAGTACATTTCCACAATACTACCACATCTGGACATCTGTTTATCAGTACAATGCAGCAATACAATATATCTATGACATGTCAGATGTGCATGATCTACCTGTACTGATGCAGATGTATACACAACAGTGGTCTACTGATGTGTCCTGTGTCCTTACCTGCGTGCTCCTCGGCCCGTGTGTGGATGCCACCATCATCCACAAAGGTGTCCAGTGGTTGATGTCTGGCCGGATGGCTAGGTGCCACGAGGCTGGCCAGGAGCTCCTCCACACATGTCAGGAGGGGATGGATGGCATGGCCCCCTATGGCGAGGTGATCCCCCGGACTGCAGCTGCATGCCAACAGGCATTGTGAAGCAAGTAAGTACAACGATGCCGGACCTGCTCATACCTGCGGTTGTGCAGTCTGATATTATTGACCTGTGGACTATGTCATTCCACAGGGCGGTCCTCTCCTGGTGTTCATGGGCATCCCTGCCAAACAGCACTGGGTAGTGCTGGATCAGGTGTGATATAAGTACATCATTCTCTGCTGTTGAATAGGTGGGCAAGCATGCATGTGACATCTTGGCTGAAAGACATAAAGATGGAAAAAGGTCTGAGTAACTCATACAGCAAGGTTACCACAGTTCATAATACACATTTGTGTCACCCTCCAACCATATCAGCTTCAACAAACTGTACACACAACTCCTTAGGTATGGCTACAGCTTACCTACCAGTGGGACAGATATTGTATTGTACCACACTTTCTGCTATGTGATTGTAGCCATGTTCCCTGTGTGGACACTATCATTGCCAGCCTGTTACAGACTATTGACCTGCATGCCATTGTCAGGGCCACCATGGTTCCATATATGCCAGTGGTATGGCTGCTTTGGGATTGTTGCACATCTGACATTCTCAAATCCCTGACTAAGGGTATGTTGCAGACTATCCTGTGACACCAACAACTTGCTTAGTGTATGACAACAGTTTTCCACATATGGGCCTGTTTTCCAGCCTCTGTCCTTCACCTACATACCAAGCTTTGCACATATGACATGCTGTCAGGGGTTGTTCTGTAGTGGGCTGTAAGTATGTAAGTATGTCACGCTGCCATTACTGCCATCAATCCACTGCTGTTGTATCCTCCACACCTACGGTGGGGCTGGGGCCAAATATGTGTGGGCTTCACCTGCACAATACATGTGTGCCCTTATGCACTCCAGAGGCCAGTGTATGTAACAGTGGTATATGGCCCTGTATTACTGAGTCTAGGGGGGATGCATCATAACTAACCTAAGTTGTTATAACATGTGGGGGTATCAGGGGTGAGCTGCCTTAATGGTATCTGGATGTACATTACCATACAATTCACCTATATTTAAATTTATTACATAACTTGGGTTAATGCAGGCCTACTGCCTCCTGCCATACAGACTGTTCTGTTTGTCAGTATGCTTGTGATGGTGTCAGTTATGTCTTGTTATGTAACAGTTACATCTCATTGTGTCAACTGTGGTCTTTACCACCTAATGATTGTGTACAGTGTGTAGATAGAGGCTGCTGAACTATACATCTGCATTACTTACTGTTGATTGTTTGGTATCCTGTGGCCCAGTCTGTCTTTACTATAGTACTATTTAGAGGGCTCGACCTGGACAGAAACATTTGTAAACCTTTCCAGACTACTGTATTAGTATAACTGTTTCACAGTTGCATTACTCTGTTTATATAGATGTCAGTGTCTAAACAGCTATATGACATGGGATATACAACTGTAATAGTACACAAATAAAGGTTTCCCATTTATGCAAAACTGTGTGTGGTGTTATATCCTATGACTTCTCTGTGGGTATATGTTGCAGGCAATGACTGCCATTTGTATGGTTGGCTCATACAGTGTCCATCTGTTAATGTGTTAACTGTAGGCATAGTGGCTGATCCATATTGTGTGCACCTTCTAGATATGTATCTTACTATACATATCTCTGCGTCTGTATGTGTACTCATATATATATATATATATATATATATATATATATATATATATATATATGTATATCTATAGCTGCATATATGTGTCTGTGTATATGTATCCTTGAGATGTTGATAGCTTCCACACTGTACATTACCTATGGGAGCCATACTATACTGCATATGTTACCAATACCAGCCTGACATCATACAGGTGGGATGGAGTACTGTTTACATCTTATGCCCATGTCGTGTCAGCTCCTGGTTGTGGGATCTGCAGTACTTGGTAGAGTATTGCAGGGCGGATGTGTTTGGCTGTGGGGGTTATACCTATTCGTACAAGACATATGTTGTTTTGGGTCTCTCAACCCCATTAATGGTGCATGTGGACATATATGTTTTGTTATGTTCCCATTGTTATCTACAGATGCATGTCTGTATATACATATATAGATATATATATCTGCTTACATAAATATAACTATGTCCATATATACCTACATATATATATATATATATATATATATATATATATATGTATATATTTAGAGATAGATGTAGACATATATATATATATATATATATATATATATATATATATATATATATATATTGATGTATGCATTTGTATGTATATATGTTTTTATATATATATATATATATATATATATATATATGTATGTATAAATTTAAATATATATATATATATATATATATATATATATATATATATATATATATATATATATATATATATATATCTACATATATAGATACGTTGTATCTGTTTAGATATTATATATTTACACACACACATACATCTACATGTTGGAATACATTCTCTGTACTGTTGAATGAGTGGGCTGGATGATATGTTTGTAAATACATCAGGGTTAAGTATATTTGACATGGCTTAGTGGTAAATCACTTTGTCTATGATGTGCAGGGTCCTGGGTTTGTGCCTTGCAGAGGCTGTTTATTTTGTTGCTGGGCAGAACAAGGGCCATTGGATACAGAGTGATTAAGGCACTTTTGAGCAGCTGTAAGCAGGTTTGCAGGGGTTTGCGCAGAGGTAAGCACTGCTAACTTCCGGTTACAGTTTCTTATACTCAGTTAGCTTCTAATTTGCTTAACCAGTATAGGCATTGCTTACTCCCATGCAAACATGCTTAAACCCGCTTACTGCTGCTTAAAAGTGCTTATTATCACCTACCCCAGTGTTAATTTCTTTAAAAGAAAATAAAAAGGGGTTGATAGGAAAGTGATGAAAAAAAGGGCATAAAGAGGGAAAGACAGTAGGGAAAATAGCCAGGGATGTGCAGGAAGGGTGTAGGAAAGGTCCATAGCTGTCCATTTCTTCTACAGCAACAGCTGTGCATATACACTGAATTTGGAGGTAGATTTGAACTCAAACCCCTGGGAGGGGGTGAGGACAACAATAATAAGTTGTGATGCCAATTAGACCAGATTCCATGTATCCAGTGGACACGTGTGCGAAATGGACAGCTATGTATGAGGCAAGATTTTTTTTTGTGGAACAGTTTGCCACTTTTTTTTTTCAGGTGAGAGTGGGATGTTGGGGAGGGGTAGTAGGTATATTTGGGGAGGTTGGTTGGGTAGGTTAACAGAGAAGACAAACAAGACACATACAGGGGCAGTATATGACACATGTGAGGGGTAAACACCTTGATGGGGAGGGGTGTTGGGAAATCGGACGCCCATGAGCCCCCTAGTGGAAACAGTGGGTCTGAGGTTCCCATCCATGGGCAGTCACCACTGCACCTTCACAGCCCAATGGTGGCTGTGCTGGGGGCTGAATTGCAGAGCCAGACTGATGATATAGGTGTGACATGTGGCCCTCGAGCCGGCATAGAAGATCACCAAGGTTCTGGTTGATCTCTTTACGCACCATGGGCCTGACCTGGCAATGGGTGACAGGTACCTGTCTGCACCCACTCCCAGGGGGGCGAGCCCCATCCCCTGAGGTGGTTCCACCCAAATGTGGTGCAGGGCCAACGGACAGGGAGGTCCTGAGTTAGGCCCCAGACATGCTGATGCCCGGTGCCACAGCCAACTGAGGTGGGACAGGTGGGTCCGCTGAGACTGGCCTTCCCAAACATACTATAGTGTTTAGACTTCATCATATATTGGTTAGTAATAGTCAACACATTGCAGGGTTAGGTATAACAGCATGCATAGATATTCTTATTAATGCACCAGATACAACAGTTGCATAGCAAACAGAGCACATGCATATATGGGACCACAGTGGTAATAAGAACAGCATGCAGGTACATTGATGGCACCATGCCACCAATGTTGGAATAATTCAATATAGCACATGCATGGGAACGATTAAAATATTTATCAAACAATTGGACATTATCAGAACATAGGTGTCATTACATAACAGTTGGGGTGGGTATGTTGATTATTGTTGGAGATATGGTGGGGCGGAGAAAGATGTCAATTAACAACAAGTATATTCCTGTAGTCCACATTACTTTCCTAGTCAGTGCTGTTATCTGTACCTTACAAGTCTTACTACACTACTCTATAGCCTTAGTTTGGACAGTAATATGGCTGTTGTCATTGTTACACATGAACTGGTTTTACCTACAGTATACACCTCTTACCAGATATACCTGTGGCGGGAATGTTTGTTAACACTAACTGTTTCTACACATACTCCCAGATTCCAGGTTGATGTGTACACATAGCTAGCCAACTCTTTCTGCACAGACTCTGGCCATGTGTTGACCACATGCAGGTGTGCCGGGACATGTCTGGAATATTGCCCTCTTCAGACTTTAGTGACCTGGCACACACATATACATGCTTTCCTACACAGTTGTATTATGTAGCACAGTGTGGGTGACAGTGATCAGTGATACTTTATTATTCAGAGAAACTGCAACACCCACAATTCCCTACAATACCAGAGTGAACAGTACCAGTACAGGTTATAATGGTCTTTATTTCTCAACACAGTGTTCGTATCCAATGCACATGTGGGAGCAATGTTTATTATCACTACCTGACTGTTGTCACACAAACTTCCAGATTACATATTAGTATTATGCACATACATCTCACTCTGTTACTGTACACACTCTGGTCACAGCGTGACAACATGGAGGTGTAGATAGGACATACTTGGCATATTACTCTCCTAAGAGTTTTGGGGGTTGCTACAGTGACAGGTTTGTTCTCATAGATGTTTGACAATCACTAGTATTCCCTGTTTGCTGGCTAAATATCTGGGATCATCCCACAGACTTACCAGGGGGACAGGGGGACAGGCAGCATATATGGGCCTATATACTGGACATTCTGGCCTCATCTGTACAGTTGTGGGGTATGATTCTGTATGCAGCCTACATCCACTCCCAGGATTCAGACCATGGCTGTGTCTGCTACAACTTAAACACTGTCCATCACAGATGTGTCTACTATATAGATATTGCTGTATATCTCCTCTCTGCTTTCTGTCTTATTAATTCACTGTGCTTTTGCATTCTGACCTTGTATTACAACACTCTTATACAGATCTCCTAAACAGTAATATTTTGTAGGACAGTGTGGGTGACAGTGATGTGTAATACCTCATTATTCAGAGCAACTGCATCAGTCGCAATGCCATATAATACCAATGTAAACAGTACCAGTACAGGGTATCATTCTTGTATTTCTGGGCACAGTGTTGGTATCTGGCAGACCTGTGGGAGAAATGTTTGTTAGCACTACCTGAATGTTCCCACACACAGTACCAGATTCCACATTACTATTATGCACATACATCTCACTCTGTTACTGTACACACTCTGGCTACAGCTTGACAAGCTGGGGTCTAAATGGGACATACGTGGCTTTTTAGTCTCATAAGGTTTTGGGGAGTTGCTAGTGTGCCAGCTTTGTTCTCATAGATATGTGTCAACCACTTGTATTTCCTGTTTGCTGCCTATACATCTGGGATCATCCCACTGATTTCCCAGGGGGGCTGGTTGATAGGCAACAGATATGGGCCACTTTACTGGACATTCTGAACATATCTGTACAGTTGTGGGGTATGATTCTGTATGCAGACTACTACCACTGGCAGGATTCGAACCATGGCTGTGTGTGATAAAAAAACAACAGTTCACATCTCAGTTGCATATGCTATTTGGGTTTTGTTGTCTACATTCTCCCTGTTTTCTGTCTATGTGTCTCTCAGTTGTACTAAATAGCCTCTGGGGATTACACCAGTCATATACAGGCATTCCTACACATTCAATTTATGGTGCACGGTGTGGGTAACAGTGCTTAATACAACAATACTATTACATGATTGCAAATCTACATTACCATATGATACCAGAGCATACACGTGCAGTCCAGCAGTTAGACCTTTAATGTCAGGTTGTTACACTTTTATTTATATACAAACTATATGAGACTCTTCCTGCCATATTCTCTGGTGCCTTGAACAATACAGGTTTTATACAGGCAATTGATTTACTACTACTTTTAGTTTTATTTCCTATAACAGTAAATGCATGAGTATTACTGACCTGCCTCATGTTGCAACCTCGTAAGGTGACTGACGCGGGCCTCTTGGTTTGCAGCCCGCTCCATTGCAGCTGTGGGGGACATAAGAGAAATATTTAGCCATACCTATCCATGATATACCTGAGCTGGCAATTATTACACACATAGTAGGGTAATACTTATACACAACTGGAACATCCCCTGTCGCTCTAGCCTCTTGAATCCATTGGTCCAAGAGGTCCCCCTTACACCACTTCAGGTCATCATAGTGAGCATGACCTGCTCACCAGTTCAGAGTTTGCCAGTGGCAGTGGTGAGGTCACGGGCAAGATGGTCCCAGGCCTCTGCCTTATATTGGGAGCCCTGGTACTGGCCCTGCAGCAGTCTCTGATCATGGTCTTTGACAAGGAGTCCTGCCATGACTCTGGACTCCTGGATGCACCAGCACTGGGCCCAAAAGCCCACAACTTCTCCCCTTCCTGACATGGTGCCTACAAGGGGAATCTACAACTAGTTATGAGATGTATACCCACCTCTTGGGTTTAAGTAGGGCAGATTTCCCACACTTTTCCATGATTGGCCAGTTTTGAAAAGGCTAGGCTATGGGCAAACCTGCTTACCTAGGGTTGGCATTGTTTAAAGGGGTATAACACTGGGCACATTGAGTTAGCTAGCCTACACATTGCTTACACCTCCTAAGCTGGCCTGTGCAATGCTTAGCGTTGCTTACATTAGACTTTGCATTATAATTCCTTTTTGGCATTGATTTATTATTCATTGCACCTTATATGTATGCCTGGTATCCATGATTTATGTGTACGTACATTGTATGGGGTCCTTGTGTTTTATTGGGGACTTCAACACTCTATTAAAATTACACCTGACTTCTGGGCTTACTGCTGTACTCCAGTTCACATATTTATACTGATTCCTTTCACAGGTTCAGTTTCGTTTTAGTATGGTGATGACTTGTTTGCTGATACCTCATTCTTCTGTACTTCTGTGATGGCTTGGTGGTTAACTACTCTGACTATGGTGTATAGGATCCTGGGTTCAAGACCTGCATGGCTGTTTATTTTGTTGATGGGCAGAACAAAGGCCATTGGATACAGAGTGATTAAGGCAATTTTGAGCATTTGTAAGTAGGTTTGTGTGGGTTTGCGAGAGGGTAAGCAATGCTAACCTCCGGTTACATCTGTTTACAGAGAGTTAGATTCAGAATTTCTTAACCTGTGTGCGCATTGCTTACCCCCGTGCAAAAGGGCTTAAACCCGCTTACTAGTGCTTAAATATGCTTACTACTGTTTATTGGTGCTTAAACCTGCTTACTAGTGCTTTATTCATTATGATACTGACACCTCACATGTGCATTTACTGCAGTACTCCAGTTCATAAATATATGTTATTTAGTGGGTTATGCAACATAAATATTAGTCATAGCATGCTTTGCCATGGAAAATGGAATGTGCTGGAGTGGGATTTGAACCGGGAATGCCTGCTCGTAAGGCAAATGCTCTGCCCATTGCACTATTGCTATGCTGCTTCATTTCCATATATCTTCCTTCTTATCCTCTTCAGCCATTTAAGTTGCATTAACCGTAACTAAGCCATGGGCATACTTGCGCACCTACGGTTAGCCTTAATCAAATTAAAAAAAAGAACTTTAACCCCCTCATCCCCTAAAGGGCCCATATCTATACAGGAAGAATGCAAAGTCCCTGTGATCACAACTACGCAGGTAAAAGCTACACTCTCTAAAAATAAAAACACAGCATTCATGGGACTGGACAATATCCCAGGCTGCATTTTGCACGAACTTCAGAACGAACTGGCTCCCCACCTAAGCACCATGTTCAATAATAGCCTTGCATCAGGCTTTGTGCCCACTGAATGGCGCATAGCAACAGTTAACCCACTCCACAAAGGGGGAAGCCACCACTGATCACGGGAACTATCGCCCTATTAGCCTGATGAGCCTGATCTGCAAGGCCATGGAACGTATTAGCATGGAACACATAAACAAAGACATTGGTAACCTCCAAACTCTGGATCCCACCCAGTTCAGGTTTGTGAAAGGCAGATCATGCCTCCTGAACCTGATTGACTTCTTTGAGGCAGTCACCAAAGCTGTAGATGAGGGTAAGGTGGTTCACACGGCCTATCTTGACCTCGCCAAGGCTTTCGACACCATCCCCCATTCTGGAATTATAGCTAAACTCACTAAATTAGGCATAAATCCCTACATCACAAGATGGGCTGCCAACTGGCTCATTGACAGAACCCACACTGTAAAAGTTGCAGACTCCAAATCTGACCTCAAACCAGTGACAAGTGGAGTACCACAGGGTTCACTCCTGGGACCTCTCCTGTTTGGTATCTACTTCTCTGAAGTACAGGCTAACACAGAAGGCCTCTGGCTAATGAAGTTCACAGATGACTGCAAACTAGGAGCCATAGTCAAGTCCCCAAATGATGTGGACATCCTACAGAAGGGCCTCGCTGAGACAGATGCCTGATGTCAGAGCTATGGCCTCAAGCTTAATGCCAAAAAGTCCAGTGTCATCCCCTTTGGTAAAAACTTTGTACCCATGAACTACCACATAGGCAGCAATCTACTTAACACCAAATGTGTGATAAGAGACCTTGGGACCCAGGTGGACAGTAGTCTCTCCTTTGATAGTCACATCTCCACAGTAGACAGGAAGTCCTTCTACATGGCACACCTCATCATAAAAGGGTTCTCATCAAGGAAAAAAAGGTCATTGTTCCCCTCTACTCGACACTCAATTATAGACATATAGACCAATTATAGAGTACAACACCCCTTTTGGAATGTACCTCACAAGACATCTGCAGCAGCTGGAAAAGCCACAGAAGTACCTCACAAAGAGGATTACTGGTCTCAAACAAATGCCCTACACTGACCGTCTCAAAAAACTCCAGCTTTACTCCATAGCATATCGCTTACTCTGAGGTGATCTCTGCCTAATATATAAATCTATGTCAAATCCAGAGCTGTTGGACATGCTACACCTAAATAAATCCCAATCCCTCCAAGCTACACACTCTAGGGACCTAAACCTTGTCACCACAATAAACAGGACATGCTGGAGGGATAGATTCCTGTCCCAGAGACTTCCCATATGCTGGAACAGGCTACCCATCTATGTCAAGCAAAGTTCTTCATTAGCACTCTTCAAGAAAAATCTTGATGAGTGGATGGGAAATAGGAAATACACCCCGGGCATTACTTCTGTGTCTCTGCTCGACAGTGGCACAGGAAAATAACTTTCTTGGGTGGTGTAAGCCAGGGAACCTTGTTGGCTAGGCTTATGTAGGCCCTTGGGCCGATAGCCTAGTACCTACTTATGAACCTATGAACCTAAAAGAAACGGGTTTGTTCATTTTATTTCTGTATACATTTGCTGTTGTACATGAGGGGGACTGTTGGTGGGGATATGCGGACACCTATGAGCAGTCTCACTCATTTCATACCCCTTTCTGCTGTTCTTCATTGCAAGGGTATGTATATTCTGAGAGCTCTGCCCTCAGACATGCCCCCTTCACTCTTACATGCTCCGTGTAAGATGAGGAGCTCAGGCAGCACGCCTCATTACTATGCATGACGTGCTACCGTCCCGCTCCTAAATGGCTGCCTCTGTACAGGACTAGGCTAGTTCTGCATGGAGGAATAGTAAATCCGGGGAATGTGTGTTTACACTTGTGTGTTGCCTTTGACATGGCATATGTCTGTGAGATATGCATTCCATTACACTTCTGTTTGGGTTGTGTTCACCTACTTGTGTAATTAGCAGCCAGTTTGCTGCTTTGCTACAGTTTTGTTGTTTGACACTGTGCTTGGTTGTTTCCCTTTCACATGCATGGTCGGAGGGTCAACTCTGTCCTCTACTGATATTTTCCAGGAATTTCATGGGCTTCATTTGCTCATCTGTGCTGTTGCTTGACTTACAACTTGCATTGTTGACAGACTACTTGGGCACTGAATGCAGTATCCAATGTATAATATGAACCCTATTTATTATCCTAGAATACACAAATTCCATTGGTCGAACACATCCAGGTATGACTGCACAGAGTTTGCAATATGTCATACCATAATAGTTCATAGGTTCTATAGTTCATAGCTAACAACCATAAGGGCCTAAAGGATATTTCTTCAATCCATGAAGTCCTTACCAGGGGTCAGGATCAAACCCTGTACCAGTACCTGTACCTTGCATATGGGAGGAGAATGCCTAAACCATTATGTTAATTGCATAGGTGCATATGTATTTCTGCATTTCACCTTGATTGGTATGCATCCCCACCCTGTTAGCCAACGTAACATTGCCCATTTTGTACAGTGTGCCATTTGTGTGTACCTTAACTTTCCTTACTGATTATTTCTGATCTTTTTCTGTCATGACTTGTGATATTTGTTATATGTATATACCGACTGTGCTGTCCTTCTTCTCTTCTTCCTCTCCCTCTACCTTCCTTTTATTCTCCAATAAAAATTGAGCCTCTTCCCACCAAAAAAAAAAAAAAATGCCCATGTCCCTCTGACTATCCCTCAGATTTTCCTATTCCAACATAAACCTTGCGTGTCCCTCTTCTTCACCCATATCCTACCTCTGCTTTTCTATTCCTCTATTTCCTTAGGTGTGTGCATTTTTACTTTAAGTCTTTATGGCTGCATTCAGGTCAATAAAGTCAAACCCAACTAGCTGCAGACATGCCATGTTTCAGACTTTTTGTTACCTTGTCAGTATAGCATAAGTGGATTGTTTGACAGTTAGCACAAGCCTGTCAAATGCAGGTCATTCCTAGAAAAAACAAAGTTGTGAATTCTTAATAAATAGCAATCAGTAAATCAAGTATATTAAAATATACTTCTAAAGAAACAATATGCTTGGCTGCAGAAGTTTGATCTAAGAGAGGCAACACGTTTATATGAACATTTGAAGTGATTAACTTTAACTTTAGACCACATTCCATTATCAAGGATTAACTGAAACTAACCGTGTTAGAATAGACTAGAGCTGGTGAGTCAAAGATGGCCGCTGTTCTGTAAACACTGCTAATCCTTAGCTCCTCTAACTATCTGGAATAAAACTAACCCAGAAGACTAACCAGAACCAATTTCAACAAAATATCTTGAAATATCAACTCTAAAGAACTCTTAAATAAAACCACCAAGAAGAAGTAATTGGTCTAGTTTCTAATCAACTAAGATTGAAAAGGATACAGCGAGGTTAACATAAGCCGTGTGCTTCTGCAGCTTGGCATACTGAAATCTACACTCAAAACTGGAGATAGCAACACTGCAGGATGTCAAAAGAAGATAAAAATATGGACACTACCACATCAAAGACAAAACTTTCGGATTTACTATCTCCTGAAAAAGATTTAAACTCTAAGAGACAGAAGACAACAAAACAACCAGATGCATCTAAAACTGGAAACAAAAATAAATCTAATCAACCAGCAAACCTGGAGGACATTAAGACAGCTTTACTTCCCATCCAAGAAGCAATAAAAGGTTTATCTATACAACTACAATCATTTTGAGACACTTTTAACCAAATAATGAGAGAAAATAACATTAATAACCAAAAAATCTGATTCCCATGATAAAGAAATTCAAAACATCCAAGCAACGCTTACAGATCTGGAAGCAAGATCCAGAAGAAATAATATCATCATAAGAGACATACCAGAATCTATAACTCACAATGAACTGACTCCTTCCATCATACAAATATTCAGCATACTGCTTAAAGAACCTGGATTAGCTAAACAAATAATAATAGAAAGAGCTCATAGAGCACTGAGAAAAACCCAAGTATCATATAAACTCAGACCTGTATATGCTAGACTGTTAAACTTTCAAGATGTTAATACAATTTTGCTGACTGCAAAAAAAAGCGGAGAAACTATAAACTAGAACAATAACACAATAACTTTGGCCCAAGATTTGCCCCTCCAAATAAGACAAGCAAGACAGCTTCTTTCCCCTTACTGCAAGTTCCTGATCGAAAGAAAAATTAAATTTCAAATGAAATACCCAAACATACTAACTTTCCACCTAGAAGGGATTAAACACACAATCTCCAACCAAAAAGATGCTGGTGAAACCTTTCTTGCTGTTTTCAAAAAAATCCCATCACTGGAACGTTAAATATACTCACCAGAGCGATCGCTGACTATTGGACGGATGTTTGCTTGCATTTTGGCACTTCAAGATGGATTTTTAGCTTCTGGACTCGTACTGGGCCTTTTTAGGCCTCTACCAATGATATTATAGTACTTTATCATCTTTCCACAAGCCAAGAGGTATCGCCGAAGGAATTCAGCTCTGCTTTCGCCCCTGCACTTTCCCATGCCAGGAACCAAAGTGCTCTAGCATGCTCTACTCCATACACCGGTAAAGCATGACACTTCCGGGACATGTAGCATGCCTAAATGGTCCCCCTACATTCTATCAAACACTTGGAATGCTCCTATACTCACAAAGCAAATCCCCTAGTTACAGACAGAAGAAAAAAAAAATGAGATTCTGACCAAGGCACCTAATTAGTCATTGATCTGTAATTTTAGACTAGGCACCTCAATGATTTTCTGAATTATATGCCTAGTAACCACCTGTGAGACTTAACAACATAACATTACAGTTTACAATAAAACATATTATACCATGATCCCCCCAAAACGTGCACGCTGATTGGCCAGCGTGCCCGTTGTAAATCGAGTTATACTAATGGAAAAAGGTCCAGTCGCCCGGACTTTTTTCCATTAGTACTTAACTTTTTTTTTTTTACTGTCTCGCTATGGTAAATGGGTTTAACATAGCGAGACAGCTTTAAAATAAGCAAGCCAGATCTCCGTTGCTTATTTTAATGCTGTCTCGCTATGTTAAACCCATTTAACATAGCAGGCAGTGTTTAAACGGAGAAAGCAAGATCTCTGTTGCTTTTTAGTGTCACTATGTTAAATGAGTTTAACATAGCGAGACAGTTTTAAAATAAGCAACGGAGATGTCCGTTGCTTATTTTAAAACTGTCTCGCTATGTTAAACTGATTTAACATAGCGAGACACTAAAAAAAATCAACGGAGATCTTGCTTTCTCTGCTTTTGCTCACACTCTGATGTACTGCGCAGGCGCAGTACATCAGAACTGCCGGATGCCAGACATCTGCGGAAGGGCAGTAAACAGGCATTATACTATGCCATTATTTAAGAAAAGTAACAGTTTCTTTTCTTAAATAATGTCATGGTATAATACCAAGGCACCTAATTAGTCATTGGTGTGTAATTTTAGACTTGGCACCTTGATTTTCTGAATTATATGCCTAGTAACCACCTGTGAGACTTAACAACATAACATTACAGTTTACAATAAAACATAATAATTACCTCATATTAGTATAAAAGGCTTGGTAAACTAAACTTTTTATAAGCTCAACATTGAACACTTGTCTAGGATCCATGGATAAGTATTCAATACTATGCTGTGTAAAAGAATACATAAAACAGTCGAGTAGTACTACTGTGAAAAGAAGCATGTTTTATTAAAGTAATAGATGCTAGAACTAAGGCATACTAGGACACTTACTAAGAGTGCACGCCCATGCATGCTAATTAATTCTATTTACCTACAGCTACAATTTTGAGCACCACAAACAGGGCAGTACTGATGAGCAGCACAAATAAAAGATAGATCAATGTAAGCGCGCAGCCCTACACACTGCATATAAGGGGAAGAAAAGGTGTGGATGGAAGGGGGAAGGAACATGAAGCAGAGGTGAATACATAAAATAATATTGGAACTTATTATTAGCTTAACGACTGTGATAGATGCTAAAGGAAATGATTAACAGTTCTACCAATAGCTTCTAATATAACACTATGTTATACTAACATTCATATATACATTCCTATAAAAATCTTTGGAATCTATTACAATTTTAAAGCCTCTTTTCAAAAGACTTGAACTTGTTTAAGGAATAAAAACAACTTGCTATGTTACCTGGAAAAGACTTAACTAGATAATATATAGGAAACAATGAAGATGATACAACAATCTGAATAACCTAGATTGACCTCTACCCGGTATAATGGTCCTACTAATAACTCTCAAATTTATATCTCTTAATTATTACTAATCTTCTAGATTATACACTCTAGCTGTTCTATCAGGTTTATACAAATTATATTGAGGAGGTCAGGGATAGATTAGTGTTTTTTTTAGGGAATTAGCTTGTTAAGCTTTGTCAATATACTGAAAATAGTTGCAGAGACACTAGTTACCATTTATCACTTAAATATTAAAACTCATTATGTAAATATGTTATTGAATTTTAGATCTATAAAACTAATAACTACTTATTCCCTGCTTTATTCCTGGTCCATGGGAGTAGTGGTTAGGCACAGGGTTGGGACAGGAATAATAGGATGCTTTCGTAATCTTATTTTATCAATACATAAACAAAAATTATTATCACAAAAAAAAATCACATAAGATTTACTTCACCAGCATCTCAGACACATAAATGTGGGAATTTGACTCATAGAATGTCAAAGGGCTCCAGAATAAGAAAAAAAGAAAACTTTTCTTACACCTCATCTTAAAAGCAAGAACAAACTTCATATTAGTTCAGGAAACACATCTGACTCTTGAACAATGGTCAGAAATTAGAGGGAAAAAATGGATAAGGGATATTATAACCTCCGAAGGCAAAACTAACAGTGCAGGGGTAGCTATAAAGTGGACAAAGAGGGAAGGTGGTGTTATGTAACTATTCTAATACCAAATCTTTCTAAACCTCTTCTTATCCTTAATGTCTACGCCCCTTGTAAAAATCAACACATTTTCTTCACTTCGTTATACCCTATCTTAAATAAATTCCAAAATTATTATATGGTCCTGGGTGGAGACTGGAACACATATCCAAATCCCGACCAAGATAAATCAAGTACAACTATAATACCTAACAAACAAGCTCATTTAGCTCTAAGAGAACTTATCCAGGACTATAAGTTATATGACCCTTTTAATTATGGAGATAGTCTTAATAAATGTAACAGATTTACATTTTACTCACAATGCCACAAAATGTGGTTGAGAATAGATTTTTTTCTAATCTCGGACTCATTCATTAAAATAGACCAGAAAATGACCATCCACACTAGATACCTCTCAGATCACTGCAAAATTTCATTAAACCTTAATGGAATTACAAAGAATAGTATAACGAAAAAAGGCTGCAATTGGTCTCTGAACCCAAACCTTCTAACCAAAAAGGACATAATAAATGATATCCAATCCCTACTCACATTAACCCTGTCTAACATTCTTAAATCTCAATTACCTCTGGATATTGAATGGGCAGCAACCAAAGCTCAAATTAGAGGAATATTTATTAAAAAAGCAGCCTACTATAAAAAAATTCAGCTTAAAGAAGAACAGGATTTAGAAACCAAGATACAAAAGCTTGAGAATGACCTATTAGCTAACTATAAAACTCAAACAGAAACAGAAATAATGAAACTTCAAAAAGAATTATACCTCTTACATAACAACAAATTATCCTTCTATGAAACCAGAATGTTAGCCAACTACGCTAATGAAGTACAAATGCCATCTCGAGCACTGGCCAGAATTATAACCCAAACTAAACCTCACTCCCAAATATCTGAAATACTCTATGAAAACAATCATTACACCAAAATTGGAGATATTATTAAAACCTTTGAACTAATTTATTCTCAGACCTATGAAGAACAATTATTAATATCCTCAAAAGAAGATAGAGCACGTTTTCTGCAAAAACTCAACTTCCCGAAATTAAACCTAAAACAACAGGAAAATTAAGGGAACCTATCTCTATTAATGAAATAACTACAGCAATTCAACAAATGAAATCACATAAAGCTCCAGGCCCAGACTGTTGAATTTTACAAAACTTTCTCTCCCATCTTAGCTCAACTTCTATTCCATATACTGAATTATATAATAAACAATAAGCACTTTAATGCATCTAAAACTATTTTTATACTCAAAGAACGAGCTGACCCAAAAAACCCAGATAGTTATAGACCTATCTCACTGTTAAACATTGCACCAAAATATTAACATCCATACTCGCAAACAGACTGAAAAACCTGCTAGATAAAATTATTTCCCCTGAACAATCTGGTTTTACAACATCCAAACAAACAAGTGATAATACACTAACTCTCAATACACTAATCTCTTATGCTAATTATATTAATTCAAACATATATGCATTAGTTATCGATGCTCATAAAGCCTTTGATAGAGTAAATATAGAATTTCTACTCCAAATGCTACCTTATTTTAATATACCCCAAAAGTTTATCCAAATTCTACAAATACTATATAATAACCCCTATACATCCCTATATATTAACAAAACTTGGTCAAAAAGACTTTCAATTAAAAATGGAACCCGTCAAGGATGCTCTCTATCTCCTATACTTTTTAATTTATACCTAGAACCATGCTTCCTAAGTATTAAACAAAATTTTTACTTTAACCCTCCCCCAATAATATATAACACCAAAATCTTCCTATCAGCCTTTGCTGATGATTTGAATATTTACTGTACCACGCCAGTCTCAGATATAAATAAAATATTATCGGCTATGGAACACTTCTCGAAGATATCAAACTACAAACCTCTATTCCATATACTGAATTATATAATAAACAATAAAATTAATGATCTGCACTTTAATGCATCTAAAACTATTTTTATACTCAAAGAACGAGCTGATCCAAAAAACCCAGATAGTTATAGACCTATCTCACTGTTAAACATTGCACCAAAATATTAACATCCATACTCGCTAACAGACTGAAAAACCTGCTAGATAAAATTATTTCCCCTGAACAATCTGGTTTTACAACATCCAGACAAGCGAGTGATAATACACTAACTCTCAATACGCAAATTTCTTATACTAATTATATTAATTCAAACATATATGCATTAGTTATCGATGCTCATAAAGCCTTTGCTAGAGTAAATATAGAATTTCTACTCCAAACATTACCTTATTTTAATATACCCCAAAAGTTTATCCAAATTCTACAAATACTACATAATAACCCCTATACATACCTATATATTAACAAAACTTGGTCAAAACGAATTTCAATTAAAAATGGAACCCATCAAGGATGCCCTCTATCTCCTATACTTTTTAATTTATACCTAGTACCACTCTTCCTAAGTATTAAACAAAATCTTTACTTTAACCCCCCAATAATATATAACACCAAAATATTCCTATCAGCCTTTGCTGATGATTTGAATATTTACTGTACCACGTCATTCTCAGATATAAATAAAATATTATCGGCTATGGAACACTTCTCGAAGATATCAAACTACAAACTAAATCTTAAAAAAACTAGCATATTTCCTTTAAAAACCCTAAGCCATTCTCACTTTTACCTCTGCTAGGTAAATTGAAAACAAAAGAAGTAATCAACTATTTAGGCATTACTTTTTCCACAAACAATAAAGATTTCTACTCAAATAATATAACGCAAAAATGGCAGAATATTATTTTATACCTTAATAGATGGAAAAATCTAAAATTACCATTTATGGCCAAAGTCTCTGTAATAAAAATGAATGTGTTACCCAGATTACTTTATATATTCATGACTACTCAGCTAAACATACCCAATATATTTTTTTAGACAAATTCATACTTTCCTTGCAAAATTCATATGGAAACCAAAAAAAAAAAACTGAATTTCATATGAAAAACTCACGACCCCAAAATATAAAGGTGGCTTAGACCTTCCCAATTTCGAGATATATTACCTAATTATAAATTCTAACAGGGTATTGCGAATAGCTGAATATAACCCAAAGAATAAAAATTGGTCCCAACTGTGGCTTACAATATACCAAAGACACAACAAAAACCTGGATATCAACCCCAAAGCCTTACCATTCATAAATACAAATTTATTAAAATCATACAGTATAATAGAACCCCTGAAACACTCTATATCAATAACACAAAAACTCTTTAAATATTTAAATCTTGCACAAACTGTGATGATATTACAACCTTTGCACAAAAATCCCAACCTTAAAATAAACAATCAAACCCTAAACCTGAACTCCTTTCCCAAATTAATTAATACAACCATCCAAGACATATACCCATATTTAAAGTGTTCACTACAAGAAATGAGGAACCAATTGAACCTTCCCAAATCTTATCTAGTAATTTTAAGGCAAATTAAAGAACTATGTACCAGTTATCTCCAAAACTACAATATAACCAACAATGATATAATAACCTGTAATTTACTATGGAAAACCATCCTCTCATCTAAGAAATATACCACTAATACATATAAATTAATAAAAGACATCAAATTCCATAAAGATATACTTGTCTTGGACTATTGGAGAAAGATTAGTTCTTCCATTGATAACCAACAACTAAACCAAGCAATTAACCTAACAATTAAATCTGTACCCCTTAAAAAACTAGCATTTACACAGCTTATGATTTATAATAATGCATATTTTACACCCGCCATTTTACATCAATTTAACCCTAAGAAATCTCCATTCTGTCCTCACTGTAAAGACCAAACGGCTGATATACTATATCTATTCTGGAGCTGTAAGTGTGTATTTAACCTTTGGAACCCCCTTAAATTTCAACTGCAAAAAATGGGCTATAAGACATCTACTCTCACCTGGGAATATACTCTTTTACATATCTCACCAAACAATATTTCTAAAGCACAAGCAGTTACGCTGATCAACATTTTCCTTTTAATGAAACTTTATATAGCAACCAATTGGCTTAACTCAATTAACATCTCTTGGGAGAATTTTAGAATAATGGCGACTAAACACCTACTAGCCCATAAAATTTTAATCGACAAAGAGAATAAAAACAATAAGCTTAGGAAATTATGGGAACAAGTCTTTAATATTATTCTTGCTTAACTTAGCACAAATAACCAGACTTAATTACGATTAAGAGGTCCCATATTAATTCATATCCATGATCCACAAAAGTTTTCATTTTTCTTCTTTCCCTTCTCTAATTTAGATTTCTACTCACAACTCTTACTGAATTGTAACACCTTTTCTTCCGAATATTGAAAGCATCTATGTATATAGTGTAAATATTATTGTTTGTTTACTTTATCTCTTTTTGTATTACCTTCAATGTATAACAAGTGGTTATTGTGAATATGTGTTTCCTCTTTGTGTTGCATTTTGTTTGCTATTCTGTATTGATGAAAATAATAAATAAAAATTATTGAGAAAAAAAAGAATAGACTAGAGCTATACATTACAATAGCAGCTCATTAACAAAATAATAACATTAAATAATGAGACTATTTCTTCAAGACCCTGCCACTGTTCTCCCCTGAAAAGGGACACTTGTGTCCAGTCGGCATACCTGGTTAATGAATGTATAAAATAAAAATAAAAATAATTTTCAGCAACTAGGAAACAAGTGATGGAAATGGATTTTCTGATTAGAATGTAGTGCTTGGCCTAATTACAACTATAACACCCTCTACGCATCCACACAACAGGCCTCCCTGATACAATATGCACATAACTCCACATTCATATGCACATCTGACAACCAGGCACATCTCAAGAAAATTACTCGGGAAGCTTTAAGAGACACTGAAACATGGATTGGTAACTCACAACTCATGCACTACCCAAAAAAGACAAATAACTTGTTTTTCCCCAAATTTCTCTATCATAAAAAACAAAACAAAATGTGAAATCTTTTCTCTTAATAATACAACATTTGAAGTCACTTCTGACTTCTCATAGCAAATTATTTGGGAGGATAGTGGATGATCTTAAATTTGAACTGCAGATAAAAAATTCATAATAAAAACACATCAAAAACAAGGGATGCTTTACGCAGTCAAAACTTTCTCACCAGCACAACTAAAGCTACACTTGCCACTACTTATCTCCTCCCCACACTTCTTTATGGTGCTCTCATTCATACTAACCTTCAGGCATCATAAAAATAAAAACCTGAACAATACTATAACAAAGCTGCTAAATTTGTAGTGAATAACCTTTTCAGAATCCATCACTGTATAGCACTAAAAATCCTAAACTGATTAGAACTACCCCATCAACTAACATATACACAGCTTCTTACCACCTAAAAAAATATTGTGCATCCATCTGCTTGTCCAACACTAAACAACATTCTACAGGTGGTCATTATGATGCAGTGACCAAAAACTCCTCCCTGTCCACAAACCTATCAGATTTGCTGGGCATGGTCTATACTCATATCATGTTACTAAGACATGGAACTCCTTAGCTGTATCCACCAGGTTAATGCCCTCTCTCCAGTCTTTTAAAAACATTCTGAAAGACTTCTTAGCCAAAATCTGGCTCTGTTCCTGCTCAACCTCAGGATGAACCATATCCCTAAAATATGAGCAAGTACCTATTCATACCTTATACCTCCTTACTCTCCCTTCTTCATTTACCTCCTTACCTCAATCAATTTCTCTCCCACACCTGCCTTTCTAAATATGCCATAACCCTGTTTTTTCCCTCTTACTTCATGGTGCAGTTCCTGCTTGTATTATACTAACTTAATTTCTGTGTAAACCAGCTAAAATTTCTTCAAATATTAAATTATTGCCATGTAAGTTGCAGCTATCCTTAATCAATGTTTTTGTATTATGTCTAATTTAGTATAATTATTTAAACTGCAGATATTTTTGTATTATTTTTGAAGATTGCAAAAAGTATTTTTCTTATAATGTTTTTATTTATTTATTTTATTTTACATTTGTTGACCGGGATTGTCCAACTGAGCTGAAGAGCCCTTTTTCAGCGGAGGCCCGGGGAGAAAAGTTCCAACATATTATACAATTTTCTTTATAAATTAGCATTAAACAGCAATGTTACAGGATTATTACAAGGCATTAAGTAGCAATACGGTGTTATACAGTGTCAGTAATCAGAAGTATAGCAAAACTATTTCAAGATGTAAAAAAGAAAACATCTAAAATTAATGTAGTTTTTGGGGTAAGTGGTTACAAAAACCCAGTTTTATCATAATGTAGTTGCATGAAGGCATGGCAATTACAATAGAATGTTTCTCTGAGGTGATTTGCTTAATAGATTTTAGAAGACAGTAGAAAGAGTAGTCAAAGAAGATTAGAGAGAGCTGGTGGGAAGAGTGAGTTAAGCAGGAAGTAGATTAAGGAATGAGAAGTGGGGGATATTTAAGGAGGGAGAGTGCAGTGGCAGGACCAGTGACTTTTAGTGGCTGTCTTAAATTGTTTAGGATGTATAAGGGTCCTGATTTCTAGTGGGAGCCTATTCCAGGCAATAGTGGGGTGATAGCTGTACATGTTGCGTCCAAATTTAGACTTGGAATTTTGTAATACTTTGGAACGTTTCTCATCATGTCTCCCTTCCCAATACTCAAATATCAATAAATAAATAAATAAATAATAAATAAATAAAATATAATTCAGTTATCTGGCCTTTGCTGTAAACGTTCATGCTCCATTCTCCTTTAAACTTAGTCATACCTTACAGTTGTGAAATGTCACAGCTTTAGCTGGCAACATGCACCCTTACATTCCTGAGCATTTTCTGAAAAGCTGAAGCCAAACAAATCTAAATAACCTGTCATAAGGAACTGCAATTAAAAAGGTACAAACAGTAGTGTATTGCAAGATGTCTCCTCCACAATAATAATAGTTAGTGCATTCTCAGGCTTTCCAATAGTTAAATGTATTACATTACAAAACATCCAGAATTATATTTATTTCAATTCTTCACAAATTACTTTTTATTTCTTAGAAACTGTATAAACTAGACATACAGTATGAGCACCACTTCTGTTCAGCCAACTTTAAGCTTTTATACATAGGCAGGAAATCCATTTCTGAATGCATCATTATTGAAATATTTACAGAAATATGAAAAATTAAATCTATTTATATATACTTAGTATAATTAACATTCATCATTTCAAAAGCTACATAATTTAGAGTGCAAGTATTAACAATGGTTTTCTTCAACATCATCTAAGATTTCATCTGATTCTGTACTATATTTTTATATTTTAGAAATATTAATGTTTATATGGAAATGCTACATATATTTATAATTAACAAAAAATTAATAATATCATAAGCATGTTACATTGTACACCAATGGTGACAATGTATTTTTCTGTCTCCCATCATGACATGTCACATTATGGTGGTCAGTAATGGGTGCCTCACTCAGATATGAAAATATGAATGCAAATATGAGAATAACAAGTAAAAAGAGTAGTTAATATCTCCACTGCAGTACATTCTAGATTAAAAATTGTAGTGACATTTTGTTTCATACACTTTGCCCTTTCATACTATGTTATTCAGTAGTCTGTCACTGAGTTAAGTAATCCAGCCCAAAAAAATGTCTTGATGGGATAACAAGCTATGGGTATTAAAATGAGGTATACAAAAACACACCAGGTGAGTCAAAGGAGTTTTTGGCTCAGTGGAATCAAAACAGTAAACAAAATGCAAAGAATAAATTTGGCCAAACCAAAATAATACATTTACAATTTTAACATATATAAGTACTATTTGTCTTGCACAGTACTGTGTGTGTGTGTGTGTGTGTGTGTGTGTGTGTGTGTGTGTATATATATATATATATATATATATATATATATATACATGGAGAGACAGTTATTTCCAAAATGTTAAAACATAGCTAGGTAGTCTAAACAAGTAGCAACTTTGTATTTCTTTCTAGTGTCTCCACTGCCTACCTGGTTTATTCAGAATAAAAAAAGTTTCAAAAATCATTCTGCTCCTAAAGAATAATGACCAAAGTAGGTATGAGGAGTGACTGATACTGGGACAAGTCATCTGTGGAAATATGCTCATAAGCGAACAGATTTCCTTCTTTGATGCAGTATAATTAAGGTGGTGCCTATCTAGATGAAATGGCCCAGTAGTTAGGATTGTGCCTTTAGCAATAGACAGTAACAGTGGTAGTTAGCTTATTAAAAACATATATTACCTTAAGTATAGACAAGACAACATTTGTCACCATTCCAAATGGTGTTTTTTTTTCCTTGTTAGGGTCTCTTGACCAAGGCATACATCACCAAGCACTGTATCTAAGAAATCAGTTAAAATCAAACCTCTTAAAATTCTGTACAACACTTTTTCTTAACAGCTGCTATCAAAACTGCAAGCTGCACTCATACTCTCTCCCAATGCTACATGCTCTGTCTAGTCACAGCACTCTGCTGCATGAAATTACAGTGATGCTGTCAGTCACAGTAGGCTAAAGCTAAGCACTCCTGATACTGTCCCAACCTGGCCATGATCACCAGCAGCAGACAAAATCAGCAAAATACTCTCTTATTTCCCTCCTTGTAGCAAACATTAAACATACAATTTAGAAATGATCACAAATCATTTTTTAATAAGTATGTAAACACTATTACATTCAGAAACTATTAACTACATTCCATGTGGGTGGCTTATATAATGCTTTTCCTTACTGTGGTATCAGCTCCCCAGAGGTTACAGCCAATTACTAGTGTACGTTTCAAGAACAGACGTTACAGAGCAGAGTCAGAGATCACTCAGCACATAAGTAGTCTATAAATGCAACTATAGTCAGGAAGACAAGACACTGAACAGAAAAAAATGACTACAAAAAAATCTCTGCTTATTTCAGTACAGCAGAACTACCACAAAAACAAATGTTAATACTAGCAAACTGGGACATTTCCTTGTGTGCTTGCTATTAAGGTAGGCAATGCGATATAGGTTGTTAAATCATAACTGGTTTCTACAAAATGGGACAGGTAGCAACCTTACCCAACATCAGTTACTTGCATTTAATAATCCATTATTATGTGATTGTTGCAGAACCTACCAAACCATGCATCTGCATGAATACATAGTGATGTACAATGCGGGTCCCGACCTTTCAAACTGTTACCACTGCATAAACATCAGATACCATAATTAACTGCCTAATGTGTTATCCTTTTTTTTTTTTAATTATTTATTTTGTTTTTTGCTATATATCCATATGTAGGGTTATAGAGTGGGGTAAATAAATATCTATCTATATACATATATGGCTACTGAAATTATTATATGGGAAAAATATTAGCAAAAGGAAGTAAAACACAAAATAATAATGTTATAAAGCCAAAACCAATTGTATGTGCCAATGTCAAACCTGATTCACTATATTTATGATATAGGTCATGATCAAATGGTGGGAAGGTTACCAAAACAGTGTTTTAGTGTTTCATTAACAAAATGCTTCTGTTAGTAAAACAGTGACCTATAAAAGGACCAGATTTTTGCTGATGTCTCATAAAGGATGAATATCCAGGTTTAAATTGAATATAAGCCAATGGTTTTGTTAATATTTTTGTTTCCTCAGGTAAATTTTGATTTACTATACAAGGATGTCACTGACAGAAAAATGCCTTGTTTATTTATTTTGCATCCATTTGCTACTGCTGAACCACCACTAGTACTACAGAAGGATTATGGGGACTTTCAGAGAAAATAACACATATAAAAATAGATAATCAGGCAGCATGTACTACAGTAACAAGACAGCAGCAATGTGATAATGTCATTGGAACTATCAATTATACCTGCCCAGATGGCCGCCTCCCCAAATACAAACACTGTAGCATTCTGTTTATCAACGTTTTGTTGCTGCATGGATCAAATAGAACCCAGCAGTACTGTACAATAAATGAAATGGGACTGCTGAGCATGGAAACTATATCACTGCTGCCCCTGCTATGTTTGTTGGGTCTTCCTGTCATCTTAGTAACAGTAATAAGGTTTCTCATTAATGTTTCCAGTATCTGAGACCAGGCTCACTCAAAATTATTGACATGAAGGTGTACACTGCAGAGTAAAGGTTCCAACCACTACAGATTGCTGTTAACCACACAGCATGTTGTGTTTGCCTACGTTGCAAACGCAAACTGGAATAAATGAGTGGATGAAGTTAGGAATGTACAGGAGTATATAAGCAAGGGAAACTTAAGAACAGGCCAGAGCAGCAGTTAAAGGCATTAAAGCGATCTTCAGGATTGGCCCCACAGCCTCTGTCACTATGAAATCAGCTATATACCATGCCTGCTATACGTTTAGCCTGCAGAAGGGAGGAAAACAGGAAACAGATCATCTTAGATTATTACAGTATTAAAATACAACAGCAGAATGTGCTAAAGCCAGCCACAGATGCAGAGTGAGACCACATCTTTGGAGATTTTAATTTTATAGAATTGTGTTGGGAAACTGGGTAGCATCATGTCATTTCATTCAACCTAATTTCATCAAAATCATTGTCATGGAATAAATAACATTAAGACCCACTTTCATTCAAAATGCAGAAAAAACATTTAACTATGTTAGTTTCTGGTTAATTCAGATTATTCTTGTTTAAGTTGGTTGGAATTTGTGCTTAGATGTGCATGTTTCACTTTTTATTTACTGTATAGTTATTTTTATTGAAGAGGACTACTGTAAATGTGTCATGGATTATTTTTTTTTTACTTGTAAGGTGTTGGCCACTTTTCTACTGTTGCATGACCATAGACTTACTATATTTAAGTAAGGAGATACAGGGGCTTTGAGAGGCGCAACAATGTTGTTTTTGTGAATTTTTCAGTAAAAGTATATTTTAGTGTTATATGAGTATGTTGTGACAGTGGTTTTATTAAAATGACAAGAACCTGACAAACAGAAACTGCACTACAAGCAGTAGGGCTGTAATACTTTTCTTCTACCAACATACCTCCTGCATTATTGTGATTGAAAATTATTTTTATTTCATTTCATTTTAGAAGCCCACTGGACACAAGTGTCCTTGTTCCGGGGCAGTCCAGGAGCACTGTCTGGGTAAGTTGGAAAGTTAGATTGTACACTGAACAGCCCAGAACTTGATTTTAACTGAAAATTAAACCTAGCGGTTATGGCCATTACCAGGCCTTGTTCCTTTTTGAAGTTTTTATTCCATATCATACTCACTTTGTTGACCACAGTTTAATTCAGTTACTGTTTGTGATGTGGTGGAAGGCACTGTATTATGTTTGGACGGTGAAGCATATCTATACACTGGGCACCCATTTCTAGATTTACATGAACTTTATTTACAGTGTCTCCCCTCTTTTTACTTTCTCCAAATCTTTTGGGTTTCTAATACTATGACGGGAATGGACCTCATTCCTAAGTCAAAATATGATTAACGTTCATGAAATTAGTATTGTTTCAATCTTCGATGTCAGCCAAAAGTGCTCTTCACAGCACCCACGATGTGCCCAGTAATGACTCCTTCTGCAATTCGTACAAGGTTACATGGATTGGTAACATATCAAAATACGATTGTAGATTCTTTTTTATAAGACCTGTTGCTCCTACTACTATTGGAACTGTCTGGGTATCTTTCTTCCACAATGCCCTTGTTTCTGCCTGCAGATCCTGATATTTTATGACTTTGTGTCTATCTGTACGCAAGACACTGTAGTTACTGGGTGTGGTGATTTCAATGATCAATGATACTTTTGTCTTCTTTTCATGGACCACTATATCCGGTTTTCTAGCATCTATCTTTTGAACTGTTGGTAATGGGTGATCCCATGTGATATAAACTTCATCATTTTTCTATGATGCTTTGTGGCTCATGTTTCCAGTGTTTTTCAGCTACTTCAATACCAGAATGTTTGCACAATCCCCAGTGCATCAGTCTTGCCACACTATTATGCCTTTCAGTATACAGTCCTTCTGCCATTACTATGTCACAACCAGCAATGAGGTGTGCAACTGTTTCCAATTCTGTTTTACAAAACCTACATTTATCTGTTTCTCTCACATGTTCAATGCACTTTGTAAACCAACATAGCCCACTATCTTGGGCTGCCAATATTAACCTTTCATCTCTTGGTTTGAATTTGCCTCTCCTTAACCATTCCTGCATTTGATTCTGATCAACATGAGGTTCTTCTAGAAGTTTTCTATACTTGCAACTATATTTATGCATTTTCCACATGTCTTGCCTTCTCATCTGGTCCTTCACCTTATATTCTTTCTTTTTTTTTTTTAGCACATTCAGTTGCTGCCTAATTTTTATCTACTTCTGGTGTTATTTCCATTTCTGCTTGACACCAGTATGCTTTTGCTAGACTAAGCAGAGAAGTCATCTTAGATTTATTGTCCTCATGTTTCAAAACTTTCACTACATTTGGGTCTTGTGAGGTCAGCAGATATGTGTGCAGTCCCATGTAATCAATTTCAAGGACCCCCAAACCTCCTTTGGAACAGGTAACATATAATCTCGGTATACAGTGATTTTTATAAATCATTTGGTGAGCATGAAGCATCCTTCTTGTTTTCTTGTCTAATCTATCCAACACATTTTGGGCCAAAACTGGTTTATAGCTTGAATTTTGTTCCTAGATGTCAGCACTGTTTTCAGGATTAATTTAAGTCTTCTAAAGTATTCCTCACTAAGTTTTATTCTCATTTGCTCATGTTTTATTGTTTATCCTTCATCAGTTCCCAAATATTTATACACTCCTATTTGCTCAAGTTCTTTTATATCACATTCTTGTCCCAAACTGATGTTTTCTTGGTGCTGCAGTTTTCCTACTTTAAAGGTTGCTTTTGCACATTTATTAAGACCAAATGACATTCTTATATCATCTGAAAACGTTTTGACAACTTCCAGTTGTGCTTTCAGTTCCTCATCTAATGAGCTGTATAGTTTTACATCATTGACAAAGAGAAGATGAGAAGTCTTTACACTTTGTTTTCTAGGAGCCAAATTATAGCCATGGCCTAAGCTGTTAAGTAGATGGCTTAATGGTTAAGGGCAAGACAGAATAGCAGTGGTGACAGAGAGTCACCCTGGAATATCACCCTTTGAATTTTTATCTGTGGAATAATAATTTGTCCTTCATCATGGCTTAATTGCAAAGTAGTCTGCCACTGTTTCATGGTTACTCTAATGTAGTCGATCAGTGTAGGGTATATCTTATACATTTTAAGCACTCTTTTTTCCATGAATGTGTAATACTATCAAATGCTTTTTTGTACTCAATCCATGCCATACTTAGATTCATTCCCTTTTTACAGTTCTCCACTATGACTTTATTTAACAACAAATGATCCTTTGTTTCATATGACTTTCTTTTATTGCCGTTTTGTTCTACTGCCATAATTGAATTTTCTTCTAAATGACTATAAACTCTGTCAGCATCAATTCCAGTGTATATTTTATATGTCGTCGGAAGGAAAGTTATTGGTCTATAATTTTTAGGGTAGCGTGTAGGTTCACTCTTAAGTAGGAGCTTTGTTTTTCCTGTTGTTTGCCAGGTTGATGTCTGTCCTTACTCATGGATATATCTTTGTGCAAAGAAGTCAATACTTTTAACCAGAAGTTAGGTACTGTATCTAAGCTTGGGTTTTTCCAATTAGCGGCTTTTCTTAACTTTGTTTCAATCTCTCTGGATGTTGCTTCATCCCATTTCATATCCTGTACCTTTAAACTTCTTATTCTTTCTTTTACTTCTTCTATCTATTTAGCATCTTTGTTATGTTCCACAGGATCATCATAAATGCTTCTCTAAAATGTATGTTTCTTCTTTTTTGGTGGTCTTTCAATTCCTTTTACCTTGTTTCCCAAATCTCTATAAAACTTGTTTGAGTCATCAATAAATTGCTTATTTTGTACTTTTCCTTTTTATTTGTCTACGTATCACCAAGGTTTTTCCACCTGTGCTGATATTTTTAGTTTACCTGTGATTGTGCATTATGGATCCTAATCTGTCCTAATATTGCACATTTCTTTTTTGTTGATCTCTTCTCTCTTCTATACTCTTCTAACAGTGACACTTCTTGTCTTAATTGCTTTATAGTTTTCTCTATTCAATACTTCCATGATGGTATTCGATTACTCCCCTTCCTTTCCCTCACTACCTTGTGTTCTTGTAGTAGAATTATTTATCAGTTATTAGTTTAGCTGCACAGTAATATATCTTGTTTACTTCTGTTATATCGCATGGATCTCTATGGACAGCTCTAGTTACTGTATTCATTTGTTTTATCAAACTTCTGACTTTTGGGGTTTTATTGGCCTTCTGCAGTCTATTTCTTTCATTGATCTTAATATGTCTATCTATCTTTATCAAATCAAGCAACTCTTCTCTTAGCTCATTTTCTTCTAAACTGAGGGCACAGATTTTGTTTTCTGTTTCCTGTGGGCATTCTATACAAAGTTCTGTAGCATCTTCCTGTGGCACACTCTCTTCAGTTTCATCCTGCGTCATCAGTTGCTCTGTCATATGGGAACTCACTGGCCTATCACTCCTCAACATTGACTGCTTCAGAGTTTCCACAGTTTCCTGTTCCTTCCCTTGCTGTCCAGCTTCAAGTGAATGTTATACTGGTTTCCTGTGGAAGGCTCCAAAATATCTTCATATGGCACCTGAACAATTGCTTTATGTTCCTCTGGATTCACCTTAATTTGGCTGTCCATTGCTCTAGTCTGTTGTGGTGCTTTCTGAATTAGATTTTCTACACTGAATCCTTCACTTTGCAGGTACTCCGTAACCTCAGTTTCTGTTTTTTTAACTTCTCCATTACTAATCTCCTTTTCTAATTTTCCTCTTTGTCTTCTTGTTTTTTGTATTGTAAAGTTTTCCATATCTGGATTCCTTTGCCTGTATTTCTCTTCAAATATCTTTGGTGCTGCTCTTTTTATATTGATTAGTTTTGCTTTTTCTTTTGCATAGATATTACACCATATTACATCTCTTTTTCTTTTCCATGTCCATATTTCTTCTTCAGACAGCTCCTGATCTTCCTGCTTCTCCTTACTTTGGGGACTTGTTCCATCATGCTGTGATGTAAGCTGTGTTAGACCTTCTGCACCAAATCCTTCACTTTGCTGGCATTCCATAACTTCTTCTATGTTTTTAACTTCTGCTTTGCAAATCTTCTTTTCTACATTCCCTATTTGTAATATTATTTTTTTTATTGTGAAATTGTCTATATCTGGATGCCTTTGCCTGTATTTTACTTTGAATATCTTTGGGACTGCCTTCCTTATATTGATTAATTTGGCTTTCTCCTTTGCATAAATATTGCACCATATCAAATCTTTCCCATGTCCATATTTCGTTTTTATACTTGTCAAAAATCTCTAGATTTTGCTGTTTATATTTTTGCACTTCCACAGATGCTTCTTTTTCCAAACCGATCAAAGTTTCTTGGTCTATATACTGTTTTTCACATACCCGTTGTATTAATGAACATAATTTTTTATTTGAAGCTTCTGACAGTTTTTCCTGTGGAAATATTTTTCTTTCCTCTAATTTATCTCTTAATCTTTTTGTATGTCTTGTGTCTGGAAATTCTGGGCTTTTTGCATAATAGTGACAATACATAATTACTTTCTTATCCTCAGTAGTCCACTCTGTCGTCTTTATGGCTCTTTTTTGGCTCAGTTTTTATGATTTTTGTGGACTGCTACTTCCTTCTACAACAGGGAGGAGCCATCCTCCCTCTGGGCCTGGCCTAGCCCCACTGTAGGAATGTTTTTGTATTTTGAGGATTCTACACAGTCATTTTTTTCCAAACTTTGATCCAAACAGTTCAAAGTTTCTTGGTCTGTATACTCTTTTTCACAAACCTGTTGTATTAATGAACACACTTTTTTATTTGAAGTTTCTGGCAGTTTTTCCTGTGGAAATATTTTTCTTTCCTCTAATTTATCTCTTAATCTTTTTTGCATATCTTGTGTCTGGAAATTCTGGGCTTTTTGCATAATAGTGACAATACATAATTACTTTCTTATCCTCAATAGTCCACTCTATCGTCTTTATGACTCTTCTTTGGCCTATCAGTTTTTATGATATTTGTGGACTGCTACTTCCTTCTACAACAGGGAGGAGCCATCCTCCCTCTGGGCCTGGCCTAGCCCCATTGTAGGAATGTTTTTGTATTTTGAGGATTCTACACTGTCATTTTTTTCCAATCCTGGCACCAGTGCGCCTACCAGGATTGAGCACTTTTTTATCTTGGGTCTTGTGCACTAAGCTATCTTTTTTTTTTTATTTTTGATGTACTTCTGTCCATGATATATGTTATATAAATACAGTCTACATATCAGTGTCACTGTCATCTTGGTGAGATTTTGTAAAAAACAGGGTCCACCTTGTGACGGTACTCACCAAGACTTGAGGATGAATTCAATTTCAGCAATAATACTCTCCTTTGCTTGCTGACTTATAATCCCTACATTCTGCTGTAGGTCACATTCTGTGTCACAGAAGGACATAAAAGATTTTCATGAATGGTGCAGTGATGTAGTGGTTAGTGTTGTCACCTCACAGCAAGAAGTTCTCCGGTTCGATTCTCAGTTGAAGTGCCTTCTGTGTGGAGTTTGCATGTCCTCCTTGTGTTCGTGTGGGTTTCCTCCCACATTACAAAGACATACGTCTGGAGTGTTTCTCCCTGAGCCTCCACTGAAAACTAACTTGTTCCAAGTCAGACTTTCCTGGTAAACAAATATTAAATAAAATAAATGTGCTTACTGAACTACCCATAAATAAAATTAATTTTTGATGGGTGATTTCAACTCTCCATTAATCGGCATACCTACACCGCAAATATTGGGTGTCTCCTAAGATTCCTAGACTTAGTAAAATGCTGACTCCCTTGTACAAATATTTAAGTTGCACAGTAGGGATGAATATCTTGTTGACCTCATCTTCAATAACCTCATACCTACTTGCACTATTCTTATAGCATCCTCATCTCTGGTCAAATCAATGACAAATGGATAATCTTCACACCCACCACAAAGGGCAGCCTGAATTCAAAGATATTAAAAAGACAAACTACTAAAACAATATGATAAGCTATCAAAATTCAGGTGCAACATTTCCAGACATATATTGCCACAGCTGTCAATTATGCTAATGATTTGCATTTCCATCTAAAAAATAACTTAAGTCAGGAAGTCTCGTTCAGAACCAAACCATATTGGGGGATGTAAAATAAATCTGATTGGAGGAATGCAAGCTTTAAGTAACTGTATAATAAAAGAAAAGAAAACTAATTAAAGTATAACTAGATCAAATTCTACCCACATTAAAGACAGTAAAGATGAGCAAAAATTGAAAAGTTAACGTAAGAAATATCAGAGTGGAACAAAGATTATAATTAGCATCTGAATAATCATAAATCCTTCTCTAACTGCATAAGAAGATTTAGAATCGCACTCAGCAGTGCTCTGAATTAATTCACAATGGTACCAGACATTCCAACCATAAATATATTAGTAATACACCTGCAGATAATTTAGTGTCAGCTTCATACCAGAAACATTCATAGAAGTCCCACAAATTCCTTTTCCAAAGACTTTTATGGAACATGTCCTAAACTGCACTCTATAAAGCCTCAAATACTCCCTCTGTGGGTCTCTGCAGTATACCACGTTGCTTAACCAACAGAACCAAACCTGCTATCTCTGAAACCCCCTCCTAAAACTGTTCATTTTAAACATAGCCACAGGATATGCTCCCGCGGTATGGAAAATGGTTACAGTACTGTCCTTCCATAAAAGGGGCCCATCTCAGATCTCATCAAACTAGCAGGCCTAATTTGCAAAACCATGAAATGTATTATGCCTGATTTCACAAGCTCCAGTATAAAAAAAAATCTAACTGCTCTAGACCTACAGCAATATGGTTTTGTCAATGGAAAATCTTGCCTATGTAATTTAATAAGCTTTTTTGAAAAAGTCACTGAAAATGAAGATACCGGCTATGCAGTTGATAGAGCATACCTGGAGATGGCCAAAACCATACTGGAAATGTAAAACAGTTTAAAGCCCTGAATTTATACCCTTATAGTATAATGAATAGTATGCTGGTTGACAAACAGTGCCCACATAGTTGAACTAGCAGGTGGCACCTCAGAAAGTAAAATGCTGACTAGTGGCATTCATCAGAGCTCAGTACTAAGACCTTTTCTGCTCAGCATCAACTTCTTGGTTTTCCAAAGAGCTAACCCAGACATATGACTAATTAAGTTTGATGACAACTGTAAGATGAGTGTTGCAATTTGTTCACCATCAGATACCTAGTTTCTACAGCAAGAGCTAAACCATACAAATCAGTGGTGCATTAGAAAATGACTTAGATGTAAAGTAATGAAGCACTGTCGCAACAGCTGCTTGTAGTATGGACAGCACCCCACTCCAGACTGATACAGTCATCAGAGATTTCACCACCTTTGACCACCAAATTGAAACAGTAGTCAGGAAGTCCTTCTATTTAAGTCAATTAATAACTAAACATATCTTTAAGTGCTTGTAATGAGTGACAGCAATGTCTACGTGTGTCTACTTAAACGTGTATATGGAGAAGCATCTTATGGTTCCTGTAACATTCCTAGTACTTTTCCCATGATCCTATCAAGGTCAAAACTCAAAAGTATTTATTATTCCTCCACCTCTACACTCTGCACTGATCAGAGTAATTATAGCATATAATGCCTGTTGTAGTATTTATATATATATATATATATATATATATATATATATATATATATATATATATATATCTATACATATATATATTTTTTTTGATTGATTGATTCAAATGTAGGAAGACCTAGAAGTTCGTAACTAAAAGATCACTGGACTGAAGACCCTCGTCTACCAAGACAGACTTGAAGGTCTACCCCATATTAGCTCTTATTAAGTCCTCTGCAATGATTTATTTCTAGCATTTTGTACTGTTAAGGACCAAATCCTCCTCCATCTCCTACACCCCTACAAAAAAGGGACAACAAATACTTATACTAAAGACTTGAATTCCCTTGAATTCCCTCAACAAATAAACAAGGTCCACTTGATGGACAGATCTGTTACTCAACACTTCCTTCATCTCAGAAAAAATCTCCCTTTACATATAACACAGAGTAATTCCATCATATCCTTTAAGGCAGGATTTAATTGTATTGCCTTCCTGGAAGCAAGAAGTGCCCCATGTGTGTGGGTATTGGCAAGGTGACTGTGGTCCTTTGACTTACTCTGTCTTGTAAACTCTATGGGCCTATGAATCTGTGGTCTTCTGTGTGGATGACAGTCATTGTCTGCAGAATTTGTTGGTGCTGCTGTTGTCTTCTGTTTAAAATGGGGCAAGAATAGGACACAAATACATTGTTGTTGCAGTTTTTATTGCAGCGGGAAGTTAACAAATACCACTTTTCCTCAGAGCTAGTTCCACATGCACACTGTTCTTTCAGTAAATAAATTACTTACTTGCATAACTCCATAATTTTGTCTTTTACAAGATCATGTCATTCTCACATGTCTTTAAACTTCTAATACTATGAAAGATGTTACCTCTTATATCTTATTTATGTAGGCCCATGTCAGTGTTTGCCTATACAATGTTTTCCAAGTTAAACATTTTAGGATCTTTCAGTTTTGCTATCTTCTGCCCCCTAGTGCCTTTACTCCTTTACTGCCTTCACCTGCATACGCATTTTCTTAGAATGTGCAAAGGTATGGCCTTCAGATGGGAATACAGCTTTAAAAGTAAAGCTGTATCCAGGTTTTGCAGAGAAACATCAGTACTTCCATCTTGCTTCTCATCACACTTAGTAGGTTAAATGTCATGATGTTTCTGTCCACATCCTTGCTGCATTGTTTCACAGCCTTTAAATTATCTGATATGATTATCCTCATTCTTGTCTTTGCCTGGTGAATGCAAGCGGTTCATTTCCCATATAAAGCCCCCCCTAACTTCTTGAACTCTGATCATATAAGGAATAAGTTATTTTGCCACCGAAGGATACTCCTCCCCTTTCAGCTATATTATGATGTTAAAAAAGAGTAACCACATTCTGAAAGATTCACTTTGGTTTTCTCATGTTGGGGGCGGTTCTCCTCCTTCCTACCACACCAAGTGCTAGTCACTATGGGTAAATGGTCACATGTTCATGTACAATATACATTCCAAGACTGGACATCACTGATGCCCATTGACTAGTCTCCTTTACGCCACCTGAGTTTTATTAATCACCTCTCTGCACCTTATGTCATGAGTGAGAGTAAGGCAGACAGACTGCAAAAACAAGTTACAGAGCTTACATGTAGAGCAAGAAGATGTTTTTTATGATACCAGAGAGAAAAAAGAAAACAATATTTTTGAAATATATAAAGAATTGTAGGCAAACATATTTTGTGTTCATCCCTAAAACTTTTAAGTATTTGTCAAAGATGAAATTTGATATAAATTAGCTGATTCCAGAGTATTTATATTTTTCTAGAAAATATACTGTTGAAACTTGTATTTACATATAAAACTCCTCAAGTGATGTGTTTTATGGAACTAATGTCACAGCAATTAAAACTGTGATTAGGGGAGGATTATAAAAAGACCCACATGAATAGAACACTGATTACATGGTGCAAGTACATGAAAAGGGAGAGGATCAGCTGTGCTCACATAATGCCACATTACCTTTTGTGAAGGATTATTTATGTAGGAGCTCTTTTAAATGCACAGTGTAACTGACCATAATTAAATGGAACACATGATCAGTAGAGGGTGCTAGTGTACCTAAGATATTGGAGGATGGGGCCCCATTTTCTCATAGAAATGTAAGTTGTAGCTGTTACAATGACTGGAAATGTTTTTAGAAGAGTCATTAAAAAGCAGGAAAAAGTTCAGGAAAAGAAATATGACATAATATGTTCCATACTAATATTTTAAATTATATCATGAAAATATGGAAAAGGAAATTCTATATTCTCCTTCACAAAAATATTGAAAAAAGTGTGTGTGTGTGCGTGTGTGTGTGCGTGTGTGTGTGTGTGTGTGTGTGTGTGTGTGTGTGTGTGTGTGTGTGTGTGTGTGTATATATATATAATAAAACTGCAAGAAAAAACAAAGCAAGCTAAAGTTTTCACTATGTAATTCCTTAAAATTCCTGTAATGGAGGCTCATGGGATATATGCAAATGACCCCTTAAGGACATCAAATGTTTCAGCTACATGGCTTCTGAATCTCCATGACTTTTTTTTTACTTTTTTAGGCTTTATGGTTACATGTACGTTTCAGCCTTTTTATTGACCTCATCATTAGCATAACATAAGTGGATAGTTTGACTATAATTCAGAAACACGAGGTCTTTAAACCTAGCTGATGCCCATGGCGTTTAGGATGTCGTAAT
Source organism: Protopterus annectens (assembly GCF_019279795.1). Taxonomy (NCBI): domain Eukaryota; kingdom Metazoa; phylum Chordata; order Ceratodontiformes; family Protopteridae; genus Protopterus; species Protopterus annectens. Next base: position 1,501,396,660 of record NC_056743.1, read on the forward strand.
TATCACTTATACGGTGCTGATGAGGTCAGTAAAAAGGCTGAAACATGCATGTCCACAGCTAGTGGAGTTTGGGAATTAGCCTGAATATAAACAGTTTTGCTCCGCTGCAAAAGCATAGATTCGCTTTTTTTTCCATTCCTGTTTTCAGAAACTCGAATATATGGTGTCAACCATAAGAATTTTGAGTTTGTAAAACTCGAAAATATGATATAAATCCATATATATATATATATATATATATATATATATATATATATATATATAAAATCTAAATTAAGATTTTTCAGAAACAAGGAATGCAAGCAGGTAACTTGTTCTAATGAGTAGTGTATAATTGGTGTTACCTTATTGTAGAAGTGCTCTATTGCTGTTTGATCAACTGTGCACTAAAACATGAGTGCGCTGGCTCACTTTTTCACTACTGTCACATATTTTTTTTTCTTGCGACTTCCCAACTCACAGCAAAGTGCAGGCATTTTATGGTTGGCTTAATAGTGCAACTGTGCATATACAAGAAGCCTGACCACACAACCAGCTAATGAGTTTGAGTAGTAGATCATTTGGTGGAGGGACAGCTAGGAGGGTTCATTTCTTGGCAGAGGGATACATAATTTCTGAAGTGATCCATAGCATAGAGGTTAGGGAAACCTTCAGGCATCCACGAGTTTCAAGTGCAGAACAGACAATTTTAGCTCCTGGAGCACTACATAAATGCAATAAGGAAAGTATTATAACTAGTACCATGCAGTAGCACTCATAAGCAACAGGAGAGTAAAGTATGCAGTCGTTATTTACTTATGTATTTAAAGTTTGTTGACCAGGAAAGTCCAGCTAGGGCAGAAACTATTTTCAGCAGAGGCACAGGAAGAAATGCTACAGACACAAGTCTTTGAAATGGGGAGAAAACTGGAGTACCCACAGGAAACCCAAGCAAATGCAAGGAGGACATCCAGACTCAGCACAGAAGGCACTCCAACCAATAATCAAACCAGAGAATCTCTTGTTGTGAGTCGACAGCGTTAACCACTGCACCACTCTTATTTTATTTATTTATGTATGTATGTATACATGTATGTATGCATTTGTTTCTGTTTGTTTACTGGGGCAGAGCATTGACCACCATGGACCTTTTTCAGACTCAGTCCATGAGTGCTGCCTGTGATTCGCACAGAGTCACACATTTAGGAAATGGAGGCTGTGGGAATCAAATCATGGACCACCGGACCACAGGAAACAACTCACTAACAGCTCCTTAACCCATTGTGCCAACTGCCAATCATCTGATATCTAGTCACAGGAAACAAAATACATGCTCAGGTGTTCTATAACCTTGTTTAAATGTTACAGTTATAACCAATGTCTACCACTGATATTAGAAACAACCAAGACATTGCCTCAAAACCTTTTCATTCTTCTGAAGTTTCTCCTTTGTGACAATGGAGTGAATATTAATTTCAATACAAAATGATGCTACTATCCACCCTGGTGTTCCCCTTTGCCTCACAAGGGATGTTGGTAGTTCCTCAGCCATGGCTGAACATGTCTGCTATTCATTTGTTTGCCTTTCACACCCTACATTTTGAAATTTGTTATAGCTGTGCCTTCAGAATTGCTCCATTTGGTCTGTTTCAAGAACTCCCTGTAAACCTATTTATTTGACCTGCTCTTTAGTAATTAATGTCTCTTGATTGGTTGTTTGTTTTACCATAACTGCATTTTACTGATTCTAATGCTTTGTTCTTACTGCTTGTGTGAAGATATGTGAAAGCTGCCAGCCTACCTAGATAGAATTTTGTAGATAATTCTACGTCATTGTAAATATGAATATAATCCACAAGCTTGTCCTATTAAATGTAAGAAAATTGTGTTAACTGTTGAACTTCAAAAATGTAACCACAGTGCACTCTGCTGGAAGAAAGCTGATAAGTCAAGCATTGTATGATTGATCTCAAAGCTCGGAGACATAATGCCTGGACTGAGGGATTCTTTCTATTGTTTTGAGACCAGAGTTAATTGCTAGATTTTACATATATAATGTCTTTTATTGCTGTAGTTTCCTGGCCAGGTGCAAGATCAAAGAAATGTTAAAACTCTGAGTTTCTGTTAGCCTGGGAATCAGAGAAGAATGATGTAATCTAAAATGACAGAGAGAATCAGAGAGCATTTTGCATTTTTCTTCAGAACTGACAACTCACCAGCACTGCCTTTACTTTATATGTAAGTTTATTTAGAACTGTGAGTGCTCTTAGAGTTAAATAGTAATTTAGTCAGATTTAGTCTAGCTGTTTTCTATATTTATGTCAGACTATTCTACAGTATTATTTTACGCATTTTCCTGTGATTTCTGATCTCTTGACTAGCACTGTGTTGAATTGAGAAGATTTGTCTTGCGTTTTTATTATTTATTATTAAATATTTTTAAACCTTTCAACTGTGGCTGTTTTGTGTAGAGATAATTCAAGCTCTAGAATACTTGCATGTCTTTAGTGATACTGTACTAAGCCACTCCAATAGTCTTGCTGCTCAGTCACACTTACAGTTTGGATATCAGTAATATTACACAGTGAAATTGGTCACCCTTTGGGAAGGGCCTTAGAGTAGCTGATAAGTAGGGTCCTGGTGGCAGTAATTTCTACCTTATAGTCTGGAGAGAGGGGGGCATAGGTGTAGAACCTGTGCCAGCCTTCCCTCGGGAGTGTCTGCGTGTATATAACTCATATCTCAAAGTGCGTGTGTGTGTGTCAGCTACTTGGGCAGGGACACGAAGCATTGGTTGGACAGAGAGAGTGCTAGGAGGATTTGGCTTGGGACCCTGGCTAAGGACCCCACTCTAAAGCTGTGCCAGTGGGGAGTCTTATTGGGGATCCGGAGAAAAAGGGAGAAACCATCCCCAAACTGACTGTGATCTCGGTGTGCTCTTAAGGGAAATTCTATTTTTCTTTGTGTGTACTTGTTATCCCTTCCAATGTGGACGCCCCTCACTTGTGCTAGTGGTGAGGACTGACGCTCCTTGATTACTGGGTCAGCACACAGGCATCACAGCTTGTTTTATCTATAATCTTATTTCCCATCGTTTAAGTGCTTAGCTCATTAATCAATTTGTCATAATGCCTTTTTAATGTTTATCAGTTGTAATTATTCTACTGTTCCTGAAGAGTTTAGGTAATTACATCCTTTAATAAAATTGAAACTGAAGTTGAAATATCTTTTATCAAACCTTACAAATGTCCAGAAAGATTAAAAAAACAAAGTTCCACTGAATCTTCCAAATGTCAAAAAAATCTTGCTTAAGATCCTAAGAGGTGACATTCTTACACACACACACACACACACACACACACACACACACACACACACACACATATGGAAGAGTCCTTGATGTTTGAAAGGTTTAGTTAAAATGATTTGGTGAGTTTCACTTCTCCAAAAATGTCTTCAGAGATCTGTAATAGACGTTATCATATATATATGGTTTCTCTATTCAAAATGGTATAGGTGTGATAAATTAGCTCCATTGGTCAAAGAAATAATCCCATGACAGCAGCCTATCTCCAATTAGTGACTTGGGAGCCTGCTGGAACTGGCAGGGACAGGATGGGTAGGCCATCATAGGGAGAAGGGGGTAGGCAAGGCCCATCAAATGGCAGAGTCTCCCTGAAGGATGGCAATATAAGGGACAGCAATGGAACTGGCATTCAGTTGCCAAGCCATGTATGAAGAAGCATTCATTGCAACTTCATCAGAATGCACCCTCAACTATCTGAAAATTTATGGCTTTCCCAGTAACACAGGTTGCTTGTCACCCACCCAGGACAGGCATTAGAACCTAGACTATAAGCTCTTATTGTCATGAAACAGACAAGGGCATAAACCACCCCATGCCTGCCTAGTTAACAGCCCCTCTGGGCAGCTCTCATTCCTGATGCTGTCACAACCCAGTATGGGGCAATGATTGGGTCACATCTGACTGGGGACGCTTGTTGGTCAGTGTCACATGTCTTGTGTATTCAAATGAGACATTGAGGCATGAGATGGGTTCAAGTCATTTATTGTACATAAACACATCAGGACTGTAAATGGAACATATACTTTGAACTTCATATGCTTACTGGCTGACTCATTACTTCTAACACACTCACATATGCATCTCCATTCAAGCTAGCACGCACACTGAATGACTATACAAAATGGCACTGACCTCGCATGTGCTCAGTAACTTATATGCACATGCTCTCTGACTACAGTAGCTGACTAGATACAATATACACACTGATATTCATCTGCCCTCTTTAATTTTGTTCGACATGCAAAGTGCGAGAACAAAGACATTTTAAGAGCTAAACAATATATCAACATTTCAATAAACAAAACTGAGTTCAAGTCCAGGTCACTGTGTATTTTGGATTTGGTCTGGAAATTCTACCTGATCTGGTAACATAGAAATTCTGACTGAGTTTAGTAACAAGGACAGTATCTGAGGATTCTTTCAAAACTGGAACATCAGGGATTGCATAAAAATTATCTGAAGAAAGAACACTGTCCTTTTGAATAAGAATAGGTGTAGAGTCACTCTGTGACTTAGAGTCGTTGGCACAGGCAATTGCAGTGTCACTGGTTCGGAGACAGATAACACGTCTTTGATTCCTTCTGAAATCCTTTCCTTCAGATTGTATGATGTAAGATCTCAGTTCTTCACAAATGTTTTTCACGATTCCCACTTGGTCCTAGCCTTTAGATGTTTGCATTCTCACATCTTCTCCTTGTAGTAATGGTCTAAGGGATTTACTGGTCTTACTGTAGTACAACTTTTGTGACTGACATTTTCTTGAAAGTTGATCCATGACCACTCTATTGTTCTTTGCTTTTGTTACTAACAATTGTTTACTGATTGGAAGAGTTGTCCTAATCTGTCTAAACATTAATGTCTGAGCAGGTGAACCAAGCAAGTTGCCTCGAGGAATGTTTCTGAGATTGAAGTTAAGGAAAACATTAGTACCATCTCCCTTGGATTTCTCCAACAAATGTTTTGCACTCTGAACTGCACATTCAGCTAACCCATTGGATTGTGGATACACAGGACTACTGGTAATATGAACAAAGTCCCAAGAATCAGCAAATTTCTTAAACTGCTGACTTGTAAACTGCACCATTGTCAGACATGACTTTGTGCAGACTACCATGGACAGAAAAATGTCTCTTCAATTTTGTAATGACAGTGCTGGATGTCAAGTTGGGAAGTAGGTCAATTTCAAACCAATATGAATAAGAGTCTACTAACAGTAAGTAATGCTGACCATTCGATTTGAAAATATCTGTGGCAACCGTCGACCATGGTAATGTAGGAATCTGGTGTAACTGAAGTGGTTCTTTTTGTTGATGTGGTTTAATGCTGTTGGAAATTGAACATGCTAGAATTTCCTTCTCTATATGTTTGGATATAAAAGGACAAAATACAATGCTTTTTGCCCTTCTTTTGGTTGAATTAGTACCTCGGTGACCACTATGCAAAATTTTGATATATTCATGTTGCAATGCTCTAGGAATTACCACTTTTGGACCTTTCATGATGATTCCATCTGACATCATGAGCTCACGTCTGTAAGGAAAATACTGCTGAATGTCAAGTGGTAAACTGGTTTGTTGTGTTGGCCATCCATGACTGATAACGTTTTTCAGCTTCCGGAGATCTGGCTCTGAAGCTGTGTGATTTCTTAGTTCATCAAGCTATGATGATGAAAAATGACTGACTTCCATGACTTCAAAGTCTGCTGTTCCATTTTCATGTTGCCCTATCATTTGTCTGAGTGTGCGGGACGAAGCATCAGCAAGGTGCAATTGTTTGCCCTTTTTGTAAACAATACTGAAATCGTACTTTTGCAATGTTAACATCATGCATTGCAATCATGCTGGAGCTCTACACATTGGCTTTTTCAAAATTGTCACTAGTAGTTGGTGATCTCTATTTGGATAGGTCTGCCATAAATATAATCACTGAATTTCGAACATGCAAACATTTCTGCCAAAAGTTCTTTCTTTATTTGTGCATAATGCATCTCTGTTTGGGTTGAAGTTATTGATGCATAGGCTACTGGTATGTCTTTTTGAAGACATGCTGCACTAAGGCTGTAATTTGAAGCATCACAAGAAAGAGTCACAGTTTGCAAACATCATAATATCTCAATGTGGGTGGACAGGCAATTTTCTTCTTCAAAATATAAAATGCGCTTTGGTGTTGTTCCAACTGAAACCAGGTTACATTTTTGCATTGTCAACTCATGTAATGGCAGAAAGCTCATTCAAGTCTGGGATGAACTTTCTTAAATAGTTGACCATACCTAGAAAACATTGTAAAGATGTGACATTCTCTGGAACTGGCATTTCAAGAACTGCTGCTTGCTTATATGAATCTGGTTCTAAGCCAGAACTGGTAAACAAATGTCTCTCATAAGTAACTTCTTTCAGTTCAGATTTACATTTCTTTGGATTGAGTTGGAGATTTATTTCACGTGCATGGTTTAGAATTTTCTTGAGGTTTCTATCATGTTCATCTTTACCATTGCCTCCAACAATAATGTTGTCTACTATTATAGCACATGGATAACCACAAAAAATTTGTTCCATGGCACGCTAAAAGACTTCACTGGCAGAACTGATTCCAAATGGCATTCTCAAAAATCTGTACCTACCAAAGGGTGTACTGAATGTAGTTAACAATGAAGATTTGTGATCCAGTGAAATTTGCCAAAAAGAGCTTTTGCATCTAAGACATGGAATTTGGCATGAGAGCGGCTACTTCTTCTACTGTACACATCGAATAATGAGGATGCTTAAGTGCTTTGTTTAATTCTCTTGGATCAATACAGATTTAAATATCATTTCAGCTTTTTTTATGAGCTATGACTATGGAGGATGCCCATTCATTTGGTTCTTCTACTGGAGTAAGGACACCTAAAGTCATCATTTTGCCTAGTTCTGCTTTTACTTTGCTCTGCATTGCTACTGGAATCTTCCATGTTTGTTTGACAGCTGGGCTTACTTCATGGTTTAACTTCATGAAAAATGTGACTGGAAGTTTACCGAGCTCGTCTTTGAAAATAACAGCATATTCACTAAAAATATTCTGTTTAAAACTATTGTTGACCTCTTTATTAAATTACATCAATCCCATTTTTAGAATGTCTTTGAGGCCTAACAGTGAAGGCATGTGTCTTTGGACTACATTAAACTGTAAGTCAAAGCTGTTTAGAGCATTATGGCATGAAAGAACTATTGCGCCATCAGTTTGAATCTCTTCACCACCATAAGCAACTAGTTTTGCACACTTTGCTGAGTCAAGTTTCTCACCAGCTCTTACTTTAGCAAACATTTGTGCTGATATAACATTGCACTTAGATGCAGTGTCCACTTTAAGCTCGACAGGTTTCCCAGTAGTTTGTACAGTTCAAAATATTTCACTCCTTGCTGATAACTGTTTCATCGATCACAGAGACACAATCAGCATACAAAGTTTGCTCACAACTCTTAGAGTTTGCTACAGTCTCTAGCTGATCTACTTGCTTCTTCAGATACTTTCTTTTAGCATGTCTGTGGCACTTTAGACTTGCAAAGCCTTTTGAAATGATTCCACTTTTTGCGTTTGTGACATTGTTGACCAAAAGCTAAACACTTTTCCTGTTTAGGTTCATGGCTGCCTCCACAATTGTGACAGTTAACAATGAGGTTAGTTGTGGTGCTGCCTTTTGAATTATATTTCTTTTTGTCTCAACTTTCTGTTGCACACTATTAACATGCACACCAGCAGATACTGCAAACATGCTTTTCTCATTTGTATGCTTTTCTGTAATCTCATGTATTTGACAAATCTCAATGGCATCACTCAATGTTAATTCACTATCTTGAAGCAAAATCTTTCTCATTGCATCATTATTAACACCACATACAATACGGTCTTTTATTAACTTATCTCTTAGATCACCAAATCTGCATGCTTTAGCTTTATTTCTTAAGTCGGTAATGATTGCTGCAACAGTTTCACCAGGTGTTTGATTTCTTGTGCAAAATTTGTGCCTTTCCATTGCAATGTTCATTTGATAGTTACACATTTCTCTAAATTTACATTTTAAGCATTCAGGGTCTTCCCATGTTTCAGCTTGTACCACAATATGATGGTTCTCCCCTTCCCCTGCATACATAGCAGGTGCATAAACAAATGAACATTCTTGCTCAATGGCCACTGAGCCAGCTAAATTGAGAAGTATAAATGCTCTTGTATATGCGTCTTTATCAGAAAATGCAGTCTGTGTGAAAATATCATATTCTTGCTCAAACAATTACCAATTCTCAGTAATATTATTATCAAACACCAGAGGTTCAGGTCTGTGAAATCCCTCTGCCATAACAAGAAACTTCTTTTAAATATAAGTATAGACATGGTACTTGTAATTATGCCCAAATGCACAACAATCTCTCTGAAAATGCTTTATTTTCATTGCAAAAACCTCCGATACTCCAGAGACTTTGGACACTGAAAAATCTTACTTAATGCGAAAAGGTCATACATTGCAAAAAAATATGGACATTATAGCCTTTTCAAATATTTTAAACACCTCTGAAATTATTTCAAACACTTTAATCATTATGTTGCTATTTCAGACATTTCAATCATCTTGGTAATTATTTTGAACACTTTGAATGCCATGCCACATGTTTGGTGACTGAAAAGCATTTAAAACTAATTTAAGTACCTTCAAATAACTGCTGACCTGTTTGAGAGTTTGCTCGTGTATAATTACTCCACTTGCATGCCTCATGGTTTGCGAGCTTCAATTCAATTCCCATTATGATACCATGTTGCATGTCTCGTGTGTTCAAATGAGACACTGAGATACAAGATGAATTCAAGTCATTTATTGTACATAAACACATCAGGAGCTGTAACTGTAATATATACTTCAGGCTTTGTATTAGTGTAGTACCTCACCTCCCACACATTTTCATATTAATGGTTGTGCATTCACTGCTTTCTCTAACTTATACTTTATTACAGTGATTTTTCAAAGTTATACTTTATGAAATGGTATGCAGTCCAAGTGTGTCCAGGTAAGAAACATGTCCAGGTAAGAAACGAATAAGAACTAACTTTTAGTGTTGTGATATATTGTGACAGTGCAGGTAAGAAAAGACTAAGAAGTGTGCCATTTGCTATCATTGCGTTGTTAAAACAAGTGCAGTTATCAGTATAATTTCCATTCGGTTTGATTACACTACTTACACCGATGACTAAGCAAGTGTTCATTTCCCTTTATTAAATCATGCATGATTAGCAAAGTTATACTATGAGATCATTGTGCTGTTAAAGGAAGTGCAGTTACCATGTGATTTTCAATCATTTAGCTTAGACTACCTACTCCTGTAACCAAGCGATCATTTGTTTGCCTTACAGTACTTACAACGGTATCTAAGCGATCGGTCATTTCCCTTGCAATACTTACACTGGTAACTAAATGATCATTAAGGCTGCTTTGAATTTGCGATCATTGTAATTCGAGTGCTGCCCTAGGGGAAGATTAATATTCATGCTGCTAAACATATGAATATTATTTAGCTTAACTCCAACATCACAAAATGTCGGGAGTGGTGGGCGTGGATTAGCCGGGACTTGCTACTGTGCATCCTATGAGGTACTACACTAATTCAAAGCCTATACTTTGAACTTCATATGCTTACTGACTGACTCATTACTTCTAACACACTCACATATGCATCTCCATTCAAGCTAGCACTCACTGAATGACTATATAACATGGCAGTGATCTTGCACATGCTCAGTAACTTATATGCACATGTGATCTGACTATAGTGGCTGACTAGGTACAATAAACACACTGATCTTCAGTCAGTATGCAAAAAGACAAAAAAAGTATGGAAAAAATAGGTACCATAACAGAAATTATCACATCATTCTCCTAAGCTGCAAGTGAACATGATTTACTTAAAAGTGTATCCAAATCTGAGGATTTATCCCTGATTTTATAAGCTTTGTTACCCATTATTGAGTTCAGAGAGTTTTATTTACATAATTGTTTCCTTTCTTTTGTTTGCTTTGTCAGTGACATGGATATGCTGAATGCCTAGCAATTAAATGTGACAGAAAACACAGTCATATGATTAATATTTACACATGGAAATGAATTATTCGGGTGACTTATACATCACCACTCTGACTGGAGAATGAATGTTCTCCACAGGGTATTAATAAGCAAGTAATGCCCACTGAAAAATGAGTCCAACACTTCACAGCAACATATTAATGTATCATGAAGCTCAGACTTTAATGGCAGCAATTATTTAACATTCACTTAGCAGTGCTTTCGCCATTTAGTGAGTATAAAATTAAAATAAACTTAAGAAAATAAAAAGGTGTGTGTGTGTGTGTGTGTGTGTGTGTGTGTGTGTGTGTGTGTGTGTGTGTGTGTGTGTGTGTGTATGTGTGTGTTTGTTTCTGTCTGCATGTGTAAGTGTTTGGGTGCTGCTTGTGTGCATGAAAGCAAAGCAGAAGTGTGTGTGCGTGTGTGTGTGTGTGTGTGTGTGTGTGTGTGTGTGTGTGTGTGTGTGTGTGTGTGTGTGTGTGTGTGTGTGTGTGTGTGTGTGTGTGTGTGTGTGTGTGTGTGTGTGTGTGTGTGAAAGAGCAAGAGATCAGTCGAGCAGTGGGTGCAACTCATTTACAATTAACAAGCATGCATACCTCTCTGCATCTTAGCTAAAGAAATCCAGATAAAGTAAAAAATAATGGGGGACAAAGGCTCAAAATTAGGGACATAGGTTCATAGGTGTTTACTAGGCTAAAGACCACAAGGGCTTTTTTAAGCCTAGCCATGCATTCTAAATCTCTCACAAGTTCTGATACCCTTGATAAGTGTAAGCATGGGCCTGGGAGGTGAACCATTTACAGGTTACCTGTGCCCATTAGTGACATAGGTGCCATGCCAGGGATGATTTCTGATTTCCCATCCTATTGTCCAAGTTGCATTTTAATTGGGTTAGGAAGGAACTTTGCTTCACATGGATGGAGAGCCTGTTCCATAGATGGGGTAATCTCTGGGATACATACCTATCTCTCCAGCAGGTCCTATTTATATCACAGGCAAGGTTTAAATCTTTAGAATGGCTAATTCTGGTGCTGTTTGTTTTGTGGATATGCAGGAGGTCCATCAGAGTGGGGTCTGAAAATGCCCTGTATGCCAGGCATAGATCTCCCTTCAAAAGCCTGTAGGAGACAAAATACAGGGATAGGGCCTTGAGGCGGTCTGCATAGGATATTTTAGTTATGCCCTGTATTCTTTTAGTGAGGAACCTCTATGGATATTCCAATTGTTGGATATGCCTGATTAGATACATACCAAAGGGGGCATTGTACTCAATTTTAGGTCTGATGAATGTTGAATACCATGGAACAATGACTTCCTTGGACTTAGATGCCATACCTTTGTTTATAAGTTGTACAACATAGAATAATTTCCTCACCAATGTAGACACATGATGGTCAAAGGCTAGATTACTATCTATGTGTGTCCCTAAGTCCCTGACTACTGGGTCAACTCTATGGGGTGTGTTGTCAATATGATAGTTACCAGGGATGGATGACTTCCCAAAGGATACTATTATGCACTTCTTGGCATTTAGTGTTAGTCCATGGCTCTGACAGCAGTTGTTTTTCACTCTTATAAAATTAGAAAGTTGCTATAATGACAGGGTTTATGTTAACATGCATTTTCTGGAGGATATGATGTCCATAACTGTCATCTCAGAGATACCCAGGATTTTGCCTCAAACTTTAGCTCTGCTTCCCTTAATCCACCTAAAACTGATGGATTTTGGAGAAAAGGTGGTGAATTACATGTAAAAGCAATTACAATAAATAGAGGTAGAGACTTTTTTTACTTCAGAAAATGTATATTATTCACATTCTCTTATTCTGTCAATGTCTCAAGTTAATAGTACTAGAATTTTAAAAGTGTCCATGATTACTTCTGGATTTGTCCCTGATTCTGTTGAGATTTGTCCCTGGTTAGTTGACAGCTATGATAAAGTCTGAAACTCAAATTTAACTCAATATTCACTGACTTCAACCCAATAGTGATTTGCCAACATATACTACAACTAGTTTAAAACAGTAGGCGGGGGAATTATTTTTAATCACCTATATATATATATATATATATATATATATATATATATATATTACAAAAAAAATGTAAAAGATAGTCCATTATCTAAGCATAATAATGCCCTTCAGGGTGTGTGTTATTGTGTGAATAATGCCCTTCAAGAGATGTAGAGGTACAATGCCAAACACCCTGGGTGGGCATTATTTACACAATAACACACAGCTTGCTGGGCATTATTACTTGCTTAGTACTCTAGAACAACCATACATTGCATAAATACTCAGAGGCAACAAAAGCCGAATATACACAATCATCACTTTACAGGTACAAGTGGTAATAAACTGTCACTTCAGAATAGCAACGGAAAGCTTTCCTGAAATTCTTATCTATGTTTTTATTAGCCAGAGCCAAAGAGTAGTTCTTTTAGATTTGAAAGAAAGCAGCCCTAAAGGCCCTATTGTCAACACTAGTTTTACCTCCTATACCTAGCCAACAGATATTGCCAATATACTGGCCAATAGATTCAGTGCCAACATTACCCCCCCAAGGGCCAATCACAATACCAGTAGATTGCCAGGGACCCAGTATTACTGCTGCACAGGTTAAAACAGCACTGTGCAAGGCCAAGAATACAGCTTCTATGGGACCTGACAATATCCCTGGCTGTGTTCTACAGGAACTACTGAGTGAACTGACACCTCACGTTTGTGCGCTGTTCAATCACAGCCCCACCTCAGGCTTTGTCCCTACCGAATGGCACACTGCTGCAGTCATCCCTCTCCACAAAGGAGGAGTGACTACAGACCCTGGGAACTATCATCCCATTAGCCTGATGAGTCTCATATGCAAAGCTATGGAACGCATCATCATGGACCTAATAAACAAGGATATAGGAAATCTCCAAACTCTGGATCCCATACAGTTTGGTTTTGTGAAGGGTAGATCATGCCTGCTCAATGCGGTCAACTTGTTTGAGTCAGTCACAAGAGCTGTGAATGAAGGCAAGGTGGTTCATACAGCCTACCTTGATCTGGCCAAGGCCTTTGATACCATTCCCCACTCAGGAATCATAGAAAAACTCACTAAGCTAAGCATCAACCCCTATATCACTAGGTGGGTAGCAAACTGGCTTACAGATAGAACCCACAGTGTGAAAGTAGCTGTCTCCAAGTCAGACTGCTGACCAGCCATGAGTGGAGTCCCACAGAGTTCGGTCCTGGATCCTCTCCTGTTTGGTATCTACTTCTCTGAAGTCCAGGCCAACACTAAGGGACTCTGGCTGACAAAGTTTGAGATGATTGCAAGTTGGGAGCTATTATTAACTCCCCAAGTGATGCTGACATCCTACAGAAAGGCCTCACTGACACCAATGACTGGTGTCAGAACCATGGCCTTAAGCTCACTGCCAAAAAATGTGTTGTCATCCCCTTTGGGAAAAACCTGGTTCCCATGAATTACCATATCAATGGTAGTCCACTGAACACAGAAGGTGTTATAAGAGATCTGGGAACACAGGTTGACAGCAACCTCTCTTTTGACCACCACATTGCCACTGTGTTCAGAAAGTCCTTCTATGTGGCACATCTCATTACTAAGGGTTTTGCATCCAGGAAAAAAGAGGTCATTGCCTCCCTCTACTCTTCCCTCATTAGGCCAATCCTCAAGTACAATGCCCCATTTGACATGTACCTCACTAGACACCTGCAACAACTGGAAAGGCTGCAAAAGTACCTCACAAAGAGGATCCTAGGCCTTAAACACTTGTCCTATATGGACAGGCTCAAAAAACTCCAATATTCTCTGTCTCATATCACCTACTTAGAGGCGATCTCTGCTTGACTTACAAAGTCATGTCTGACCCAGCTCTGTTAGAAATGCTGCAATTAAAGAAATCCCAGTCCCTCCGCACCACACTCTCCTTAGACCTCAACCTCATTACCACAATCAACAGAACATGCTGGAAGGACAGGTTCATAACCAGAGACTGCCCATGCTATGGAATAGAATTCCCATACATGTCAAGCAGAGCACCTCACTGGCCCTCTAAAAGAGAAATCTTGATGAGTGGATGGGAAATACAAAATTTACCCTAGGGATCACTCCAGTGGCTCTACTCGACAGAGGCACTGGGAACTAAGGTCGGGTGGCACGATGCCAGAGTAATCTTATGGGCTAGGCTTGTAAAGGCTCCAGGGCCATTAGCCTAGTACACACCTGTGAACCTATGAACCCATGAACCTATAACAGTTAATAATAAGAAGGTGAAGTCTTAAATTTGACAGGGTGTGCTATGCAGATAGTCAGTGGCAATAACATTAGGCACAATTAATCATGACAGTTAAAAGTTCTATTTCTTGCCTTTTTGAGATCAGATCGAGTAACTCCTTGTATTATTATTATTTTGGTATTATTTATTTAGTTCTCAGACTGCAAGATCTTTGATAATTCTCTTTTGTCATCTTTCTTCATTGGTAGAGTAAAGTATAAATGAGGGGGCAGTATTTATAAACATAGTGCATAGTGTTTAAGGTTAGTGTGCAGTCACAATCCCACCAAAATGTTAATATTCAGAGATGGCCTTGTGTATCAGCCTATCATATGATGCACATTTGGACAAAAATACTTTGTATACATATGCAGATGACCAGTTTTTATAACATACAGTGGCATAAAAAACAGACTGCAGGTACCAAAACTGTATAACACATAGCATGATAAGTGAGATTGAGAACCAATAATTGGTAGCAGCACAAGGTACGTGCTATCATAGGTTCATAGGTTCATAGGTTCATAGGTTCATACTAGGCTATCTGCCCAAGGGCATTTATAAGCCTAGCCCATAGTTATGTGGCTTTCGCCACCCCTTTAGTTTGAATAAAAACTATGCCTATCATTTTGCTGTGCCTCTGTCAAGCAGTGACACTGAAGTAGAAACAGTAGTCGAAAGAATAGATTAGGTTCATATATTAGTACTAAGCTAACTGCCCTTGCGAGACATTTTTTTTTAAGCCTAGCCAATTATCCCTTGTGAGACTCGAGCGCTGCACTTTGTGTTTGTAAGGCAAACACCTTAACCATTAGGCCACCCTCCCAACCCCTGGCTGTGTTTTCAGGTATAACTATTGTACAGCTTCTTCTTAAAGTAGCAGCAACACAAATAACTATGGATATATTTCTGCATCCTTATAATTTTGCATGGGAATGGATGTCTGTGGTGCTAGAAGGCAGTATATATCCATGTAAGCATGAAATATTTGTGGTTTTTGTTATCCAGACCATTGGCATATTTCCTATGTCCATCTCAGTATGAATTTATACTGATGGCAGACCTAAAGCAAGTGGTATTTGAGATAACACTGAAACATCACAGCCCTTCCCAAGCCATATTCTGCAGCAGCCTGCCAGCTGTTTGATGTTGTAATGCAGAAACCTACTTTAGGGTTCCATGAACAAAAGTAGAGCAAAGCATAGTGATTCACAGTTTCCATGTGATTTCAAGTCTACCTGCCATCATCTATGTCTATGTCTATGCCATCATAAGTGCTGAGAATTCCATCTAAATAGTTATCCATACCACTGACACAGACAGTCGTCAAGCCTATGACAGCAGGCTTGGAATCATTCTATAAATATTCAGATTATATGCGACCACATCACTTTCATGTGTTTCATAGGTTCTTACTAAGCTTACAGCCAAGGAGACCATTGAGAAACTCAGCCACATTACCCAAATACTCATGGGATACTAATAACGCCCCCCATTAAGTAGACTTTCTCCACAAATCTATCAAACACAAATCCCCTGAATCTGGATAAAGTAACCAACGATAAAAGTATAATGTTCCAAAAAAGCCACCAACTCATTGGAATACACACGGCAAAACAACACTTTAATAAAAAATAGTAAAAATATATAAAACATGTGAGCGCTTTCAGAGTCCTCTCTGCTTCCTCAGACATACTACAGTAACTGCTGCTCTTGTTTAAATAATGATGCATCTGTGTCAAATCCAATCAGTTGACAGTATCGTGAAATAAAAATTTATATTAATTATTAAAAACACATACACTATATAAACAATCAAATCATATAAATAGTGGACTAAAAATATATATAAAAACTATGTAAAACAACAAAGTGGCACTGAGTAAAGAGCCTTCAGCCAATATGATGAAGCATTCCTGAAACGTGAAAGCACTTACTTGCTGCAGCATTAAAGTAATTTATTTTATTCAAGTCATTGGTCGTGTTGAGCCTCATCTGTTTTTGGACTATTGAATTTGTATATAAAAAACTGTAAAAGCTTGCTCTGTAGAGTTAGATAGTGTAAAAACTGTAGAATATATGTATAGATGTTAAAAGATGTGACTAAGCATAATAATCAATGTTTCAAAGCCCTGTTTCTGAGAAAAGGTTTCAGTGAAACCTTACTATTTAGTCCAGGTGGTCTGTCAGCCTGAAATCTAATTATCCATTCTTGTCCTGAGGCTTCGGTCTTATTGTTCATGTTCCCACCTCTTTTATTTTTCTTGTATAATGTGTAACACTAAAAATTTGAAGGTGCGTGTGGCTCCCTCCTTTATAACATGCATCGCTAATGCACTTGTCTCTTTTTTTATTTTTAATGTCCCTTACATGTTCTAGGACTTTGAGCAGCCGATTAGTTTTGCCTACATAGTAGGCTGGGCATTTTGTGGAGAGACCAAAATATACAACATTCTTACTATGACAATCTGTATAAAAGCGTGTATCAATGCTGAACTTTCTAGTCGGGTGTGTATACTGCCCCCCTCCAAATATGAAGGGGCAGGCTGTACACCTTCTACACGGAAATCTACCTAGTCTATCAGACCTTGCACAGTGGTCTCCATTTAACTTCATGTAGCGCAACTGTCTTTTTAATGACATGTTGTTTTTAAAGGTAAAAGATGGCGTAGCCCCTATAACACCTTCTAGTTCATCCACATTTAACAATATGCCCCGATTATTTTTAATTATATCACAGACTGTACTGATATTACTTGTAAATGTTAATGGAGTACATAATACATCATTCTCTAAGTTCCTGGTTACTGTGGTACTGGTGGCATAGTTACTTTGGTTGTCCTGACTGATTCTCATCCTGTCATAATAGGGCTTGTACCTCTCTCTTCTCTCATTCCAAGCCACTTTAATTTGTTTGTCTATATCTCTGGCTTTATATCCCCTTTCAATAAATTCATGTTTTAACTGGGTAAGTGCCTGAGACAAACTATCATCATCGTTATATAGCCTCATGCAACTAACTATCTGTCCTTTGATCACATTGGTTTTAGTGTAGTTAGGATGCATACTACTACTATGTAGGACATTGTTACTCCACAAATCCCCAGTTAAAATTTGTGATGACCCTCCAGTCACCTAGAGATTTTAAAGGGCCTTAGGAAAGTACTCTGCTTGATATGTAAGGGAATCCTATTCCAGAAACGGGGCACACATTAGCATAGGAATCTGCCATGTCATCTGATGTTGCTTCTGATGTGGCAATGTAGGTTTAGGTCTCTACAACAAGTGTTTGCTTTACAGCTAGCTGTATTTAGGTGAAGTCAGTGCATGGTCATGCATAGTATGAAATGCTAAGCAGAGATCACCCCCACTGAGGTGACACTGACAAAGCCTTTTCTATCAGAATAGTTAAGCGTACGGAGCCCCAAGATATTTTAGTGAAGAAATATTGAGGTCTCTCAAGCTGGGTTTAGGTGTTTACTAGGTACATGCTGAAGGGACCATTATATATAGTCCATGATGGGCCAAATAAGGGATTAATAAAGTGGGACTATAACTTCCTTGGACCTTGAGAGACAAATAATGTATGTCTATGCCATGTAGCTTGCAGCAGCTACAGACTCTGCTACTTAATGCTGTATACTGCAGTTTAAAAACTAATAATGTAACAGTTTAAAGCTAGAACTGTTACCTTGTTGATGCTAGAGGTCAAAAACACTACCTGCAGATATAATACATTTCAGGGGCAAGCCTTCAACATAACAGAATGTTTTTTTTTCATCCTTAAATGGAATGTTTCTTTAGTTAAAAGACTCCTGCAGTTGCCCTGCCATACAAACCTGACAAGGCCTGTCGGATCCCTATTTGCATGTTGCATACTACACAATCACACCACCAGCAAACTGTGATTCACAACTGCAGCAGCACCAGCAAAACAGCCATCTAATGCAGATTACTATGACAAGTACGAGATGGTTACCCCAGGCGGTCAGGCCAATAGATATGATACAAGAGCCCAGCATATGAGAAATACATAACTCCAGCATGTCTTCACAAAGTTATCTGGGTGCATTTTTCCAGGTACTCCAGTTTTTTCCCACTTCTCACAAAATGTGCTAGTCAGTTGTCTGCTCTAACTTACATTACACTTATTTTTTTCCACACGGCCAAGGTTGTAACCAAAAAGGGTCAAAGAGAGTCCGCATCGCTTAACTGGTAAAATAATGAAAACAGATTAAACTTAATCAGAACCTTGAGTTCTTCAACAGAAGATGCTAAAAGTTGTTAAAATGTAATGTAGTAAATTAATTACTGCCTAACTCAGTTACATCTAAACCGCAAGGGATCAGAATACAACTAAAACCATTGTGTCCCAAGAAAAGGAATACGTTTGTTGCGCAACCAAACCATGGCAAACATACAGCGGGACAAGCATTCTGCAAACTTAGCCTCAGCATGCAGTAGCAGCAGTAATTAGAATGTTACTAATATTCACTAACTGTTGGATCATCAAACACATCATCCATATCAGTGCCCTTGAAAACTTTCCAATTATTCTGGTGAGGAAGCTACACATCCACCATTATATGGTATCAGGGGTTATGTTCCCAGCAGCAGCCCTCATTAATTGTGTGCTGATGCTGAGTGGTGCTGACACTTTTCTAGACAGTTGTGGTGGTGACCTATGGACAGCCCACCTCAGGGAGTGGATCGAAAGGTGCTGTTTTTGTACCAGTGCTACATATATTGACAAAATCTCATGAACAGCATATATGAGTCCATGTTTCTCATGGCACAAATATAATTTAGGTGTGTTGAGCCTGTGAAGCTGTTGCATTAAAACAGGGTAGTGTTATCTCATCTTGACAACTAGCCTGTAAGACCATACATGGAACTCGTTATACTATCTTATCCATACTGTACAGAATTCTTTGCAGTGCCCCACCAGACCCCACATTTTTTTCTCAAAGAAAAGCAGCTTACCATAGTTATATAAATACAGAGGATGCTTTTTTTTTTTGGTCCTCAGGTTTGAGCTGAGGGGATGCTACCCTTGGGAACTGCCAAGGACACTAGATAACCCAGCCTACAGTACTGACCAAAAGTAAAAAAAAAAAAAAAAAAACCAACTTGTTATGGACAGGCAGAGCAAGGGGAGAATGCATGTGATAGAAACATCTTTTTATTACATAAGTTTTTTTTTTTAATTAAGCAAAAATCTATTCTGTGGTGTGATCTGTAACAGTGATAACTGTCTGCTCTGTTGAATCGACACTGCCAGCCATCCTGTTTTTACATTTTACAGCTGAGTTGCATTAATATTGTGTGTGTGTGTGTGTGTGTGTGTGTGTGTGTGTGTGTGTGTGTGTGTGTGTGTGTGTGAACCTATACACATGATGGCATCTTCATATGTTAATAATAGAAGCACAAAAACAATACTAGGCAAGCAACCACAGGGACTATAAGAGGCCTAGGCATATACAGCTTTAAGTAGACACACTTAAAGCTTCTTACCACCATTCAGTATTCACAATTCTTCCCTCTTAAATAAAGCAGGATCATACATGATAATCCTGAATTAAATTTGTGACAGCCCATACAATCATCAAGACTAGTCCAAAAAGCAAAGTAATACTGCATTGATGTGTAATGGCAACGTATCCCTTAGGCTGGGAATGCAGAGCCTTTACCTCCAGCAAGTCTTGTTTATCTGTCGGTGTATGTTTAGGAACCTAGTATGGGTGCTTGCAAAGCTGCTGGTTTTGTTAAATAGGACTGGGTCTTTCATTGTTGAAAAAGTGAAACACAGCTCACCTTGGAGCAGCCAGTAGGCTACTGACTATAAGGAGATCTGTTGAGATAGATAAAGGACTTAAGGCCTTTCATTTTGTGGGTTAAAAAACATTCTGCCCTTTTAGTTGAGCAGTATGCCTGGATTTGTACATAGCAAAAGGAGCATTATATTCAATCACTGGTCTGGTAAAGGAAGAGTACATTATTAAGACAACTTCTTTGGATCTAGAAGATATTCCCTTGAAAATTAACAGATAGAAGGATTTCCTGACTTTGGTGAAATCATGATGATAGAATGAAAAAGAGTTGTCCACATAAGTACTCAGGTCTCTTACGACCATATCTGTTTCAAATGTTACTTATAACACATGAGGTGGGAACAGCTTTTTGCCAAATGCTATTATGCTGTGTTTTTTGCATTTACCTTTTTGTTTTCAGCATACCAGGTATATGCATATTTTATCCCTTTTTTGGAGCATTTTAATATCAGTGGATGAGTGGGTAACAATGCCTAGCTTGCAGTCATCAGCAAAGTTGATCAAACCCAGATATTGGCTAGACAGGAGAGGGCCCTGCAGTAATCCTTGTAGTACCCCACTAGTTACAATTTTATGTTCAGACAGTGTAGTATCTACTTTCAAAACTTTGAATCTGTTGGATAGCCAGTTTGCAATCTAGTGGACAGCGTTGGGGTTTACATTATAATGGTCTAACTTTTCAACATGAGGATAGTTGAAAAGCCTTGGCCAGGTCAAGATAAGCAGTGTGCACAGATCAACCACTGTCCACAGCCTTTGTGACCTTTTCAAGAAGTTTAGTATGTTCAGGAGACAGAGCCTGCCATTCACTAAACCAAAATGAATGGGGTCTACATCAGTTAAGTTGCCTGTGTCTGCAAAAATGAGTTCTGCTGTAATACATTCTGTAGCTTTGCATATAAATTGGAGCGGCTAATAGGCCTATAATTACCTGGGTCTACAGTGGGTTCACTTGTGTACAGAAGTCACAGTGGCTGTTCCCCAAGCATCAGAGGTAAATTTAACAAACATGTTTTGCACTGCACATAGTATGTAACTTAAGTTCTAATATGCAAATAACTGACTCCAGGCACTTTTGTAGCATTCAGGAAGTAAAAATATATTGTGTCCCTTAGGCATTTTTTTATAGAGTATGGGGATTTACAGTACTTTTTTCAAAAATGTCCAGTCTCACAAAACCTGTTTAAGGACAAGTTCAAAGCACTAAATGTGCCTTGTTGCGTAAAATACCTGCCAAAATATTTTGTTCAGCCACTACATTTTCAAGATATTACTACCTAAAATGCATCCTAGGCTATTCTTTCATGAAAAGTAAGCTGCAAACAGAAACTTGCCAGCATTAGCAAGGACAATAGGGCAGTTTTCTTTGTAGTGTGAATGTGTTTACATGAATGAGAACACATATTATATCTTGAATTTAAAACAGTAGGGCAGACTAATGACTGTAGCATACCTTTTACTTCTTTCAAGAATGCAATTTTTTGTGCTGAAGGGGCGGGTGAACTTGTGTAATAACCAGAGGAATGGTTATGTGTGCACCCCTGATTATTTTACTTAAGTCTGGGTAATATAGTTCCTGTCAGGATGGATCTGACTTAGCAAACTGAGCACCATTCTATCTTTAGTCACCATTGCGTGGAGTGTCCATGTAAGTGTAAAGGGGAAAACTGGATCCCCAGGTTACTGTGCAGGTAAAGTTAGTCTCTTCCAGCAGTCTTTTGTAAGTCTGTCCATAATGATATGGCGTCAAAGGGACTGGAAATTCATTGGCAAGTCCTCACCATCAAGAAAGGTATAAGATAAGATTCAAGGACATTTTCAGACAAATGATAGCACTTATTCACAGCAACACATTCAAGTAAGAAAGCAATAAATGTAAGTCATTGCATTAAAGAATAAGAAACTGGGTTATAGGTGTTTCACTTTGGCACCTAATCCATAAGCTGACTATGTTTACTGAAAGTCAGACATGTGCAATAAATGAAAACCACTCCTACTTCAGGTAAAGCAACTGAAGAGTCAGAAAATGACAGTGACAAACTGGAATGGTTTGTCACTTTGGAGATAATGCTGTGTGCAGTGCCTTCCTATATAACACCTACTCTAGGAGGAGATAACATGTGGTGATGTCTCCTGTTCCACGGACCAGACACATTCAGCTACATGCTTCACAGGATGCATTCATATCTTATACACTACATGAAATAAAGCTAGTAATTACTTAAGCTGCATACAGAAATTAGTCTGGGAAAAATAAACTGCTGTCTATACTGCGGAACTGAATAGGTACCTTTATTTATATTTAGCTACTGTATTGAACCATGTGAGTTTCATATAGCTCATTATTTGTTATACCTTATCTGCTTTTATTTGCTTATTTCTGTCAGAGTATGCTTGTTTATATGTTCTTTCTTTGTGATGAGTAACAAAGAAACTTCCTCCTCTTGTACTCAATGGATGCTATTTTAGTAGTGAGGTTACTTACAGAGCTGATGATGAAATATGTGAAATAAAAATGAATGTATCCATTATCGAGTGCCAAACACTTAACTCTTAATTCAGTAAACCTAATCAGTGAACAGGAAAAATAAGCATTTCAGAAAAAAAACATCTCTGATTATTTCATAAAATTTCAGTTGAACATTTTCATTAGTATACTGTAACACACACAAAAACACATATACGTTCTCCCTGCCTCTCCCTCTCTCTCGCTCTCTGTCTCACTCACTGACACCAAATAAACACCAAAAAGTTTAGGTATGGAGTGCACTGCTCTGTCCAGGGCATCTTATTTCTTAACACAGAGGATTATAATTGGGTCACCAATCATAACCTACTTATGTGTTCCAGACATGGAGTTCAAGAAATCCAACTTCAAGAGCAAATGTGACAGTTTAATAAATTATCTAAGAATTTGAAAGATACCACCATTACACTCTCCCCACCCCAGAATCTATCAGTAAATGAGATAATGACTAATAGAGGCTCTCTGTATTGGAAATTGTTTCCCTCTAATCTGGATGAGTGCCTCTATTAGGCAATGTTCCCCTCCTTCCAATGGGTGTAAACTCTAAATCAGTAGCTGTTGGCACTTTTTTCACAAGTGAATATGGCTGGAAACATGATTAGCAATGATTTGAATTAGTAGTAGTTTGTGCTTGAAATGGAGCATCAGACGTTTTCTGTTTCTACTGTTGTACTGCAAATTATGTGGCAAATAGTTAATCACTGGCAGTCCTGGTTGAAAAGAAGGGTTCGATCATCGTTAGTATCGACTAACCTTAGGGTATGTTAGTCTCAGACACTTATAGTACTGTCTTTGGTCAACCTGCTACTACTAACCTTAGGGTATGTTAGTCTCAGACACTTACAGTACTGTCTTTGGTCAGCCTGATACTACTAACCTTAGGGTATGTTAGTCTCAGACACTTACAGTACTGTCTTTGGTCAGCCTGCTACTACTAACCTTAGGGTATGTTAGTCTCAGACACTTACAGTACTGTCTTTGGTCAGCCTGCTACTACTAACCTTAGGGTATGTTAGTCTCAGACACTTACAGTACTGTCTTTGGTCAGCCTGCTACTACTAACCTTAGGGTATGTTAGTCTCAGACACTTACAGTACTGTCTTTGGTCAGCCTGCTACTACTAACCTTAGGGTATGTTAGTCTCAGACACTTACATTACTGTCTTTGGTCAGCCTGCTACTACTAACCTTAGGGTATGTTAGTCTCAGACACTTACAGTACTGTCTTTGGTCAGCCTGCTACTACTAACCTTAGGGTATGTTAGTCTCAGACACTTACAGTACTGTCTTTGGTCAGCCTGCTACTACTAACCTTAGGGTATGTTAGTCTCAGACACTTACAGTACTGTCTTTGGTCAGCCTGCTACTACTAACCTTAGGGTATGTTAGTCTCAGACACTTACAGTACTGTCTTTGGTCAGCCTGCTACTACTAACCTTAGGGTATGTTAGTCTCAGACACTTACAGTACTGTCTTTGGTCAGCCTGCTACTACTAACCTTAGGGTATGTTAGTCTCAGACACTTACAGTACTGTCTTTGGTCAGCCTGCTACTACTAACCTTAGGGTATGTTAGTCTCAGACACTTACAGTACTGTCTTTGGTCAGCCTGCTACTACTAACCTTAGGGTATGTTAGTCTCAGACACTTACAGTACTGTCTTTGGTCAGCCTGCTACTACTAACCTTAGGGTATGTTAGTCTCAGACACTTACAGTACTGTCTTTGGTCAGCCTGCTACTACTAACCTTAGGGTATGTTAGTCTCAGACACTTACAGTACTGTCTTTGGTCAGCCTGCTACTACTAACCTTAGGGTATGTTAGTCTCAGACACTTACAGTACTGTCTTTGGTCAGCCTGCTACTACTAACCTTAGGGTATGTTAGTCTCAGACACTTACAGTACTGTCTTTGGTCAGCCTGCTACTACTAACCTTAGGGTATGTTAGTCTCAGACACTTACAGTACTGTCTTTGGTCAGCCTGCTACTACTAACCTTAGGGTATGTTAGTCTCAGACACTTACAGTACTGTCTTTGGTCAGCCTGCTACTACTAACCTTAGGGTATGTTAGTCTCAGACACTTACAGTACTGTCTTTGGTCAGCCTGCTACTACTAACCTTAGGGTATGTTAGTCTCAGACACTTACAGTACTGTCTTTGGTCAGCCTGCTACTACTAACCTTAGGGTATGTTAGTCTCAGACACTTACAGTACTGTCTTTGGTCAGCCTGCTACTACTAACCTTAGGGTATGTTAGTCTCAGACACTTACAGTACTGTCTTTGGTCAGCCTGCTACTACTAACCTTAGGGTATGTTAGTCTCAGACACTTACAGTACTGTCTTTGGTCAGCCTGCTACTACTAACCTTAGGGTATGTTAGTCTCAGACACTTACAGTACTGTCTTTGGTCAGCCTGCTACTACTAACCTTAGGGTATGTTAGTCTCAGACACTTACAGTACTGTCTTTGGTCAGCCTGCTACTACTAACCTTAGGGTATGTTAGTCTCAGACACTTACAGTACTGTCTTTGGTCAGCCTGCTACTACTAACCTTAGGGTATGTTAGTCTCAGACACTTACAGTACTGTCTTTGGTCAGCCTGCTACTACTAACCTTAGGGTATGTTAGTCTCAGACACTTACAGTACTGTCTTTGGTCAGCCTGCTACTACTAACCTTAGGGTATGTTAGTCTCAGACACTTACAGTACTGTCTTTGGTCAGCCTGCTACTACTAACCTTAGGGTATGTTAGTCTCAGACACTTACAGTACTGTCTTTGGTCAGCCTGCTACTACTAACCTTAGGGTATGTTAGTCTCAGACACTTACAGTACTGTCTTTGGTCAGCCTGCTACTACTAACCTTAGGGTATGTTAGTCTCAGACACTTACAGTACTGTCTTTGGTCAGCCTGCTACTACTAACCTTAGGGTATGTTAGTCTCAGACACTTACAGTACTGTCTTTGGTCAGCCTGCTACTACTAACCTTAGGGTATGTTAGTCTCAGACACTTACAGTACTGTCTTTGGTCAGCCTGCTACTACTAACCTTAGGGTATGTTAGTCTCAGACACTTACAGTACTGTCTTTGGTCAGCCTGCTACTACTAACCTTAGGGTATGTTAGTCTCAGACACTTACAGTACTGTCTTTGGTCAGCCTGCTACTACTAACCTTAGGGTATGTTAGTCTCAGACACTTACAGTACTGTCTTTGGTCAGCCTGCTACTACTAACCTTAGGGTATGTTAGTCTCAGACACTTACAGTACTGTCTTTGGTCAGCCTGCTACTACTAACCTTAGGGTATGTTAGTCTCAGACACTTACAGTACTGTCTTTGGTCAGCCTGCTACTACTAACCTTAGGGTATGTTAGTCTCAGACACTTACAGTACTGTCTTTGGTCAGCCTGCTACTACTAACCTTAGGGTATGTTAGTCTCAGACACTTACAGTACTGTCTTTGGTCAGCCTGCTACTACTAACCTTAGGGTATGTTAGTCTCAGACACTTACAGTACTGTCTTTGGTCAGCCTGCTACTACTAACCTTAGGGTATGTTAGTCTCAGACACTTACAGTACTGTCTTTGGTCAGCCTGCTACTACTAACCTTAGGGTATGTTAGTCTCAGACACTTACAGTACTGTCTTTGGTCAGCCTGCTACTACTAACCTTAGGGTATGTTAGTCTCAGACACTTACAGTACTGTCTTTGGTCAGCCTGCTACTACTAACCTTAGGGTATGTTAGTCTCAGACACTTACAGTACTGTCTTTGGTCAGCCTGCTACTACTAACCTTAGGGTATGTTAGTCTCAGACACTTACAGTACTGTCTTTGGTCAGCCTGCTACTACTAACCTTAGGGTATGTTAGTCTCAGACACTTACAGTACTGTCTTTGGTCAGCCTGCTACTACTAACCTTAGGGTATGTTAGTCTCAGACACTTACAGTACTGTCTTTGGTCAGCCTGCTACTACTAACCTTAGGGTATGTTAGTCTCAGACACTTACAGTACTGTCTTTGGTCAGCCTGCTACTACTAACCTTAGGGTATGTTAGTCTCAGACACTTACAGTACTGTCTTTGGTCAGCCTGCTACTACTAACCTTAGGGTATGTTAGTCTCAGACACTTACAGTACTGTCTTTGGTCAGCCTGCTACTACTAACCTTAGGGTATGTTAGTCTCAGACACTTACAGTACTGTCTTTGGTCAGCCTGCTACTACTAACCTTAGGGTATGTTAGTCTCAGACACTTACAGTACTGTCTTTGGTCAGCCTGCTACTACTAACCTTAGGGTATGTTAGTCTCAGACACTTACAGTACTGTCTTTGGTCAGCCTGCTACTACTAACCTTAGGGTATGTTAGTCTCAGACACTTACAGTACTGTCTTTGGTCAGCCTGCTACTACTAACCTTAGGGTATGTTAGTCTCAGACACTTACAGTACTGTCTTTGGTCAGCCTGCTACTACTAACCTTAGGGTATGTTAGTCTCAGACACTTACAGTACTGTCTTTGGTCAGCCTGCTACTACTAACCTTAGGGTATGTTAGTCTCAGACACTTACAGTACTGTCTTTGGTCAGCCTGCTACTACTAACCTTAGGGTATGTTAGTCTCAGACACTTACAGTACTGTCTTTGGTCAGCCTGCTACTACTAACCTTAGGGTATGTTAGTCTCAGACACTTACAGTACTGTCTTTGGTCAGCCTGCTACTACTAACCTTAGGGTATGTTAGTCTCAGACACTTACAGTACTGTCTTTGGTCAGCCTGCTACTACTAACCTTAGGGTATGTTAGTCTCAGACACTTACAGTACTGTCTTTGGTCAGCCTGCTACTACTAACCTTAGGGTATGTTAGTCTCAGACACTTACAGTACTGTCTTTGGTCAGCCTGCTACTACTAACCTTAGGGTATGTTAGTCTCAGACACTTACAGTACTGTCTTTGGTCAGCCTGCTACTACTAACCTTAGGGTATGTTAGTCTCAGACACTTACAGTACTGTCTTTGGTCAGCCTGCTACTACTAACCTTAGGGTATGTTAGTCTCAGACACTTACAGTACTGTCTTTGGTCAGCCTGCTACTACTAACCTTAGGGTATGTTAGTCTCAGACACTTACAGTACTGTCTTTGGTCAGCCTGCTACTACTAACCTTAGGGTATGTTAGTCTCAGACACTTACAGTACTGTCTTTGGTCAGCCTGCTACTACTAACCTTAGGGTATGTTAGTCTCAGACACTTACAGTACTGTCTTTGGTCAGCCTGCTACTACTAACCTTAGGGTATGTTAGTCTCAGACACTTACAGTACTGTCTTTGGTCAGCCTGCTACTACTAACCTTAGGGTATGTTAGTCTCAGACACTTACAGTACTGTCTTTGGTCAGCCTGCTACTACTAACCTTAGGGTATGTTAGTCTCAGACACTTACAGTACTGTCTTTGGTCAGCCTGCTACTACTAACCTTAGGGTATGTTAGTCTCAGACACTTACAGTACTGTCTTTGGTCAGCCTGCTACTACTAACCTTAGGGTATGTTAGTCTCAGACACTTACAGTACTGTCTTTGGTCAGCCTGCTACTACTAACCTTAGGGTATGTTAGTCTCAGACACTTACAGTACTGTCTTTGGTCAGCCTGCTACTACTAACCTTAGGGTATGTTAGTCTCAGACACTTACAGTACTGTCTTTGGTCAGCCTGCTACTACTAACCTTAGGGTATGTTAGTCTCAGACACTTACAGTACTGTCTTTGGTCAGCCTGCTACTACTAACCTTAGGGTATGTTAGTCTCAGACACTTACAGTACTGTCTTTGGTCAGCCTGCTACTACTAACCTTAGGGTATGTTAGTCTCAGACACTTACAGTACTGTCTTTGGTCAGCCTGCTACTACTAACCTTAGGGTATGTTAGTCTCAGACACTTACAGTACTGTCTTTGGTCAGCCTGCTACTACTAACCTTAGGGTATGTTAGTCTCAGACACTTACAGTACTGTCTTTGGTCAGCCTGCTACTACTAACCTTAGGGTATGTTAGTCTCAGACACTTACAGTACTGTCTTTGGTCAGCCTGCTACTACTAACCTTAGGGTATGTTAGTCTCAGACACTTACAGTACTGTCTTTGGTCAGCCTGCTACTACTAACCTTAGGGTATGTTAGTCTCAGACACTTACAGTACTGTCTTTGGTCAGCCTGCTACTACTAACCTTAGGGTATGTTAGTCTCAGACACTTACAGTACTGTCTTTGGTCAGCCTGCTACTACTAACCTTAGGGTATGTTAGTCTCAGACACTTACAGTACTGTCTTTGGTCAGCCTGCTACTACTAACCTTAGGGTATGTTAGTCTCAGACACTTACAGTACTGTCTTTGGTCAGCCTGCTACTACTAACCTTAGGGTATGTTAGTCTCAGACACTTACAGTACTGTCTTTGGTCAGCCTGCTACTACTAACCTTAGGGTATGTTAGTCTCAGACACTTACAGTACTGTCTTTGGTCAGCCTGCTACTACTAACCTTAGGGTATGTTAGTCTCAGACACTTACAGTACTGTCTTTGGTCAGCCTGCTACTACTAACCTTAGGGTATGTTAGTCTCAGACACTTACAGTACTGTCTTTGGTCAGCCTGCTACTACTAACCTTAGGGTATGTTAGTCTCAGACACTTACAGTACTGTCTTTGGTCAGCCTGCTACTACTAACCTTAGGGTATGTTAGTCTCAGACACTTACAGTACTGTCTTTGGTCAGCCTGCTACTACTAACCTTAGGGTATGTTAGTCTCAGACACTTACAGTACTGTCTTTGGTCAGCCTGCTACTACTAACCTTAGGGTATGTTAGTCTCAGACACTTACAGTACTGTCTTTGGTCAGCCTGCTACTACTAACCTTAGGGTATGTTAGTCTCAGACACTTACAGTACTGTCTTTGGTCAGCCTGCTACTACTAACCTTAGGGTATGTTAGTCTCAGACACTTACAGTACTGTCTTTGGTCAGCCTGCTACTACTAACCTTAGGGTATGTTAGTCTCAGACACTTACAGTACTGTCTTTGGTCAGCCTGCTACTACTAACCTTAGGGTATGTTAGTCTCAGACACTTACAGTACTGTCTTTGGTCAGCCTGCTACTACTAACCTTAGGGTATGTTAGTCTCAGACACTTACAGTACTGTCTTTGGTCAGCCTGCTACTACTAACCTTAGGGTATGTTAGTCTCAGACACTTACAGTACTGTCTTTGGTCAGCCTGCTACTACTAACCTTAGGGTATGTTAGTCTCAGACACTTACAGTACTGTCTTTGGTCAGCCTGCTACTACTAACCTTAGGGTATGTTAGTCTCAGACACTTACAGTACTGTCTTTGGTCAGCCTGCTACTACTAACCTTAGGGTATGTTAGTCTCAGACACTTACAGTACTGTCTTTGGTCAGCCTGCTACTACTAACCTTAGGGTATGTTAGTCTCAGACACTTACAGTACTGTCTTTGGTCAGCCTGCTACTACTAACCTTAGGGTATGTTAGTCTCAGACACTTACAGTACTGTCTTTGGTCAGCCTGCTACTACTAACCTTAGGGTATGTTAGTCTCAGACACTTACAGTACTGTCTTTGGTCAGCCTGCTACTACTAACCTTAGGGTATGTTAGTCTCAGACACTTACAGTACTGTCTTTGGTCAGCCTGCTACTACTAACCTTAGGGTATGTTAGTCTCAGACACTTACAGTACTGTCTTTGGTCAGCCTGCTACTACTAACCTTAGGGTATGTTAGTCTCAGACACTTACAGTACTGTCTTTGGTCAGCCTGCTACTACTAACCTTAGGGTATGTTAGTCTCAGACACTTACAGTACTGTCTTTGGTCAGCCTGCTACTACTAACCTTAGGGTATGTTAGTCTCAGACACTTACAGTACTGTCTTTGGTCAGCCTGCTACTACTAACCTTAGGGTATGTTAGTCTCAGACACTTACAGTACTGTCTTTGGTCAGCCTGCTACTACTAACCTTAGGGTATGTTAGTCTCAGACACTTACAGTACTGTCTTTGGTCAGCCTGCTACTACTAACCTTAGGGTATGTTAGTCTCAGACACTTACAGTACTGTCTTTGGTCAGCCTGCTACTACTAACCTTAGGGTATGTTAGTCTCAGACACTTACAGTACTGTCTTTGGTCAGCCTGCTACTACTAACCTTAGGGTATGTTAGTCTCAGACACTTACAGTACTGTCTTTGGTCAGCCTGCTACTACTAACCTTAGGGTATGTTAGTCTCAGACACTTACAGTACTGTCTTTGGTCAGCCTGCTACTACTAACCTTAGGGTATGTTAGTCTCAGACACTTACAGTACTGTCTTTGGTCAGCCTGCTACTACTAACCTTAGGGTATGTTAGTCTCAGACACTTACAGTACTGTCTTTGGTCAGCCTGCTACTACTAACCTTAGGGTATGTTAGTCTCAGACACTTACAGTACTGTCTTTGGTCAGCCTGCTACTACTAACCTTAGGGTATGTTAGTCTCAGACACTTACAGTACTGTCTTTGGTCAGCCTGCTACTACTAACCTTAGGGTATGTTAGTCTCAGACACTTACAGTACTGTCTTTGGTCAGCCTGCTACTACTAACCTTAGGGTATGTTAGTCTCAGACACTTACAGTACTGTCTTTGGTCAGCCTGCTACTACTAACCTTAGGGTATGTTAGTCTCAGACACTTACAGTACTGTCTTTGGTCAGCCTGCTACTACTAACCTTAGGGTATGTTAGTCTCAGACACTTACAGTACTGTCTTTGGTCAGCCTGCTACTACTAACCTTAGGGTATGTTAGTCTCAGACACTTACAGTACTGTCTTTGGTCAGCCTGCTACTACTAACCTTAGGGTATGTTAGTCTCAGACACTTACAGTACTGTCTTTGGTCAGCCTGCTACTACTAACCTTAGGGTATGTTAGTCTCAGACACTTACAGTACTGTCTTTGGTCAGCCTGCTACTACTAACCTTAGGGTATGTTAGTCTCAGACACTTACAGTACTGTCTTTGGTCAGCCTGCTACTACTAACCTTAGGGTATGTTAGTCTCAGACACTTACAGTACTGTCTTTGGTCAGCCTGCTACTACTAACCTTAGGGTACGTTACTCTCAGACACTTACAGTACTGTCTTTGGTCAGCCTGCTACTACTAACCTTAGGGTATGTTAGTCTCAGACACTTGTAATACTGTCTTTGGTCAGCCTGCTACTAGCCACTATGTGATTAGCAGTATAAAAATAAAGCTGTAAAAATTGTACTGACCGTAACCTATGTCCAGCATACTGCCTGTATGCTTTGTGTCTCCTTCTTTCTTGGCATGTACTAACAAAGTGAAACCTGAAAGATGAATAATTGTGAATAATAATAAAAGTAAGTATTCAGGGATCAAATGAAGGACAGAATGTCTCTGTCCCCTTTGACTACTGATTTCATCATAGAGGAACGTAGTGTTGTTTTGCTATAAATGTAGCCAGCCGAACACCATGACTTACATGTCATTCACATCTAATTTACATGAAATGCCTTTTGTACACATGTCTTTCTAATTTCTACAGTCTCTGACTCTGGTCTATTCTATATTCATCTGTATTATTTAAGATACACATTTTTGGGGGAGAGAGTCTTACACTGCTTGAAGAGGTTGATTGCCCCATAGCCACTCCATCAAGTAAACTGGACAAAATTTGATTTTGGCATTAAAGATACATTTGTTATTGGGTTTTGAAACAATGGCCTTACATTTGCAAAAAAGTGAACAGATGTTTGTTCAAGAGCAAAAATTTGTGAGGGCACAATGCCAATGCTTAACCTCAAATCAATGAAGAGATTCATGGGAAAACAGTTATTATTTTATGTCAAGCAGATATGGAAGGTGCCCTGGAAGCAGTCAAGCAGCAGATGAAAGCTGTAGTTGAATTTTTCTTTTGAATTATGATGCCAATCAGCTTGAATTGTCTGGAGATGATTCAAATAAGTTTGTGAAGGAGCAGTATGACCCCATGATCTATTTTCAGCAAAAAGGGATTCATGTGCAAAATAAATCCATGGAGTAAAGCCACCAAATAGTGTGTATAGAAAATATGCTGATTGTTCTTCTTCTTTCAGCTTTTCCCAGTTAGGGGTCGCCACAGCTGAACTCCGGTCCGCTAATGATTAGCAGTATATTTTTTACGGGTGTTGAGGTGCCAGCTCGATGCCCAACCTTCAACAAAGGCACTCCCATTCTACACATGTCTTTCGAGTGACACTCGACCGCAGGGAGGACATGCAGACTCCACACAGAGGGTGTGCTAGCTGAAAATCAAATGGGAGAACCTCTTGCTGTGAGGCAACAATGCTACCGCTGCACCACCGTGGCTTACAACATTGGAAAATAAATAAGGCAGAGAGATATGGAACTGAGCAGCCAAACAGTTTATATAAAATAGAAGCTGGTTATATTGGAAGATGAAACAAGGCAGAGAAATTTTTGTCTGAGTGTAATTTTGAAAGGCGAGGAAGGAACTGACAGGAGTATTTGAAAACCATGATGGCACAATAGACTTGATTTTCCTAGAGATGAGTGGCTGTAGACTTACAGACTGACATTAGTAATAGGTGATGGAGCCTGTGGTCAACCAAGAGTGATTCTGGTTTAATGTGTGACTTGATACAAGAAGCCATAGGCTTTATTACAACTTTGATGACCCTATAAGAGGGTAACAGTTGAAGGGAGACCATTGTTCTTGGATGCTCATTTCTTGTTTCTGGTTGTCATAAAATAATGTGAGTGGCATAAGGTAAGAGACAAGCTGTAGTTTTTGTCATTTTATTTATTAATTTTTTTTTTCCTCAACCGGGGTGCAACTGGTGAATAGGCTACAAGGGTTGCTGCAATCATTAGATTATTTGAGCAGGATAAAGTTAATGATTGCTTGGATATTTATAATTAGAAGAATTAGAACAAGACCCCAAAGAAATGGAAAGTGATACTGGTTTTACATGTATTCTGAGGAATATAATGAGAACAGGGATGATTTTTGACTACTTAAGAGGACTATGAACTCTACAGGAAGTAAAATAATGATGCCCCAATGTCCTGCAATGAAGGGAGAGATACATAATGGGAATTATGTGTTTTAATATTTTTCAAACTGTTTTCCTTACCATTAAAAGGCAGCTGCCTGGTAATTAGGTCCAGTGCTCCTTGTGTTGAAGATTCTTCAAAAGAGACAAAGTGTCATTGGAGCAGTGATGCATTTAAACCTTCTGACTTTTCCTGAGTCCACATTTGTTAACAGACATTGGATGCTTTTGTAATGAAGTGTCTTTAAAAGAGGAAAAAACTGGGGCATGATTAGTGGTACCTTTAGACCATGTGACTTTTTCAAGCCCACAATAGTTAACTGAATTTTGACTATAAACATCATGAGTGAAGTCTAACTGAAAATGGAAATTCTTTAAGCACCAGGAACTCAAAATACTTTAAAAGGGGCTGATGGTAAGGGTAGGCATAATGTTTACATTATTATTTTTTCTTGAGTATTTCATGATGTTTTGAACATATAAGACAGTACATAATATCATTACTTTTTAATCCTTGTTCTAAATGAGGTTCTGTTATAACGTTTTCACATGATAAGTGAGTTAAAATGTAATAAGGAAGTTAAATTCTTGGGGTTTACAAGTCATATGTACTCTGAAGTAGGTTATTATTTGCAAAGTTAAGTATGCATGCTTCTTAACAATAATACTCCAATGGAACTTTGAAATAAACAGATTATAAATTAAAAGTAAGATGAGGGTGACATCTGTAGCTGATCTATTGACAGATCATTTTGTTGTCTTAACTGTTTCTTCAAGATAATTGATGGAGAAGCACAATCACAAATTCATGAAACTTCCTCAAATGCAAGTAGCAATCAGGAGTAAAATCTACAAAAGAAAAGCATGTTTTCAGGGAGGTGAGCCCCTGTCCCCCTATGATGTGAGGAGGCTGCATCCGCATAACCCCACAGAAAAAGGAATAATCACTGGTATCCCTTCAATTTGTTCTTCCTGTAAAAAGCCAGCCAGTCACTGTGTAGTGACTGCAGAAAATGCATGTTGATCACCAGTGTTGTGGGTACAAGCCTGGCATCTGACCTGAAATTATAAAGCTAACGATAAAAGAAATGTGTTCATTGCATTGTTAGTATTTCACAATAAGTATTGCTATTTAGGCTAAGTTCATATGTATAGTTTATGGAAAAAAGTATGACAAGGGAGTCAGGAAGGTCCAAATCACTAGCTTGATAAAAAAGACTGATAACTCTCATATCTAATTGGAATTTAGTTGGCTTTGTTTTGAACTGGTGAACTACAAGATCAAAATATCCAACAATGTTTCTGGTACATACAGTAGTTTTGTATACATACATATTTGGTGAATATCAGCTATTGGGTTATTGGGAGTCCCTTATTTGTCTTAAAAGTATTTTTACAAATTGTTTTATTGGCTGCACTATAACCTGACATTTGCTGTATTGTAAGTGATAATATATCCTACAAAGATGGATAATATGATATGTCAACTGCTACATGAAGACTTGTGATTTGGAATTCCGATAGGGTTCGATAGTGTTAATGTCTGTGAGATTGCTATTGCATGTTAAATTTTCCCATTGGTTATTGCAGCCAGTGAAACTGCAGACTTAGTGCACAGGTGTGTTAGATAGGTTAAATTTATTTTAGGATAATCTGTGAACTCCCATTTGTTATTACTCCTACTGGACCTGCCTTAGCCTCTCCCAGGCTACCCCTGACCCAAGTCTAGGGTCAGTGAGGATATTGAGGATCCTGGTGCAGTGTCACACTGCTGCTGGAGTGCCCTTCACGCACACACACACACACACACACACACACACACACACACACACACACACACACACACACGAGTCATCCTTGTATGGCTATATGTTGGGGTGAATGCTGTCATATCATGCCACCTTCACAGTGACTCTGCCAGTATTCCCTGACTCCTTGGACTCCATCCCCTCTACATCTCCCCAGCTTTTATTGAGGATCTTAAGTGAGGTGCACATAAGCACATGCCCCCCCCCCATATAGGAATGTCCATCCCTCTATGACAACACCTCAAACACCTGAGTTGCTAACCAAACCTGGGCTGTAGTTAGGGCTTTATCCCTCCACACTATGGTGCTGGTTATCTCTTAACCTGTTAGCTGACCTGCATATAGATAATGTGATTTTAACTGTAGGCAATAGCTGAGAACAGCACTTTTAAGAATAAGAGTTCTGAGATGCATTATGGCTCTGCTATGAAATGACAATCAATGGCAACTCTTTAGTAAATCACACTGATGGGTCCTATTATCAGCTACGATGACAAATCTACAATTTTTACTTTTGTGACACCTAAAGTTTTTGCATTTAAGTGCCAGAATGAGGCATAGTCAGTCTTGGGGATGAGAATATTTCTGACAATGGATTATCATACAACTAGAGACAAGGAGGTGAGAAATTCTATGGCAAAGTTTCAGTTGTACAAGTATCTTGTTAGCAATTGTGTTTGTAGGGTAACAGATAGGTACTTTTGCTGTGTGTCATTTGGAACTGATTTGTTATGGCTGTGTAATAGGTGAAAGCCTTGTTAGCTTATGAGAAGTCCAAAGAGAATGACACTAGAGTTATTGAGGTTGATTATTCTCATAACCTAGTTTCAGAGGATAGAGAAATTAGCTTGTAATGTTTCATATAATCCAGCATGGGTTGTATTGGATTCCAGAAGTAAAATATCAGAGTAGATCACTACATCTAGTTAAGGAAGCTCATAGGTGAGGACATTTATGAATACAGAAAAATCAGTGGTCTTATGACTGACCCCTCAGGAACTCGTACCTGTTGAATAAAAATTGTTAAAGTATATCTGGAAGGTTCTGTCTTTCAGATAACATTAGAACTACTGAACAGTATTTTGGACAAAGTTGAGTTTATGAAGGTTATTAAGTAAGTGTGTGTGACTAAGTTTCAAAGGCACCAGTCATATACATAAAAATTCCTTGCTCTAATGAAGCCTTCATTCACGTTGTAGTAAATTTTATTGGTAACAGCGTAGAGAGAGGTCAGGGTACTAAAAGGCATTATGGAGGCTATGCTGTTTTTGTTGTTCACATATGAGACAGCAAACATTTATGCGGTCAAACAGTTGCTTATTCAGATGTTTTTTCAAAAAGTTTTATAAGAAGGCAAAGGTTTGAAACTGGTCTATGATCTTTGATTTCTTTAGAGGAAGGAACTTTGGATAAGGGAATTATGACAGCATGTTTGAATGGAGCTGGGACTATGCCAGCTGTTTATGGAACATGCACTTATGAGCCAGAGATTTGGCTGTGTGAGAGACTGACTTTTTTAGGAAGCCTGAGTGTAAATTACTGAGGTTAGGCCCTGAGAAGGCATCTAATTTTAGAACTTTTTTTTTTCTTCTTTAATTGTTGCCTCTTTGCAGCTTATTGCTAAGCATGTTTCCTCCAGGTCCAAGGATATTACCATTCCACTCTAACCCTCCCTTATTAGATTCATAAATAAATACAGCACTCCCTTTGGCGTGTACTCATGTACTCAGTTTCCATACCTTGAAAATTGAGGGTCTGATTTCCTTTACCTATGCAATATGTAAAAGTGAAAATTATGTTTAGGGTTAATATAAATCACAGCAGACTAACCAGAACTTGAGATATGGGGGAGCACAGCCATTTCCCTTATGATTAGATCACGTGTCTGTGCTTCATGACATTACTATATAATGCATGCTAAAATTCACCATTAACTCAAATATTTCTGTGCCTTATCTCTTATCCAGAATTTGGGAGTTCCATCTAGCAGTATAAGCCTACATTTGCAGTAAATATGTGAGTCACTACAGAATAAACAGTGTTAATCTTTTGATTGATATCTGTATGCATCTGTGTCATCTCTCATGGAAGACTATCAAAAAGAGTTATAAAAGCATGTGACACTGTGACAACACTGTAAAGAACATGTCGAGCGACTATGACAACATCTACAATGATGATACTGCTGAGGAATGTGGTTTATAAAATGTCATGAAACAGGTTTTGTATGAGCATTACTTAACTATACATTGTTTAATTACAAGATGACACACCAGGGTGGAAGTTATAAAGGAGTTTTCAACATCACAAGCTGGTGGCATCACCTTAGATACGGTAAAATCTGTAACAATCCACTCCGTCTCATGTCTCAATGTTTCATCACCAAGTAATACAAGTAGACATGAAGACGTATTTCAAAACAACAGAGTTCTGAATTACAAAAAACAGGTCAGTAAGTGGCTTAATGTAATAACTTTATCAAATGCACTTTTTATATATTTTCCTCCATAGCTTAATCAATACATTTTAACGTCTTAAATACTGCTAACTGTAGTACAGAATCCACTGATCCTAAAGTAAATAATACTGACCCTGGCTACTCCATATTATGCCCACAACAACAACTATAATCTCTTTCTAACCCTAAACCATTCCCAGATCTTTGCATAACGGCCCTTATATTCCTTGAAAAAGACTGGACCACATGTATGTCCATCTGCCCTTTATCCTTACTTAAATGCCATGCCTATCTAAACCATTATTAGGTGTTTGCTTATGATCAGGTAAACAATTACGTGTCCAGACACTGCAGATTCTGACTTCAGCATTATGGTTTCAATAAAGTTAACCTGAAAGAATTTTAGTAGGCACTGTCTTTTCAAACTGTTGCTAGCATGATTATTAGCTAGAATAAAAAGCTGCAAGAATGATATAAAATATAAAGGGTTAATTTAGAAATAGTATAAAATGCAAAAAAATAGTAAGTGTGCTGGCAAGCATATATAGCTTAGTTAGATTTTGGCATCCATATAAAGGAATATGTTATTGAGAAACAAAGTCTGTAAAAGTAACTGCACAGATGGCAGCTGGAAGGACATCAACGAAGTAAAGAGATGTAACATCAAGTTTCAGATAGTGCTGGAACATCACGTTTCAGATAATGCAAGCATGAGTTTCCATGGATCATCAAACTACAAAAAACCAAGGACAAGGGAACAAAGGAAAACTGTTATACAAAGAAAGAACTGTTATACATCAAACTCTGAGGAAAAAATATCAGACTTTTTGGTATAAATATGAGTGTAACAGTAAACAAGCTTTGGGAATTTGCCATAGAGAGCTGACAGCATCTGCGTTGCATGCTTGTAGATCCAAAAGGAAAATGTAATGGAAAGTGTATTAACTGAAGCAGTTGTCTCAGTGTATTTATTGCACTTAGTACAATACAGTAATAAGACTAGTTGAGCACAATAAGTAGTTAAACATACTTTAGTATGCTTGCATGCAAATGCAAGTAACAGCAAGAAACAAACAGAAAGACATCATATAATTTTTCAGTGGTGAGCCACAGTTAACGGACCGAATAGTTTCTTATTGTGACAACTACAGTTTCTTTTTTTTTTATTTTATTTAGTACATTCCATTCCAGTGCAAACGTTTGCCTCCTCCTTCTTATGCACAGTATCCAGTAGCAGAATAGTGCATCTCTGCAGATTCCACAGGTTCTGTACATTCACACAGCTGAATCTGCCAGCTGTGTTTGACCACCTTTTGGGAGAATCAACGAGGGATTTTCTATCTTTTCTTGACGGACGATTTGGCCACCTTCCATACA
This sequence comes from Protopterus annectens, assembly GCF_019279795.1. NCBI lineage: Eukaryota > Metazoa > Chordata > Ceratodontiformes > Protopteridae > Protopterus > Protopterus annectens. The sequence goes on from NC_056743.1 coordinate 1,501,436,190, forward strand.
GAAACTGGTAATTCTCTTTTTGTTTCTCATTTTACAGCATGGGTGCCATAAACAAAAGAACTGTAAAGTGTAAGACTACCTATCAGGTAAACAGTAATAATAGTCCAGTACATGTATGGTCAGAATTTAAAGATTGGTATAAACATAACAGTAGCACACATAGTACTTTACTAGGTAAAGTTCATGTCAATGCTTTATGTACATTTGAGTGGTATCTTAAACAGAAACATCATTTGTATGACAGTAAACATTTATTGTCCAAGTCATATGAGACTGCTTTCTGTGTGCAATGTCATAAAAGTAATGGCAAACAACCAGATGCATTATGTCCTGTCACCACGTGTAAAATGTTAATTTCAGTGTTACAGTATCAGTCAAGTCAGTTATTTACAAAATCTTCTGTACATATTGCTAGACAAAAGTGGCATAAAACCACTGCACATTACAAAACATATAAAAACAGAGATGAGGTTCATAGTGAACTGACAAAAAGATTAAATAAACTTATAAGACACAGTCAGAGTGAGTTCAAAAAGTTCTGACAACATATACAAACACTTTTTCAAAAGTGCGTAAGAGCTTTAAAGTCAGCAGAACAGAATACTGACAAATATAATCTGGTTAGTAAAGAGTTAAAGCAACAGCATCTAACTGTACTGATAAGAAATAATTTACAATATATTATTCTACATTTACAAAATGGTTACTTTTACACAGCACAAACTTTCATTCAGTTAAAGCAAGGCACTTAAATACTGATTTTAAAACCATTTCAAATAACAAAACAGTTCTACAATATTGAAATCAAATGAAGGTAGTTAAATGCAGTAAAGACATGACGTCACAAGACTGACATGCATGTATTTCATTTTCACCTAAAGTGCAGCAAAAGGCACACAACAGCAAATGTAAATCATGTGAATATATTTGTTTTAAGCATGTGTTAGTTAAGTCACTATCTCTTTTGTTTCTTACAATATTTTGTAATTGTATAATAGCATAAAAAATAGCAGACTCCAGCAAAAACAGTATTCAAAAACAATATTATGCATAGTTATGCAAGTTAATGTTTATTACAACTGCATTCTAATATCAGGTTGCAAGTATATAGATGAATGACTGAAGGTATGAGTAAGTGCTGAAGGAGTTATGGATTAAATTTCTGGAATGCGCAGAAAGAAAAAAGTATGTGAGCTCAAATCTTTCCAGACTGGAATGGGTAGTTACAAGGAATGTTGTATAAGATAAAATGTCACTGGTACTGAAATTTATAAGGTCAAGGAAACAAGCCTGGTCACCAGGCCAAATGGCTTACATTTTTCTAAAACATTATTGTTAAGTATTCACGTGCAGCATTAAGCAAAAAAAAAAACAAAAGTCTACAAAAATCCTGTTTCGTAATTGCAATAAGACATCACAATTGTGCATACATGTCATTAATAATCTGTTTGCAAGTAAATGCTACACCGAGTATGGTCAGTACATGGGCTATGGTATGCAGTTAAAATAAATTGTGCAGGTCCCTTTACAAAAAGGGTGGGTACAAATAGATACTAGTAACAGTAAATGTCTTTTCAAAATGAGCAAAAGTGATTCCTACTGCAACTTTGACAGTATAGACAACAGCAAAAGCTTTATAAAAATATTTTCTGTTTTTCAAAATGGCCAAAAAATAAGCAAATGTGTAAGACCAAAGTGTCACAGTCTAGGTAACTGCAAAGGGCAAGCATACATTCAGTTCTCACAGCATAAAGCAAATAAACAATTCTGCAATAAAATGATGTATACTACAGGGGGAAGGGCATGCTTTCAATTTTACACTAACTGTGTAAGCAGTACTGCAAAAGGGACTCAAGTAAAGGTGCAGTGTTAATACCAAAAATACATTTTAATGTTTCAAGTAATGTAATTAGCAGACTTCCATTTAATTCTAGGTTTTAAAACTGGACTGAGTGTACAGTATAGCCATGTATATACAAATGCCAAAACAATCTGTACAAGCAAGTGTGTTCTGTACAGTATATAGTAAATGGTTTATCTATGTAAATAGAGTAACAAGTCAAAGCTTGACATTTGTGACGTGGGTTTTTTTTTCAGAAAAAGAAGACTGCAGTGCCTTTGCAATAAAATCCTCAAGCATTGTCAATAAATTACTGTATAGAACATCACTGCATAGATTCATATTCAGATTAATCCAGTTCTAATAGTAATGGCTGTCATTATTGTGTCGACAATATAAAACTGTGTTAACTTGCTGTATTAAAAGAAAACTAAAGGTTTTGCTTCCTAATGTGTCTCTAGTTAATAGCCATATAACTTGACATACTGATGTAGACAGTTTTGGATTTAAAATAAAACAGAGGGAATGTATACAGTGATAGATATGTTTAAAAATGTATAAATGCATGTGCACATCTATTTGCTAGTTAGATGCATATACACATCTGTTGCTATAATATATGTAGAAATAATATAGTTAGTTAAATACATGTGTTTCTGTTTGCTAGCATACATATATTCTGGTACAGCTTGAGACAAGCTGAATGTTCAGTGTCTGGAACATGCTTCAAGAACTATAGATAAAAATGCAGTTGCGAGACAAGGCATGCAGCATTCAGCACAGACATCTGCATTTCATTTGCATCATTCTGAACATTAAAAGAGAGGGAATTACAATATTTCACGCATAAAACTTAGTTAAGAAAATGCTACATAAAATAGAACATAAGACAATTTCTGTTGTAAAAAGCATACAGCATGTACCTTTGGGAGTATAACATTTAACACAAATATAACAGCATGGTTAGCTAAACAAGGTCAGGCATACATAAAAATAGGAAAAAAATCAGACTGACATAAACGTTTCAATAAACAGCTCTATCTCTGTTAGATGCTGTACATTACCCCCTGAAAATGTAACAGTTCTGACAAGGAAAGACATCATACAAAAAATGTCGCTGTGTAAACAATAACACAAAAATAAGAATAAACTCAACAGGGAAAAAAAGGGTATGATTTCTATCAATACTCTGTTTATTTGTATAAACAACACAGTAATACAAGAAAAGGACCATGAGTTAAAATACTTATTTTTGGGTAACAGGCCAGTACTTCATACATATCAAATGGTAAAAATACCATCTACTTGTACTGATAGGACAACAATACCAAAAAAATAATATTGCACTTCAATATTACATTTCCAAGTTTTAAAGATACCAAATGCAGATTTAAAAGAGCTTGGTATAAAAACTAGTAAAACAAGATATCTCACAGACTGTACATTTACACGCACAATGGAAGTAAATCATTAAAAGTATATTTGATAAACAGATTACAATTTAGTACTAACGTATCTAAATTTAAGAAAATGTTCTGTAAATAGATAATATTGCCTTCAAATTTCAAAAGGTTTGTTAAAGTAACACCACAGTTTGTATGTGTGGTTTCAAATAACTCAGTGTTAATAGTAAAAGACAAACACAGAAGCTGACACTGTCCATAATTGGTGGGACATATTCAGAGGATGGTCATCATCTGGGACAAAATTGCTAAATTGGTTAATACATCCTGTGTTAATAGTTTTAGGGGTCATAATAATTATGACAGCTTGAAATTAATATGCTGCAGGTTACAGAGAGTTGCAATTACTCAACAAGTTATGATTGTAAATATGAGCAAAGTGGTAAATGCTGTAAATGATAATGCTAATGAAACGTATGCAGTCTTTTCTTTAACTGAAGTTTAGTCCATTTCTCAAACAAATAAAATAATGGGGAACTGAAAGAATATTACTACTCTGTTCTGTTTAGTATACACTGTCTTTTCAAACAGTTGCTAGCATGATTATTAACTTGAATAAAAAGCTGCAAGAATGATATGAAACATAAAGGGTTAATTTAGAAATAGTATAAAATGCAAAAAAAAGTAAGTGTGCTGGCAAGCATATATAGCTTAGTTAGATTTTGGCATCCATATAAAGGAATATGTTATTGAGAAACAAAGTCTGTAAAAATAACTGCTCAGATGGCAGCTGGAAGGACATCAACGAAGTAAAGAGATGTAACATCAAGTTTCAGATAGTGCTGGAACACCACGTTTCAGATAATGCAAGACTGAGTTTCCATGGATCATCAAACTACAAAGAACCAAGGACAAGGGAACAAAGGAAAACTGTTATACAAAGAAAGAACTGCTATACATCAGACTGAGAAAAAATATCAGACTTTTTGGTATAAATATGAGTGTAACAGTAAACAAGCTTTAGGAATTTGCCATAGAGAGCTGACAGCATCTGTGTTGCATGCTTGTAGATCTGAAAGGAAAATGTCATAGAAAGCGTATTAACTGAAGCAGTTGTCTTGGTGTATTTATTGTACTTAGTACAATGCAGTAATAAGACTAGTTGATCACAATAAGTACTTAAATATACTTTAGTATGCTTGCATGCAAATGCAAGTAACAGCAAGAAACAAACAGAAATATGTCATATAATTTTTCATAACCCATACCATATTCTGAAATTGTCTACAAACAACATAAGCCAGAGTCTATTTGTAGAAGCTGATCTTGTTGGCCTTCCCAGTAAATGTGATATAGTCAAGTACACATTGCTGTTTCACTTCCATTATGGCTTGGTCCTTCCTCACTGCTAATAATATTAAACTGGAATTTCACCTACCACATCCTTATATAAATCCATTTACTTAGGTGTTCACTTACGATCCACTTTTGGACATTTAGTTTACTTAACACACTGCTTGAAGCTATTATTTCACTACTTGTAGGAAACTAAATTAATTTTTTCAGCTAGTTTCTTTTAAAACTTGTATATGATGTATTTTTTCATTTTCATTTGAAACAACTCCTCAATAGAGTGCTGTCTGAAAAAAAAACACATCACAAGACTGTTAAATATAGCTCTGTGTCACCTCTGTACTAGCTCAGACCACAGAATAATTTATTTGGCACCAAATACCTTGGAATATTCCCAGGACCAGATCCAACACAAGGTGACAGGTAGTAGCCTAGGGCCTGCTGCAGGCAGGGGACCCCCAAAAAACTTTTAAAAATTATATAATTCATCCACATCTCTCACCCCAACTACCTCAATCTGCTTCCAATCAGCTGTAAATCAGGTACACTCTTGGGTCTCAGCTTCTCTAGTTTGCTCCATTTTCATTGGCTTGAAAGAACATCGTAGTTCTTAATTGTTCAGAAAATTCATATCCATGCAGCACCAGTTGTTCAATTAACTGTTTAAATGAATTAGAGTTGTCTAGTACTTAAGGCTATGAGATGTTAATGAACTGATTCCTGCAGTCAAAAGTACATCATTTTAATATGTCCACCTTTATTTGCCTCCTGTGTAATTTGAGCAAATCACTTAGCCAGACAGTGCTCCTGGGTCACCCCCTGAAAAGAGAAATTTTGCATAGTGGGTTTACTTGGTTAGCAAATAAATAAAATATTTTAAATTTCTCCCCTTTTGTCTCCCTTTTATTTTTAGCTTTGACCAGAGTTCTTGAGCAAAGAAATTAGAAGTTATTTTGGTCTGTTTCTTGCAAGATTTTTGTTTTCTGGCAAACTGTTGCAGATTGCACTCATTAAACAATGACAGACATTTGAGTTTCAGACTTTGTATCCTTAAGAAAATGCTTGCTAATGCAGTTTGCTATTCTAACAACCTTCTACGTATGTAAGGGAAATATTTAAAATTTGTTCCTGGTTTTGTGATTTTGTTTCTGATTCATAAGAGTGCATAGGGGAATTGCACTGGGTTGCACTATATGGTTCTAACAGCAGCAAGATGAGATACATGCCTGAGCCATTGCTTAGGAGTTTATTCATTCACTTGATCTCAAGCAGATTTCTAAGGTGCACAGTCAAAGAGGTAGTTGTAATTGGTGTGTATGTGTGTGTGTTTGTGTATGCATGTTTGTGTCTGTGTTTGTACAGAAGGTATAGTTCTCACTAGTCCCTGATTTTACCCTCATATGTCTCATAATGCTTCTAGCTTTCTGGAAAGTGTTGTAGACTACATTTATTAAATAATCATAAACATAGGGGTTTCAAACTTCATACCCTCTAGAGAATGCTTGTTGAAACAAAACCTGCTATGGTAGCAACTTTCTATGTATATATGACCAATATTTAAAATCTGTTCCTCATTTTAGGTGTTTGTCCAGTTTGTTGCACAATTTGGTTCTCACAATAGTGAGCTGAAATACACTTCTAGGTCATTATTTATGAGTTTATTTGTTCATTCATTTGAGCACAAGTAAACACATGATGTGTACCTAGTCATACAAGTGGCAATAATTGATGAGGTCACTGTGTGTGTGTGTGTGTGTGTGTGTGTGTGTGTGTGTGTGTGTGTGTGTGTGTGTGTGTGTGTGTGTGTTTTGTGTTTTTTACTACAGTGGGAACAGGTGCAGCAATCAAGTTAAAAGTAACATTATGAACTTTGATGGAATGATAACTCAGTATTATGGCTCAATACCTCTCAACTGTACAGATTTTCACAGAATGTCCAGATTTTTTCTTCATATTTTTGGTCTGTTTTTCATAAAATTATGGTTTTCTGGCAAAGTATTGGAAAGTCATTGAAAATTAAAGTTAGAAAATATTGACAGACATTTGAGTTTCAGACTTCATACTCTAGAAAATTCATGTTAATGTAAAACCTGCTATGCTATCAACTTTCTAAGTTTGTAAGAGCAATATTTAAAAAGTCTCCCTATTTTTGGACCTTTGGCCTGCCATAATTTATGAATTTATCTAGATTTCTTGCTCTACGAGGTTGAGAGGTTTGCTCTAAGCAAGTCACTTAAACAAAACAGTACTCTCAAGATGAACCTGAAAAAGGTCCATGTAGATCATTGCACTATCCTACTTAATAAATAGACAGATAGATAGGCAGGCAGAGAGAAAGACAGACAGATAGCTAGTGAGATTGATAGATAAAGACTGACAAACTCAGGTACAAAGAGAGTGGTGAAATGCAACCTACCTCCCCGTAAAAAGGCATTGCATTTTTGTGCATTTTGCTATGATTCAGAAATACATCACTGAAATTAACATTTTGATTTCTAACATTTTACACAAACTGTAATTTGCTGGTTCTGGTGTTGTCAATGAATAACTGAAAATGTTTACCAATGCACTGACTTGCAAACTTCAAGCAGCAAACCACGATTGCCAATCAGATATTTTAGGGAAAAATCCATTCTCTGACTTTAATGGCCAGTTTCTTCTTCTATAAGAATTTATGTGTGCCCTAGTGAGGTTAGCCGTGAAATGAAATATATTGTGTTCAGTAATCTTTTAAGGTAAATAAAAGTAGAGGGTCACCTGCACAGCCAAACTAGAATGATGCAAGTGTCTTGTCTTACAAAGCTCAGTCTTTTACATTACAAGCAAAGAGTGCATTGTTATTATGAAGTGGCATTTCACTATATCATTTACTCTGTAGGATTTTAGATTGTTATTCCTGACTTTTTCACCCTGTGATGTGAAAAAAGTAAAGAATGACTTGGAGAACAGACTGTTTTTCTTTTGTTTTTCTATTGATTGCATGTGCAAAATTCTAAAAGCAACCTTTGTTTTGAGTTTACAAAGTCTGTATATATATTCAGCGGAATGCTTTGTAGGTGGCTAAAATATTTGCACGCATAATGTTGAATACCGAGGAGTAGAAAAGCAGGAAATCAGTATATTTGTACATTAACTGTTCTACACGAGAGGTCTTCGTGTAGCTTACAGTATCCTACCAAATTTGTGTTTTAGATAATCTCTGCCTCTTTCTGTGTGTCTGAGTGAGCTTAGTTAAATGGCATTTCAAAGTACCATGAAGTCCCCAGGAGCCCCTGGAACAAGGTGATATTCTTAGATGTTAAGAAAGTATGACTTCACTTGGAAGAAAGGCACTTCAGTGTTACAGTCCCACTAAGGCTATATGAAAGCAGCAATTAAGCAGACAGAAGGAAGTTATGCATGAATCTGCAGAAGTTCACTGCCAATCATATGTTATGTATTTGTTGGTAGCCCAACCTGAACAATGAGCTAAACTGGATAAAAACAGAACAGCCCAAGTTAAGATGAAAGTTCCTGATATATTAACAGGTGAAAACAACATGAAGCGTATGCATATCTGACTTATACAGCCATCCCAGTTAACCCATGCATCACAGGTTTGTGCAGAAGTTTATTGCTGTTTTACATGACTTTGCACATTTTGGTTCACAATGGGAAAAAGCAATATAACCATCACAAGGCTTTTTCATTCTTCCCTTGACATGACAGTGATACAGCATACTATAAAGTGCTGAGAAAGACGAGTTCTTCCTGTTTGTAGCCTGTATTGAGTGCACAAGATGGCAGAGCTATTTAAATAGTGTGTGATTAATGAGACAACATTATCTCAGTCATCCTCAATAAAGGGAGGCAGCCTGACCCACTGTACTACTGACTCTAAACAGAGGGTGGTGAGGCAGCAGGTAACATTGTGGCCATGATGCAAATGTCCACCAAGCTATGCTTAAGTAAGCAATTAAGAAACCTTGCCAAAAAACTAGTCATTACAGATAAAAAGTCTTACTACATCAAACTACAAGAAAACCACGCAAGAAATCCCAAACAGTTCTGGAACTCTATTAATTCCCTCCTTAGGCCATGTACAAAAAACAATCCCTGTCCTGATACCAGCAAATCTGACCCAGAAATTGCCTCACTATTCAATTCCTTCTTCACCTCTTCCATCACTGAGCTAACCAAGACATTCACCAACAACAACCCTCCTCCCCCCCAGATCAATATTCCCTTCCCTTCTCTCCCCCCCTCTTTCAAACTCAAACCCGTATCCACCAACCTAATAAAGAAACTGCTCTATAAACTAAAGCCTTGCTCAATGCCCCTGACAGCATCCCATCCTCCTTCCTAAAAATAGCTTCTGACACCATTGCTCTACTTATCAGCATCCTAATTAATAGGTCTCTACTCAAATCCTATGTACCTAAACTCTGGCGCTCTGCTTTCATTCTTCCTCTCCATAAAGGTGACAAAAATTGTAATGTCACCAATTTCCGCCCCATAGCCATCCTCTCCCCTATATAAAAATGCTTGAAAAATGCATCCACCTGCAACTCGTGCCATTCCTTACCAAACACCAACTACTCTCTCCTACCCAACATGGCTTCCGCCCAGGACACAGTACTAACACCGCCCTTGTCTCCTTCTTACATTCTGTGAATTCTGCACGTGACTCCGGTAACTTAGGATCCTCCATTCTACTAGACCTATCCAAAGCTTTTGACACCGTCTCCCACACCCACCTTCTAAACCATCTCTCTAATCTCAACCTTAGCCAAAAAACTCTTTCCTGGTTCTCTAGCTACCTTTCAAACAGGTCCCAAGCTGTGAAATGGGGCCAAGCCGCCTCTACTTTCCTTCCTACCCCTACCGGAGTACCTCAAGGTTCCATACTTGGCCCATTACTATTCAATATCTTTATTAACGACTTCCACAATGCCATTCCCAACACCACAATTGTGCAATACGCCGATGATTCCACTTTGATCTGCTGCACCCCTAACCTAACAGAGCTCCAAGCTCTAACAAAAAGAGCCTTTTCAACCACTGAAAACTGGATGCTCTAAAATCACCTCTCCCTAAATGCAAACAAAACTAAGATCCTGCTTTTCTCCCCCTCCAAATCTTCATCTCTTGATAAAAACTCATTACAAATTACCAGCCTTAACAACTCCACTATCAAGATCGTAACCTCCACCAAACTTCTTGGTGTTACAATTGATGAGCAACTAAAATTTAATACTCATATCCAGCTAAACATCAAAAAAACACACATAAAACTTGGCTTACTGTATAGAAACAACCACTTTCTGTCTCCTCCCACCAGGCTCACCCTTGCCTCTACCTACCTCTTTCCCTCTCTACTATATGGCGCTCCTCTGCTCACTAATCTATCATCCACACTTACCTCCAAATTGGAACAATGTTACAACAAAATCTCCAAATTTGCCACTAATGCCAAATCCTCCTCTCATCACTGCACCTCCCTTCACTCTCTAAACTAGCTTGAACTCCCCAATCAACTTGACTTTCTCCAAATCACCACAGCCCAGAAATTACTGTTCCATCCTACCAACTGCCCTGCTCTTTCCAATATTCTACAACTGTGTACCCCCCTTAGATCCCTTAGATCATCTCACCAATACCTGATCACAGTACAAAAACCCAAGCACCCCAACAGGTCAGCTTCTCTTATCCTTTACCCTAGCTAAAAAATGGAATGCCCTGCCCACCTCACTAAGAACCTGCAACAACCTAAATAACTTCAAAACCCAACTTCATTCTCACCTCTATCTAAATAGGATATACAACTGCACTCTTCAGCCCACACCTCTCAAGCTATCTTTCCCCTTCTCTCCAGGCTAACCTCTTTACCTTCCTAACCCCTTTTAAAATATTAATTGCACAAGGAACTAAACAGTAAATTCTTGTTTTTTATGCTATATGCCTGTTTTTTCCTCCTGAACATAACAGAAATTGTCAATATTTTTGCTGTTTGTAGCAACCTGGTATTTGTATTGTAGGCTATTTGCAGCAACCTGTTATTTATAACGTAACCTGTGTTTGAACTTTTCATGTAATTAAAATTGTTTCCTGTGGAGCTTTTCTCCCCAGGGCGCTACTGAAAACGGGCCCCCAAGCCCAGTGGACCTCCCCGGTAATCAAACTGAAATAAATAGATAATAAATAAATAATAAATAATATGCATTCTGGCCAACTAGCCATGATTATAACTCCTCCATGACTGGGCATATGCATGGGATGCTGGAACAGTGTTATAAAATTTGCATGTATATGGTTGCCATGGAGGATAATGGGGCTTGGAACCAAACAAGAAAATCATCATGGCTGTGTAAATAATGGCCTCCCATGATAAATTCTTGTCCAAAGGGATCAAATACGCCATTCTGGTTAACAGAGATCTGAAGGCTGACAAACAAAAGGAACAAAAAGAACAGGAAATATAAATACATTTAGTACTCCACAACACACCCAACCATGCTGTTGACCTACATGATATAATTTGTTAAATTACCGTACAATAATCCTTCCTACATTACTCCATGCTCTTCTTCAGTTTCCCATTAACTTTAAATCTTGTGCTGAACTTAACACATTCTTAACCCCAAACCCCATTTGCCCTATTTCCCTTAAACTGGCAACAATAAGAAACAGATGTTTGCTGCTGAAGTATCAGAAGTCAGAGGTTTAAATTACTGCAAATGCTGGGGTGGTCTCCTCTACATCAACTAAGATATCAGGTGCAGCATTCTCTGATAAAACGTTGTATCTCTTCAAAATGGGAAGGGTAGAGAGCATGCCATGACACAGCTCCTGCAAGTACATAGTCTGTCCAGATACTCTAATATGTCCCTCATTATTCATACAACCTTCACATTATTCAGTGACCAATGGCATGAATTCAACATCATCCACTCACTCACCTGATATCAACAAATGATGCCACATAAGTTACTAATAAGTCAGTGGACTGACTTTGTGGCAAGAGGAAAATATACCCTGGGTTGCTTATTTCTGCATCCCACTGACTGATAAAATAGGTCCAGTGGAACCTCATTTAAAATATCATCCATGACAAGAAATCCACTTTCAGTAATACATAGGAACTTTTTGTCACCCTTACACACTGGTCCTGTATTCCAGGAGGGTATCCTCAGCATTAGAAAAAAATAAATGGAACACAGAGCTCATGAAATCCAGTAACCTATGAAAGGCAATACACAGCTAGAAATTTCTGCAGCAGTAGTTACCACCCTACCTTAAGAAAAGCAAAAGCAAATCCAGTAATTTGGTCCCACAACTGTTTCCTTTCGGACCAAGAAATTCCCAAAATAAAGCCTGAGCTGACTTAGTAGATCTCTGGACACCATTCCTTCTTGGAAATAGAAGCTGCTGTCCATTTACTTACTTTATGTCCACTTACTGTTTGTTTATTTATTTATTTACATTTTGTTGACTGGGCTGATTAGCCTACGCCAATAGATAATTTTCAAGGAACATTCGAGGTAGTTTTTATATTTGAATAAAGGTAATTTGGACAGAACACCAGGACAATTTCCCATACTCATTTTATGACTGGACATTACTGCATATTTCATAGAAAATGTTTGTGGATGTTATTCTCTTACAGAGAGCACAGCAGATCAACGATAGCTGAGGAAGCAGAGAGCAAATAGTGAATAGAAATAATGCAGAAATTAAAAGTGGTAACTACAAAAAATTATGTTAATGCAAATGAAAGGGAATAATGTTGCCACCTGTGCATCCTTCCATTTCCTGACAAATAAGCCACTCTTCCTTTATAATGTAAACACACCCTTTGCCTCAGGATAGCTGCATCGCTTTTATCAAGCCACACCCAGAAGCACCAATTTTTAAATGCCATATACAGTGACTGCATGGACAGCCTTAGATGATATGGTTCCCTACCCAAAGTATCCGATGGTACTCCCTGGCCCCACTTTCTGTTGTTATCCTGGAATACACCCTGTTCTGTTGTTTTCCTCCCATATGTGTCAACTTACAGTAACCAGAATACCATTGTTTTGTTTTTTCACACACAGTCTAGCTTGTCATCTTTTTTCTACATCCTTGCAATACAATCTAACTGGACAAGATTGTACTCTAAAACCTAAAGTGGAAAGAATATAATTATGCTGGGAGTCTGAGAGCCATGAACTCCAAGAAGCTATAAGGTTCTAAATGCCCTGAAGTGCATTATAGAGCTTTTTTTCTACAATCTTTTCTCCAATGATGGCCTGAAAAAAATTAGGACAAAGAAAAGAAACCATTTTTTTTCTTTCAAGGAAGAACTAGGTCATGTTCAGGGATTGGTGTTCTGGGCTAACTACACAGTAGTTGCCACAAAACTAAGTAGTAATTGTCCATAATCTGAGAATAAAATGATTGTGAGGGCATGCAAATCATATTTGGGATGATTGCCTTCCTCCCAGCCCCACAAAAAAGATAGTGATTTTCCACATACCCATATAGTAAAATTGCTAGCTTACTCACTTCCTCCAAAAGATGCATAAATCACCCTTTCTTTCTTTTTTAAAAAAGTTAGTCTATATAAAGCTAAAAAGCTAAGATACCATAGTTTTATTGGTTAAACGTTAGACTTAAACAGTTTCAGTAATTCAATAATAAGTCAGGACTTTAGGTAGCCTAAAAAAGCGAGCTGACTGTGAAGCGTCTAGTCGGAAGGGATTCTGGATTTATGTCCAAAGCTGTGAGGGTTAAGGCACCTTATTCTTCCTTAGGCCTTAGTGCCATTATGTCTGCTGTATCCCTCCTTTTCATCCTTATCGCACCTAAAAAAGTATAGAAACGCTCTGGATGTGGGGCTGAAATTTCAGTGCAGGTTAAAACCTCAGTCCTGGCTAAAATCTCAGTGCTGGCTCCCATTAGAGTCAGCTAAACTTTAGTGGTTAGATAAAAGGCAAGAGCAGAGACCCAATCGCTCGTTAAAAATGTTATTAAAATCTTTGCAGGAAACTATTTGAGTGCTGTTCAGTGTTGGTTTAGCAGTGATAGAAGAGCTCTATTTATTCACATTTTGCGGGAGGGGGGGTGTCCCGGATGCTTAACCAATTGTGGTGGGTGGGTTTGAAAATGGCGAATGTCTTTATTACATCGTTGGTGATGATGTACTGGAAAAGCCCAGGAAACCCTGCCATTAAACATATTATAAAAACTCCAAGTTTGTGGTGTTACAAACAAATAAAAACTTAAAAAAAATGAGAATATAGAGTTGAGTTAACAAATCAATAAGTTTGTGAGTAGTCCTATTCTGAATTCATTTTTTTTTTACTTTTATTGTTATTTAGGCTGACATATGTGATATTTGTGCAACATGTGAGTCAGTAAAGGGCGAACGTGTTTTTTAAGTAACATTCATCTGTCTGTGGATTGCACGCTGTTCGCAGAGTATATTGCTCCTTGTTCTGAACTGTAGCCAACATCTCAGATCTTGTTTACTGAATGAGACATTTTGGAGAAAGCTGAAGACCTCTGTGAGTAATTTTCCAAATGTTTGTGTTTTCCTTTTCTGCCTTGATAATTGTCAGATGTTCAGGTAGAAACATTCAATGCTTAGATAGTAGGGTTCTTAGTCTCCTGTGACATACATCCCAAAGTTTTGTGTCCATGGAACATCAGATAAGGCACTGAGGAGCACATTCCAGAAGGCATTTCGAAACAGAGTAGAGAGGTTCTGCATTTTGGAGAAACATATCCAGTACTTACTTTGGTCTACCAAGTACACGTCTGTACTGCAGCCATCTAAGTAAGCCAAAGGTCCTGTTTCATCTGGGTAGAGGAAAACTATTGCCAGCAATTGTTTTACAAGAAGCCACAAGCCCTGTGCCTGAACCAAATGCCAGATTATTTGTCCCATTTGGAACAGGCCACCCTTAGTCTCAGGTGTTGGAAAGTGTTTTAGCACTACTGGTATGGCTGCTCTTTCAAAACCAGTGACACCATAGGTTAGCTGCAGTGTCACTCCCATGGATTAAGCCAAACTGCACTCACTGCTTCTCAGGGTTTCAAACACAGTCTCTGACTTTCTGCTCATCAGGACATGCACCATAGGCAGCACTTTGGCATTAGATTCTGGGGTTACTTGACATTTGTAATGTATAACTGTCTGTGTAATGGCAGCTCTGGTAGGGAATGTGCCACCCATTAACCAGAAAATGGAGAGCTGCACATCTGCAATGTTCTATCTGGTAGTCAACAATGACATTATCTTGCCATCCTTATCATAGCTTTAGTGTACAAGAAAACTTCCCTCTCCTTAGCAGCACTTTACAGGGTCAACATATGAGCAGGTCAGCAGGGGTTACCAGCATGTACCATCCCTGGTTGCTGCTGTTTTCCTGCTGATTATCTGCTTTATGGCACATTTTGCAGGTAAATGTTTGACAATCATAAGGTCAGCTTTAGCAGTGACAGTCTGAATTGCTGCTGATGCAATTTCCATTTGTTGTAGCAGCCAGTCTTCTCCTGTCATTCAGGCTGTATAGGGGGAGGGGGTTATGCTGGCAAGACTCTTTTATCTACAGTCAGGACCTGTGATGCTTGTGTTTCCTCTTTGAAGCACAATACTAGCATCTTTTGCCATTAGCCTCCCACTCTATATGGTACTCAAAACCATCCACAATTTAGTAAGATTTTCTCTCTCTGGCTCACATAGGGTATATACATTTGACAAGGAACCCCAGGGCACTCCACAGATGATCAACACCTCATCCTGGCAAATGTTCAGCCCCCACCTCTCTCTGTAGTACTTCTGTCTGCACCATCTATCTTCTGTCTGCCAGCTCTTTGCAATTTTGCTACTGCACCTCATTCCAGCAACCATTTTATAGCACTCAGGGAACCCATCAGCCACATTCACACAAATGAGCAGCTCGGAGCTCAGGCACCTCATTTTGTGAGCAATTAGCTGCAAGTGAGATGCAAGCAAATGGTACACCAACATTTGTTGCAGACATAATTAAAACTGTATTCTTTGTGATGACCTTTTAATGTATATTTAAAAGATCCTAAAGATGACCTACATAAACTCTTTTTCAGGCTACAGTGTTTCAGTGTAATATCTGGTCATAAAATTAATTGAACCAAAACAAAATAATTATCTATGAATGATGAGTTCAGCACTCATTTATAATGGCAGTATGAAGACCTTTGAGATCATGAACAGCTCAAGTATTTAGGCATGTCCTACAAGAAGCTTATAGTTCAGTTAAAAATGGGTCTATATCACGATCTTGAAACTGCATAATGCCGGGCACCTATTCATCGACACATATATGTCAAATCCCAGTTAACCAAATAGCCAGACCACTAAGTTTTTTTCCTAGAAAAAAAAAACGGTTGGCTGTCACTGTGGATTTGCCCTTTTCCCTACTGTAGTGCGATCTCGGGGTTAGTATATTTAGTTAGGTGGGATGGGTGGCACAGCCCCCACATTGTGGGGTGTGGGGGGTGAAGCTCTCCAATTTGCAATGTTTGTACTGGTGTGTTGTGTTCAGTTGGCAAGAAATCAGTGATCTGGCCATTTGGTTATCTGGGACTTCGACTTATATTTGTTGATGAAAGGTGTCCAGTGTTATGCAATTTCGAGATTCTGATATAGACCCGTTAAAAAGATATATTCAGAGAGAGACAGAGATAAATATAGATATAGATATTCTTCCCTATGTGACCTATGCCTCCAAATCCATTCCTATGCCACCCTCATCAAATTATTTATTGTTTTTGCTGTAAACTGTGAAGTGCTATGTTGAAATTTATTTGGGCAGATAAAGTGGCAAAGACTACATGGACTACATTTATACTTCTAGCAAGGTATGGGGACAGAAGGTGGCAACTTCTTAGTAGGACCAACTTCTCCATGAGGTAGGATAAGATATGTTATTGTCTGACTGTGTTATGCAAGCTAAAGCCAGAATAAACTTAATCTGACTTCGCTGCTAGGAAATGTAGCTAAAATGACAAACTGGTCCTTTAACAAATTAGGAATTGTTAGAAGTGGTGAGTACCACTGGATTACTATAACCTGAACATGGTGTGAATCTCAAACTTTTAGGAGATGATTTGAAAGAGGCTCTAATCTCATTTCCAGGGATTAGTTGCTAAACAGCAATACTCAGCTATTATGGGAAGTGTTTGACGTAAGATACAACCTTCCTCAAGATAATTTCATTGGCTAGATACAAGTAGCCACAAGGTTAAGGCAGGTGAAGTGGCTAACTCTCTTACCTGAAGACAGACTCCATTGAGTCCATTTAATGGAGGACATGGTAAATATCCACTTGATGACTAGCTAGTGAACAACATATACAGACATGCAATGATCTTGATGAAATTCAATTTAAAGGAATATTCCCCTGGAGATAGATTTACCTAAAGGACAGTAGCAGTAGCTGTCTTTATTGGTTCTCTTGAGATTGCTACAAAATCCAGAAATACCACATAATTTGCTTAAAATGCCTCCATAAGTACATTACACACCCTCCATCACATGTGCCATTTATCTAAACTGTTCTGGGTCAGAGTCAGAGCTTTCTTCTTCTATGCCATGGAGCGAGGTTGTAAGTACAACAGGTTTATCACAGAAATAATGTAGTACAGGATTCAGTGAGCACACTGTAGCTGTATTGTATTGTTTATAAAGTAAAAATGCATTGATAATGAGATGAGTAGTTTAAAGCTAAAACAGTATAAAGGAAAATATGGAAAGATGTTGAAAGAAAATGTAAAAATACAGATATGGCTGCATAGTAATCTTAGGTTCATAGGTTCATAGGTATGTACTAGGCTATCTGCCCAAGGGTATTTATAAGCCTAGCCAGAGTGTGTCGGCTTTCGCCACCCCATTGATTAATTAACTGATCCTCTGTCAAGCAGAGCCAATGAAGTGATCCCAGGGTGTATTTTCTGTTACACATCCACTCGTCAAGGTTTCTCTCCTGTACCCATAATTTGCCCTAAGTTAGTTCCTAGACCATTATTCTCACTGTGTTTATCCTACAACACTAGTTTGTTTAACCTGTAGCTTTGCTACTTGTGCTTATATTAAGTCAATGTTATTTTCTATTCTTATATTAAAAATGTTACTGCCTCCTTATGTATTTTTATTTATGTGTTTTTTTCCCCGGGCCTCTACTGAAAAGGGATATGTATCCAGCTGGACTAGCCCGGTCAACAAATGTAAAATAAATAAATAAATAAATAAAGAGTGTTAGTGAGGGGCTCTGCCTGATGTAATTTGGAATTTTGTTCCAAAGCATGGGGAGTCTCTGTGACAGGAATCTATCCTTCCAGCATGTTCTATTTATTGTTGTAGCGAGGTTTAGCTCACTACAGCGCATGGCTCGCAGTGACTTGGATTTCTTTAGGTGGAGCATGTCCATCAATTCTGAGTTGGACATGGCTTTGTAAGTCAGGCAGAGATCACCTCTGAGTAAGCGATATGCCACTAAGTACAGCCAGAGTTTTTTCAGTCGGGCTGCATAGAACATATGTTTGAGGCCAGTAATCCTCTTGGTGAGGTACTTTTGTGGTCTCTCCAGCTGTTCGAAGTGTCTTGTGAGGTACATCCCAAATGGGGCAATTTACTCTATGATGGGTCTAATGAGTGACGAGTAGAGGAGCACTATAACCTCTTTATTTCTAGATGTGAACCCTTTAGTAATTAGATGGGCCACATAGAAGGATTTCCTAACTACTTTGGCAATATGATTGTCAAAGGAGAGATTATTATCTACCTGGTTCCCCAGATCTCTTATTACCTCTTCTGTATTAAGGGGGCTGCCACCTATGTGGTAATTCGTGGGTGTTTTGTTTTTCCCAAATGGGATGACAATGCATTTTTTGGCATTTAGTTTGAGGGCATGACTTTGACACCAGGTGTCCGTCTCAGTAAGGCCCTTTTGGAGGATGTCCATGTCAGCCAGAGAGTCAGTTATGGCAACCAGTTTGCAGTCATCAGCGAACTTAGTTAGCCATAGTCCTCCAATGTTTGCCTGTACTTCTGAGAAGTATATGCCCAACAGTAGGGGTCCCAGGACCGAGCCTTGCTGGACACCACTTGTGACTGGTTTAGAGTTGGACCTGGAGCCTACTATTCTTACCATGTGAGTTCTGTCTGTAAGCCAGTTGGCAACCCATCTTGTGACGTAGGGGTTTATGTTCAGGCTGGTGAGTTTTTCTGTAATACTCGAGTGGGGAATGGTGTCAAAAGCCTTGGCAAGGTCAAGGTAGGCTATGTGAACCACCTTTCACTCATCTATGGCCTTGGTGACTGTCTCAAAGAAGTCAACCAGGTTTAGTAGGCATGGTCTGCCCCTAACAAAGCCAAACTGGGTCAGGTCAAGTGTTTGGTGGTTCCCAATGTCTTTGTTAATGAGTTGCATGATGATACGCTCCATAGCCTTGCAAAACAGGCTAGTCAGGCTTATGGGGCAATAGTTACCAAGGTCAGTTGTGGCCCCTCCTTTGTGGAGAGGAATAACCATTGCTGTGCACCATTCCATAGGCACATAGCCTGTGGAGAGGCTGAGGTTGAACAGCATGTTTAGGTGGGGGGTTAATTCATTCTGTAGTTCATGCAAGACACAGCCTGGGACACCATCTGGTCCCATTGGCGCTGTGTTTTTGGCTTTTGAAAGGGCTGTTTTCACCTGTGCGTCTGTGATTTTTGGGACACTACACATTTCCGGTATTGTTGTGGGCCCTTTTGGAGATGAGAGGGGGGTGAAGTTTGCACTGAATCTATCTGCCAGGATGTTGGCAATATCAGTAGGTTCAGTATATTTTGTGCTAGTTTGCACTAGTTCAGTGTATATCTGCGAGTTGCCACTTAGATTTTTAACATAGCTAAAGAAGGCTTTGTGGTTATCTTTTGAATCCTTGGCTATTTTTATTTCAAAGTTAGCCTTGGATGATTTCATGAGGGACCTTAGTTTCTTACTGATACTGATCAGGGATGTCTTTCCTTCTTGGGATTTGCTTTTTTTCTGAATTAGTTTCCTCCTTCTATTGTATAGCCTGTTTATTACAGGGGTCCACCAAACTGGTTTCCTTCTCGTAGAGGAGTGAGTCTTGGTTTTGCTAGGGATGGCATGATCCATGCATCCTTGTAGGTGCTTATAGAGTGCATTTGTAAAGGTTTCTGCATCTTGGGCAGCGTTATCCTTTAGCATGGGGGCTGTGAAACTTACCACCTCTGTCTCAAGTAAAGTGAAGTTTGCTTTAGAAAAGTTATTTTACTGTGGTTTCCTTAGTTGGGGTGGTGGTGGGGTTTGGACATCCAGAGTGATTAGTTTATGGTCTGATCTAACCAGTGACGGGTTGACCTCTGTTGTGGAACACCTGTCGCCCATGTTGGTGATGACCGGGTCCAATATGTTTTCACCTCTGGTAGAGGAGTTTACCAGCTGATCCAGGGCATTTGAGTTGATGAATTCCAGGAAGCGCTGGGCCTGAGAATTTGTACTCGAGTAGTTTTCCCAGTGAATGATAGGATAATTGGAATCACCCGATATCAGGGTGTTCGGTAGGACCTTCATGTTTTACAATGACTCCAGAAAGGTGGAGTGGTAGTCCTGGGTCATGGAGGGTGATCTGTAGCAGGCCACAATTTGCATTGCAGATTTGCCTGATGTTAGTTGCACATGGATGATCTCAGAGGTATCATGCTGCGCCACTAACCTGGAGGTGTAGGTATCCTTGATGAATATGGATACAGCCCCTCCTTTTGTGTTTTTGTCCATCTTCTGTGGCCAAAACATGTGGTATGAGTTGTAGCCCAGTAGTGCTGGGGTGCTCTGTGGAGCCTTGAGCCAGGTTTCAGTTACTGCACAGATGTTGACATTCTCCACACTGAGGAGTGCTTCGAGCATGTGCATTGAGATTTAAACTCCTGGCGTTGAGTAGCATAACCCTCTGTTTTTTGTTAATTGTGCTGTTTACAGAGGTGGGTTTGACTTTTGAGCCTTGCCTAAAAAAAGGCACTATGGGAGCAGCAAGACCCTTGGCCAGTATTCAAAAGCCTAGGGGTGACAGGTGCAAGGAGTCTCTTGCGAAGCAACATGGCTTGTCGAGCATGTCGTCCCAGGCTGACAGACACTGGATCCCCTTTGAATGACACCAGAAGCTTAGCCAATTGTTGAAATTGATCATTTTTTTCTTTATACTGAGGTATCATTCTTGGTGAGGGCAGGATGCTACTCAGGGTCAGGGTCATACCAGCCTGGGCTACATGATCAGAGAGCTCTTCCATGTCTCTTTTCATGTAGTCCAGGGAGGTACGTCTCAGGTCATTCACACCAACACGAACAATGACAGTGTCATATTTGTACTTGTTCTGGAGTGACCTGAGTGCTTGTGTTATGTGGCGGATTCTGGCTCCCGACAGGCAGCTAAAAGTAGCCTTCTGTTTGTCCAGCCTAGTGAGTGGGACGTCAGTGTGCCTGACTACAGAGTCACCTATTATTACTGTGTTAGGTATGCTATTTCACCTTAAGGGCTGTGTTTGTGTGGTACACTGATTATTGTGTATTATGTGTTGTCTGGTTTGTAATGGGAAGTGCAGGTTGTTTGGATGTCTGCTTTGGAGGTCTCTGATGCTTTTGCAGGTTTTTATTTAGAGCCTCCGAGTATGATTTTGTGTATTTATGTGTATTTTTTGCCAGTGCTGGTTTAGTAGGTCTATGTGTGGCTGGAGGTGTGGTGCAAGTGTTAACCTTCTCCTCTTGACTGTCTGTTCCAGTCTTGGGTGGAGACAGCTTAGCTTCCAGGTGGCTGTATAATTGCATCTCTCGCATATGTTAGTGTTTTGTGGTAGGAGGAGAGGGTTGTCTGTGTGCATGAGGCATTTGTAACATTGCCTCAGGATACCCAGATTCACCAGCTAGACTGGAGAGTGCACCTGAAGTTGCCCTTTGGCCATGCCTGAATAGTAGGGTGAGCTGCTTAGTCGCTTGGTTGGTGAGGGGTGAATAAAGAGCCTTGTCCTGCTGGGCAATCAGTGTCAAGGTATATTAGTGCTTGCTATTAGGTCTGAGCAAATGCTGGGCTGTAAGATGCTTTTTGAGTGCTTAGGTTGAGAGTTAGACTAGTTTCAAGGGAAAAACTGAAGATGAGACTTAGTGGAGCTGGGAATAATTTAACCATAGCTAACCAGCACTGCCCGGTGTGCAAAACTGTGCAAACATGGCTTTTATAGCAGGGAAATGAGAGATAGAAATTAGCCCAAAATGGCCAATAAACTACTAACTTCTGGGCTGAAACCACTACTCCAAGGACAGAGAGGTTGCTCAAAGTTCCCCTCTCTCACAGGTGAACAGAGAAACTTCCTTCTATCCAAGTAAGGTATGGCAACTCAGAAACTAGTATCACAACCTTGAATTCAGCACTAGCCTAAAAACTGGACTATACTAACTTAGAAAGGTGGGAAACAAGGAATTTTTTTTTTTGAAAAGATAAGGCAAAAACAGTAAGAAATACACTTAAAACAGCTTTAAATGACTAGAAATGATCAGAAAAGGCTATTGCACTTTAGTGTATAGCCTACAACAGTTAAACAAATTTAAACAAAAAACATTTTTTTTAAAGTGCAGGCAGTCAAATAAGTACAATATGTGAAAATAACAAGCTTTTAAATTACAATAAACGCTGAAAAATCTGTGTTTAGGCGGAAAACAGTTAAGTACAGCAAGAAAGTACAGAAAACTGATACTTAATCACTCCAAAGTCCCTCTTCTAAGCTAGAAGGCTTGTATCAGTTTAAGACTTTCTAGTACTACCCAACCCAGTAGGTTAGTTACAGGAAAGATGGGAAACAAGCACAGATGTGGTCTTTTAAACCAGAAAGTTGAAAGAGATGGACAAACTGTCCAAATGGTCAATAAACTACAATTTCTGGGCCAAGAACCTCTCCTCTCGTGGTGGATAGGCTATCTAGTGCTTACCACTCCCACTGATAAGCTAGAAGGCTTTCTTCCAACACAGAAAGGCTTGAGGGGCTCAGAAGCTTACCAACAGTCCTGGATACAGCAACTATGTATCTGGACTAGGCTAGTTAAAGGAAAGGTAGGAAACAAGTGCAAGTGCGGCTTTTAAACCAGAACGTTGAAAGAGATGAAAAAAATCTGCCCAAACGGCCAATTTCTCAGCCAGGAACCACTCCTCTTGTGGTAGATAGGCTACCTAATGCTTACCACTTCCACTGATAAGCTAGAAGGCTTCCCTCCAACACAGAAAGGCTTGGGGGGCTCAGAAGCTTACAAAGAGTCCTGGATACAGTAAATCTGTACCTGGACTAGACTAGTTACAGGAAAGGCGGGGAACAAGTACAAACGTAGGCTTTTAAGCCAGCAAGTTGAAAGAGATGGAAAACTGCCCAAACGGACAAATAAACTACAATTTCTGGGCCAAAACTCACTCTTCCCATGGAGGATAGGCTACCTAGTGCTTACCACTCCCACTGATAAGCTAGAACGCTTCCTTCCAACACAGAAAGGCCTGGGGGGAGGCTCAGAAGCTTACTAACAATCCTGGATACAGCAACTCTGTAACTGGACTAGGCTAGTTATAGGAAAGGCGGGAAACAGGCACAAGTGTGGCTTTCAATCCAGAAAGTTGAAAGAGATGGAAAAAAACTGCTCAAACAGCCAATATCTATAATTTCTGGACCAGGGACCACTCCTCTTGTGATAGATAGGGTACTTGATGCTTACCACTCCCACTGAAAAGCTAGAAGGCTTCCCCTCCAACAGGGAAAGGCTTGGGGGGCTCAAAAGCTTACAAAGAGTCCTGGATACAGCAAATCTGTACCTGGACTAGACTAGTAACAGGAAAGGCAGGAAATGAGCGCAAACACAGACTTTTAAATCAGAAGGTTGAAAGAGATGGAAAAGCTTCCCAAACGGCCAATAAACTTTAATGTCTGGGCCAGAAACCACTCCTCCTGTGGCAGCTAGGTTACCTAGTGCTTACCATTCCCACTGATAAGCTAAAAGGCTTCCCTCCAACACAAAAAAGTTTGGGGGGCTCAGAAGCTTACCAACAGTCCTGGATACAGCAAGTCTATATTTGGACTTGACTAGTTAGGAAAGGCAGGAAACAAGCTTAGAATTTTTTTTTGTTACAGAAAAGCAGCTAAAACAGCAGTAAATACAATTCAAATTGTAGTGAAGGCCAGCACACCCGAGTGTGTAGCAACACTACGGCAAATACAGTTCAAATAAATGCAATTAAATTAACAAATGACTAAAAAACAAGTGCAGAAGGCAGTTAATTAGAAGGCTACTAACAAGCAGTAATAAGTGCAGAGTAAGAGTGACTGAACAGATAACACGCAGAAGAGCAACTATGACAGTTACAGTAAGAGCAGCTGAATAAAAAAAAAATATATATATATATATATATATATATATATATATATATATATATTTTTTTTTTTTTTTTTTTTTGAGGGAGGGAACAGAGCAGGATTAAGAGGCTACAGGGGTTGTACTTCCCAAATGCTCTCTTTGTACACAGTGGAAGTACCTGAAATCAGAATATGATCTCACTGCACTCAGTTGAAGTGAGCAAATGAGATGGGCCCAGAAGGAGTATCCAAATACAAATCTGCAAGAGGGGCGGGCAATTTCAAAACCACCAACATTAACATCAAAACAAGAACAGGGAGGGTGGGTGAGGAACTAACTGTAGAGAAACAGCCACAACTTCAGTTGAGTTAATATTCAGTGAAAAACAAATAAATAAATTAAATACAGTACGATATGCAAAAGAGCAGATAAAAGTGTACTTAAATTCATGTATACGTCCAGCTGATTTCAGGTAGATGTTAGCTGGCCAAAGCTCTGATATTAAGCAGAGATAACTCAAAATGTACCACTTATATAAGGCAAGACAGAATGTCAGTGATGAGCTGAAACTACCCCCACTGCTATCAATGACTACACAGAAATTCTAAAAAGTACTCTGTAGAGAGACAGCCACAACTTCAGTTGAGTTAATATTCAGTGAAAAACATAAATAAATAAATTAAATACAGTACTATATGCAAAAGAGCAGATAAAAGTGTACTTAAATTCACTTATACGTCCAGCTGATTTCAGGTAGATGTTAGCCGGCCAAAGCCCTGATATTAAGCCTGCAATATATATTGAATAGTGCCTTGAATAAGGAAACGGGGCATAAACGATGATATTTTCATTCAAAATATTAGCAAGTTTCAAGAACATGTGATGATTAAATGTAGAAACCAAGGAGTCGATAGATGGGGAATGGTATAAAATGAATAAAGGTAAAAGGATGGCAAATGTGAATGCTATTCTATACATAGCCAGCCTTAGGCATAGGCCAACTAGGCAGCCGCCTAGGGTGCCGGTCTATCAGGGGCACTTTTCCAGTATTTATTTAGTATAGGTAGATCAGGATGGGGGCACCGGGTGGTGTGATGAGGGGCACCGTCGAGCCCTTTTGCCTAGGGCACCAGTTGATCTAAGGCCACTGCTGATACTATACTATACTTGGAATGTTAAGTGGTTAATTCCTGTACCAGTAGGAGACAGAGGAAACAACAAGCATGGGAATTTTTATGAAGGCATTTGTTTGAGTCTAGAATGTAATAAAGCTAAATAATCTTTGGAATACTTTTTCACTACGTCTTGTGACACAAGGAAGGTCTGGGCAGTACTAAGCACGAACAAGTAGCCCACAATGGATTTAGCTATTAGGTGTAAAAATGTGGAAAAAAGCTTATGGACATCAACATTATGTATAATCAGGTATGTTTCTGGACATACAGACTTTTTTTATTTGTAGCATAAAAAGGCTAATGAGAAGGAATCTTGGAAAAGCCAAGAACCACACATAAAATTAACAATAAAAAGAAAACCTAAAATAAGATATGAAGGAAAAAATGAAATTATTTTCTTTTCATTTGTAAACCAACATACAACAGTAATC
Organism: Protopterus annectens; assembly: GCF_019279795.1. NCBI lineage: Eukaryota > Metazoa > Chordata > Ceratodontiformes > Protopteridae > Protopterus > Protopterus annectens. The sequence goes on from NC_056743.1 coordinate 1,501,461,792, forward strand.
CAGATGGACCATTTTCAAGTGCAGCCCAGAAAGTACATCAAATAAGTCTGTAGTACAAACCAGTAATTGCATATTATATTTGACATCATATTAAATATTAACTCATTGACATGTTGAAGGGTAAAACGTGGTTGAGTCAATAAGAAACAATAGTGATTTGATAATTAAGATTACGTTTGGTTAATACATACTATTTACAGTACTTACATAAAAGTAATGAGGAAACAAGCAAAACGAAATATGAAAAAGGAGTGATAAGAGGTACCCAGTGATAGGAAGGGTTAGGAGTGAAATGAAACTGTCAGGGTTGTCAGTTGTGCTAGAAAAACGAATTATATGAGGAAAGGAATGAGAGGGGGATTGTTGAGAATCATGCCTTTTAAGTGGAAGCATTTCCATCGGATTGTTTGAGCAGACATTTATGAGGTTGCACCTGAATTTCTCAATGGGTGATATTTGTTTTAGATGTACAAATGGGATACAAGTTAATGAAAGAGATAGTGAGCAATATGCCATAGAGCTGAAGTATGCAGCATTACTAATAATAAGGAAATCTCTGTATATTACAGAAATGAGTAATAAAAGACAACGAGTTTGTTAAAAAAATGATAATTTGCTTTCTAAATAAACTGGAATTTTAAGTAATACTAGATAGGTAAATGCGATGGCAAAGCACTATATACAACAACTGCACATAAAACAAACAATATGATTACTCTAAATAAATATTTTATCTTTAATTTTTGTGAGTGGATGATTTTTTTTCACGAGTCATGAGGCGAAAATGATTGACAGAGTAATAGAGTCAGAAAGGGAAGCAGGTAGGGTGCACAAGAATTTGAGACTCACAGTTAATTATGGACGTATTCTTAACACCAGTTTGATGGGGCCATAGGTGCCGGAAGCTGTTGAAGACTGGAGGGGGGCAAAAGGGGTGCTTAGTGATTCAAAAAGGGCAATTTTTTTAAAGGTATTTACTACCATTACAGGCGCATCAGCGTGATGCAAGCTAAGTTTCATTAAAGATAATTGCACATAAATTTCTTACAGAATTAGAAATTAAGCCAACCTGTGTTGATATGAGCTGGTATGTGTTAAAGAAGCAATGGCAGTCCTGTTAAATCGAGCATGCCATTCTGAAGTACATTACTCATTTCTGTACAACTTATAGTGGAGAGGAATTAGCTGACAAAAGTACTTGATGCAGTACTTGACCTACATAGAGAGAACTGCAATAGCTTTGCAAGCAGGGATGCAATGGATTTATTTCTGACCATAGTACTGACAACACACCATATGCTTTATGTTGTACAGCTGTAAATATGCAAGCTGTAGTACTGCTAAAGCTTGTGTATTTCCTACCTCATAATAACGTTTTCAGTGGGCTGCCAGGTCTGTGGTCAGAAATAGACAAATACAAAGTCCCATCATATATTTTACTTGGCATGCAGGAATAAAAGTGAGGGAAAATACTATGTTTCTGAGTTTGGAGTTTAAGAAGCAATAATGAAATAAAGCACAACGCAAGCTTGCATACAAGTCAGCCATCGTATATTGAGGTAAAAAGTGTCTCAGCAGAACTCCAAAATTGTTAGTAGGATAATACTACATCATACAAACTAGCAATGCAAAAAAAGGATTACATATACATATCACTTACCAGAAGAACTGCAAACCAAGTACTCCACTTATTACATCAGGTTGGATTATACAGCTTGCAGTAATGGACTTCACAACATAGTATTGTATCACCTCAGAAGTTCAACACTGATGCTTTCACACAGATTTCACAGCACTAAATGAAATCAGCGATTAGCATAATAGACATGCAGGGCAGTCACATTCTATACAGTAAATGTGGCAGCATTTTCAATGTAAAGTGACATAATTTTGAAATACTTTGCAATGAATGTGTTTCTGAATCTGTACACCTTTTCCATGCCATACGTCCTGACCAAATCTAACTATAGCACAATTAAACTATGGTAGTAACAAGCTACACAGAAAACACTTTAGGTTATACATATTTATTCTTTGTTAAGTAGGTAAAGGGAATGGTTTAAGCAACTCTTTTTAACCATGACCTGAGCTCATACAGTGTAATAGAATGGTAGGCAATGAAATATCATAACAAGCTAAGAGTATAAAAGGCATAAAAGACTAAACACTACAAAACTGTATGAAAATGTAGGCTACAAAACAGGGATAAACAGCTTGGGTGGCTAGAACTTCCCAGTCTAATCCAATATAACCTTTTGATTATGGCTAATAAAATCCTCTATCATCCAGATAACACACCATCTCTTAAAAATATGATCACCCCCTGCAACAATCCAAGACTACTCCAATCCTCAAACAGACTACAAATTAAGACAGTTAAAATTAACAATGTAGCCGGTGACTCCCTCTTTGCAAACTCTGCAGGCAGAGCATGGAACCTCCTTCCAGCTAACATTACTTTGCTCTCCTCCCTATCCCAATTCAAAGCTAAACTCAAATAACATCTGGCACTAAACTGGCTTTGCCACTGTAAAAAGCCTGGCTAACTCTCACCATGAATGTATATAATCCATTAATCAAATTACTGTTATTTCTTTCCCCTGACTGTTACCAGGGTAACTCGAACTTGTGATTTGTCTGTTTCATGTCTGCTTATGTCATTTGTAAATATCTCATCTGTAATATGTCTTCTTTGTCATTACTTACCTGTCTAACTTGGTAATATACCTTCTTTGTTATTACTTATCTGTCTACCGTGGTAATATACCTTCTTTGTTATTACTTATCTGTCTAACTTGGTAATATATCTTCTTTGTTATTACTTATCTGTCTACTGTGGTAATATGCCTTCTTTGTTATTACTTATCTGTCTAACTTGGTAATATACCTTCTTTGTTATTACTTATCTGTCTAACTTGGTAATATATCTTCTTTGTTATTACTTATCTGTCTACCGTGGTAATATGCCTTCTTTGTTATTACTTATCTGTCTAACTTGGTAATATATCTTCTTTGTTATTACTTATCTGTCTACCATGGTAATATACCTTCTTTGTTATTATTTATCTGTCTAACTTGGTAATATACTTTCTTTGTTATTACTTATCTGTTTCCCTTGGAGCTTTTCTCCCCGGGCCTCCACTGAAAATGGGCATTAATCCAGTTGGACTATCCCGGTCAACAAATGTAAAATAAATAAAATAAATAAATAAATGGTGTGAATTAAATGAATGTACCAAGGATGATTTGGCATATTGAAAGAAAGCAACAGTTGTATACAGGCTATTTACAATTTACATTGTTCCCAAGTGAAATGGTTTAAAACATTATACCCAAGTGAAGGTATTTAAATACAATTTGCAGCAAGTCAAACAGTACGGTATCTTGCTCTTTTAAAATTTGTGGCTCTCCACTGAGACAGCTAAAGCTTAAGTTACCCTCAAAGCCAGTACTCAATTGTGCACAGATCTCATTGTAAATGGAGCCACCTATACTGAGACAGAAGATATAGCAAACCAATTTCAGCTGCTGCTTTACCCTCCTCTCCCCCTCAACTTTCCCTCAGGAAATATCAAATATAACTCTTCCTGCTCTCAAGAGGGAACAGGTCCTTAATGCTCCCTCTAAGGCCAAGAACACGGCATCAGTGGGCCCAGACAATATCCCAGGATCCGTTCTAAGTGTGAAACATGACCTATCAGACCCTTTGGAATTGATATTTAACTATAACTTCCAAATAGGCTTTGTGCCTCATGAATGGAGAACAGCAACAGTCATCCCTCTGCACAAAGGTGGGCCATCTCCAGACCCTGGAAACTACAGACCCACAAGCCTCACTAGCCTTATATGCAAAACCATGGAAAGAATTATTATGGGAGTGATCAACAATGGTACAGTAAACCTCCAGAACCTGTACCCAGCCCAGTTTGGTTTCATCAAGGTCAGGTTATATCAACTCAAGTGGTGGGGTTCTTTGAAAAGGTCACCAAAGCAATGGGTAAGGGCAAAATGGTTCACACTGCCTACCTTGACCTGGCCAAGGCACTGGAAACAATACCCCACTTGGGCATTGATGACAAATTCAAAAGGTTAGGTACAAACCTGTCAAAGGAAAAAACTTCAAAGACCAATTCACGTTAGGTTCAAGCAAGGCACCCTTTATTACTTGCAGCAAGGAGACAAAGCATGTAGGCACAAGGTTTGTCTGAATTACTGGTGATTAGTATGTTATTCTTATACAGTTCTCTTCCTGTCACACAGAAAATGTTACTATTCTAGTGCTGACGTAGTTAGACACAGCTTTCTGTATGTTCTACAGAAAATGTTACTAGACTTATTGCTGACTAGGTTAGATTATTTGCTAGCTTGCAAAACATTTTCAGAAAAACAACCTGGCCTTGGGCTCATTTTAGCCCATTTTAACTTTTCAATTCTTCAGTTGTACTGTTCTAATACATGTGTTACATTTTGTCTAGATTCAAGGTACATTTCTAGCTTTGGTACAAATAATGCTGACTATGGTTTATACTTTCAAGCATCTATTGTTTTCTTTATCAAAGCTTCTAGCAGCTGCATATTTTCTCATAGCATAAGCAGAAATTAATATCTCATTGTTAAGTTTCATAACATTAGCAGAAATGAAATGTCTCTTGTTATTTTCATGACATTAGCAGAAATGAAATGCTTCTTGTTAAGTTTCTAATAGCTGTGCAGATTCATGCAGTGTGAACAGAATAAATGTATTAACCCTTTTAAACCTCAAATGCACTTCTTCTTCTTCTTTCTCCGGTTTCGGTTCCTTGTCACAGATCACATTTGGCAGCAGGCAGAATGTTTAGAGTGTCGGTCGAGTTGCCAGCCCCACCCCCCCACCAAAGCACACCACACGCACACGCACACCTAGGGCCAATTTAGCCAATCCATCCACCACCTGCATCATGGGATGGGATGTGGGGACGGAGCAGCACCCGGTTACCGGAAACCACAGAGGACAGGAGGACATGCAGAGACAGCAGGCACCCCAGCCGAGGAGAAACCGAGAGAACCTTGCTGTGAGGCGGCAATGCACTAAGCATGCATATTACTATTACACATTTTTCTAACAAAACCCATATGTCACACAGTGGCTAGGTAACTGACTCACAGACAGGACTCAGGAAGTTAGAATTGGGGAGTCCAGTCACAAGTACAGTCCCTCAGGGATTTGTCCTTGGACCACTCCTTTTAGACATTCACTTCTCTGAAGTCAAGACCAATGTCAGTGGTCTCTAGCTGACTAAATTAGTAGATGATTGCAAATTAGGAGCTGTAATTGAATCCCACACCAACATAAATATACTCCAGGAAGGACTAACACAGACAAACAACCAGTGTCAGAGTGATAGACGAACACTAAATGCCAAAAAATGCATAATAGCATCCTTTGGGAAGTCATCCACTCCTGCTATTATATTGACACCCCCCCTTAGAGTTGAGCCAGTACTCAGGGACTTAGGGACAATCATAGGCAGTACTATAGCCTTTGACCAGCACGTGTCTACAGTAGTGAAGAAATCAGTCAAAATAGCACTACATGTTAATTTGTACAACTTGCTGCACAATGTACTCATTCAATTGTTCCAGGAAGATGAAATTTATGTGTTAACACTCAACTAAAACAAGTTACTTTACAACTTCCCGAAAAAGTGAAGTCTCCATTCATTTCTCTGCACAAACTCCTTCAGAATTTCTGTACACTTCAGCTTGTCAGTCCTTTCTTTGTGGATGTGCAGAAGTATTAGATGATTGTACTTTTCCTTAAATATGATTTTGTTCTGTGTTGGGTAGAAAATGTATGTTCCCCTGTTGCTGTACTTGTTGGTACAAGGAGGTAAATTTGCAGTAGGTTTATTACTTCAGTGTACAGCATTTGCTGTTGGCAGTCCTTGTCCACCAAATCATTAACTGTTGTGTCAATAGAATGCACAGTTGTCACCTCTGGAAACACCTGCTGTGTAAGTCTGGGAGCAACTGCAGCTGTGCAGTCAAACTATCAATGTTTATGTCTTCACCTCCATGCATTCTCTCAACCATGAGGTGGAATAGCAAATGAAGTGCTACTGGCTGCTTGAAGCAGCATATCCTCCATAGAAGACAATAAGGTGTACGTTTCCTGATCAAAATGACAGTTGAGTTCAGAAAGGCATGCATTGATATACTCAAAATACATTTGACGGTACCAATCTTTAGCAGAATCATGGTGGTGTTCAGTACCATCCTGTAACCTTGCTGGGACTGTGTGCTTTCTATGAAGATTTGGCTCTTTAACAATCTGTTTTTGCTGAGCTCTGTCCTTGATGGTGTCAAACACTTGATCAAAGTTATTACCCTGTCTTTGCAAGTTTAACTTGAGGTTATTTATACTAATTATTGTAGTTTGTGCCATCAGGGTTTTGGCTTGTAACATACTTGCTACATGTTTCGATACACTAAATATGTTATAGGAAACAATAAGTCCAAAGTATGTTATAAACTTGGTCATTATCATTAACAACCCTCTGGCTTTACTTCATACATCATAATTCCTGTCATGCTGAAGGTCTTGTAAAGTGTCATACAGTCTTTTATAGTTGCCTAGAATGCCCTTAATGCTCTTTGCTTTAGCTGTTCATCTCATTTGGCAAAGTAAATGCAGTCTTATCATACTATATGGATCGTCATCTCCTGATACTATGCTTTCAAAATGAGCTATTCTCTGAGGTGATGCATGAATGAGTACAGTAGCATCTTGAACAAAAGAGTGGACATCCTGAATAGCAATGCTAGTTTTTGCACAGTTTTGCAACACCAAGTCTAAGCAATGACTGGCACAGTGGACATTTAGAGCAAGTGGATTCTCTTTTGTAATTCTAATAGCAGATCCAGAAATGCATCCACTCATGTTGGCTGCTCCATCATATGCTTGTCCTCTTAAGTTTTTCAGTGGCAAATTATACCTTCATCACACATATTTCAGTGAATTGGTTATGGATTCTGCATCTGCCATTTCCATTTTATAAATTCCAATAAAATGTTCCTGAATAGTGAACTCTGGAAGTGACAGCCATTGGACACACACAGTCATCTGTTCATGCTGACCTATGTCCCAAGGTTCATCTGTTGTCATGGAATAAAGCTTAGATCTGCACCTTATTTCATGTAATACATTCCGTGGAAGCTGATGAGCCATGATCTCCATGATTTCATTCCCAACACCAGAACTCTGATGTTGTCCCTCCTGCACACACTTCATCAGCTCTGGTATGTTTTCTGCTCTTGTCAGCATCAACTGTCTCAAATTGCCTTCCTGTTCTTCTTTTCCATGAATAGCTGTTGTTTTACTAAAAATTTTACTGATGCCACCTGCTTTTGAAACAGTGTACGGTTATTCAGTTGTACCTGGGAATGTTTATTTATTTATTTATTTTTTTTTTTTGTGAAAAATCTTTTTATTTCAATTTTAGCATATAGTCATTGTAAATAAACACTTACATAGGAGTGATAATTACCAGTAATACATTAGAGAGCATACATAACAACATAACAATAAACTATGTACGAATATGCCATATGTCCATCATTAAGAGGGGTTATTGTTATCAAACTAGGATGTGATCAAAAAGAGATTTCCAGAATTCATTAAAATGGCTATGAAATTTTTGAGTAAAACTTAGATATTTATGAGCAAGATGGTGTTTGATAGCTAGGTATTTGAATCCATCCCATGTGAGCGAGGTTCTGTCTTTCCAATGGAGTGTAATGTAGTATTTGTGTAGGGAGACTAGTGTTACTATTATACAGACTTGTAGTTTAGATAGACCAGTGGGGGATATGTAGGAGAGCAAATTTCCAAGATAGAGTTGTTTTTTCATATCCCATCTTTTCAAGTTGAACTCTTAATAAGCACTAGAGCTTGTAGGAGCACTTACAGCTCCAGAAAATGTGGACTAGATCAGCTTTGTGGTTATCGCAGTGGGGAGAAAAAGGGGAGGTTGAGGGATAGATTTTATTAAGTGTGGTTGGAGTAAGGTAAGCATTATGAAATATCATGATTTGTGTATATTTAAGCTTTTTAAGGGGAATGAGTTTTGAAGTTAGCTGGATAGCTTGGGAGATTTGGTTGTTAGAAACTGATGGGTCAAGGTCCTTCCAATATTTAGAGAAGATTATATCCTTTTGAGTTTTGATTGAGAGATTAAATTTGTAAGAATTAGATATCATTTTCTTATTTACAAATAGAAGGTTCCATAAAGCTTTACAGGTTTTAATGTCATTGGTGTTTATGATGGGGTCCTCTATAATACAGAGCCAAAGGTCACAAATTTGCCTTATAATGATTGTATAACTTTTGGGGAGATTCAACTGAGTTCTCATTTCGGTAATAGTATTGTTCCTGAAGTGAAAGATATATGAGATGGTAATCATCAGGAGGGGGTATTTGCTTAAGTCAATCATCTTATTATTCATTTTAAGATCGGGGTTGAAGAGGATAGGTTGTAGAGTAATACATGCATTGTACAGGTTTAAAGATTTGAAAATCGTTTGTGGGGTGGTGATTTTATGCTTTATGGTTGTGTGTATTTTGAGATTTATTAAGATTTCGTTGTTAAGAAAAGGGAGGGCTCTGGGGTTAAAGTGAAATGTTCTGATATAGTTGCATAGCAATTTAACACAAGTTGTGACCATTGATGTAAGGTTGGAGAATAGTCAGATATTGTTATTCATCTGTTATACCTTGTGATGTCGTAATACAGTTTAAAGTGGGGTAACCCTAAGCCCCCGCCGTTTTGGGGATAAATCAGTTTGTTGTAACTGATTCTGATTGATTTGGGAACTAAGATAAATTTGGAGATAGTAGACTGGAGGAATTTAAAGACTTTATTGTTGATAATTATGTTGGTGGCATTAAAGGTATATAAAAAACTGGGTAAGAGATTCATCTTAATTGTAGCTACTTTAGCAAGGAGCAGAAGTTGAAGTTTTGCCCATCTGTTAAGATCTTGTATGCTGGACCAGAGTTTAGTAATATTGTTTAAATAAAAATGCTTAGGGTCTTGGTGGGATGATATTCCTAGATATTGCAGTGATTGATTCTAATTCCAGATGATAAGGAGTAGGTGGGTAGATGACAAAGAGAGTTAACATGAAAAATAGTTGTTTTCTTTAAATTTAGCTTGTAGTTTGAGAATGACAAGTAGGTGTCGCTGGAGATAATAGTTTCTGAAGATCCAAATTGGGTAGGGAGTAATTTAGATTTAGATCATCAGTGAATGCTGATAGAGCAATTTTGGTGTTAAAGATATTGGAAATTTGGTGGAAAGTTTTCTGAAAATTATAAGGAATAAAGGTTCACTGTATAAATTAAATAGGTAGGGAGACATTAGGCAGCCTTATCTGGCTCCATTCTTAATATCCATATGAGAAGATAGACTTTTATTAATTTGTAGAAAAGTGTGGGCCTTAGAGTAAAATGTTTTGATAGCTTGTATAAAATTATTGGGTATGTCAAAGAGGGGTAAAATATTTAGCAAAAAGTCCACATTAAGTCTGTCAAAGGCTTTAGAGGCATCAATTGCTAAAGCATAGATTGGAGTATGGGTATGTTTAGAGAGAGTAATCATAGTGTCAAGTGTGAGTATGGTCAAAAGTTTGTCTGTGTTGTATAAAACCTGATTGTTCAGAGGAGACAATGTTTGGGATAATGGGTTTAATTCTGTTGGCTAGTATTGATGCAAAGATTTTCATATCTAGTTTTATTATCAATAGGTCTGTAGCTCAGTGAGATTTTGAGGTCAGAATTTGTTTGGGAGCTAGAAGCATTTTGGAGGCATTTAGATGTAAATAATGTATTCCATTGTTGGTGATGTAGTTAAATAGCTGAAGAAGGAAGACAGATATCTTTTGAGGGAAGGCTTTATAGAATTCAGCTGTGTAGCCATCTGGGCCTGGTGCTTTGTTGGGTTTAAGTTTCTTGATTGTCATAATGATTTCTTGTTAGGTGATGAGGGTTAATAGTGTTTTTTGTTGATCTGAACTGATTTTGGGAAAGTTTAGTTGATTTAAGAAGGTGTCTAAATCTTGTTTGCTTGGAGAAAGGTTGGGTGAGCTATAGGGTTTGGTGTATATACTTTCAAATATTTGTATAATATTGTGGCTAGTATGGTAGAGTTTATCTTGGTAAAGGAGTTCTGTAATGTTCGGGGAGGGTTTGTTTTGGTTAACTAGTCTTGCCAGGAATTTCGATGACATGTGAGACCACTCAGAGTAATTCACCAATGTCTTTATTTTCCTGGTAGGTTAAGTTTTCTACATTGAGATTGTATAATTTTTGTTGTAGTTGTGTTATCTGTTTTTCAGTGTCGTGGTTAAAGGTTGACTGAAGTACAGATTCAAGGTTGAGGATTTTACTTTTAAGGGTGGATTCTTCCTGAAGATATATTTTTTTTATAGTACGAAGCTTTACTTATAAAGGTACCTCTAATTATGGACTTAATAGAGGCCCAGTAAATGTCAAGAGGCAAGTGGTTAAGGACTAAATTGTTTAATGCCTAGTCCAGTATGGCATTGATCTCCTGTATCAATTCTTTTTTTCCTTAATAGGTTAGGGCTTAGGACCCAGTAATACCCTTGGTTAATATTAGCTTGACTAATATCCCAATCGATAGTTAGGCTAATCCTAGAGTGATCATATAGGTATCTGGGTTTAGTATGGAAGGAATTTTTATATTTAGTAAATACACTGGAGATTAGGAAGAAGTCCAGCCTGGACCAGGACTTATGACATGGAGAGTAAAAGGTATATTTGTTTTTAAGAGTGTTATTAGGTTGGAAGGCATGGGGTTAAATAAGTTAAGGTCATTTTTGAGTTCCATGAGAGCTAATGAGGCATAGGTATTATGTTTGGATTTAGGGTTTGATCAGTCAATTTCAGAGTCTTGGATGGAGTTCCAGTCCCCTCCTAATATGTAGTAGTGGTTGGGAAAGTCAAGTATTATTTTGTAAATTGAAATTATAAGTTGTATCTGGGAATGCTGCCAGTTAACATGAGCAGTAATGTTCATTCTGCTGTTTTTGAAAACACTACTTCTCAAAGGCTTCACAGTGGAATGAGGTCAGTTGATGTTTGTCACATTTTTTGATTGCTTTCTTCCACCCACTGAATCCACTCAAAAAGAATGTAGGCTCATCACAGTTAAAAGATGTAAGGCGTTTTCTTGTCACTGCACCATGGCAGTAATAACAATATACACATCCTTTGGACTGGCAGTAGGTTAATCAAGAGAAAGATGAAAACCATTGTGGTTACAACTTCTGCATTCAGTTTTTGATTTACTTCTCATAACAGTTTGCTTAATACAGGTTTCTTTTACATTTACTGGTTGGAAAATCTCATCAATATTGCTGCAACAAACTGAAATGCATGATAGAAAACACAAAGAATCAGTACTCATACATGCTGGCTCAAATAGAGCAAGTGGCATTTTCTCAACTACATGATAAGTACTTAAAATAGGATTATTTTTAATAAGCAGATCTCCACATGCATTTCTTTTGTCGCCACCTTTGTCCAGGGGTGAAGACATTTCAGCATCAGTATTTTTAGGGTTGTTGTAGTATATAAACTCCAAATCTAATCTCATCTTCCAGAAATCCTATGATGGTTTGTTACTTGAAACAAGGTTGTTAACATTAATATTTTCAGAAGCAATTTCACATGCAGACTTGGTCTCTCCTGTGACGTTCTGGATGCTTGCAATAGTAATGGAAGCGCCTTGGGATTGGCTTCTTTTTTTTGGAGGAGAGCATCTTGGTTCTATTTGGGATGGCACAATTCATGCATGAGTGGAAGTACTCGAGTGCTTTAGTGTAGGATTCGGCAGTCGAACTTTCAGTTCCCATCTGCATGGGTATCATGAAGTTTGTGACTTCTGACTTGAGTAGCATGAAGTTGGCTTTGAAGAAGTTTTTTATAGAGGTTTCCTTACTAGGGGTGGGGGTGGGATGTGGATGTCAAAGGTGATTAGCTTATGGTCAGACCTAACTAACGAGGGTGTGACCACTGGTGTGGAGAATCGATTTCCCATGTTGGTAATGACTAGGTCATGGATATTGGAGCCCCTGGTGGGACTATGGATTAGTTGATCCAGGGCGTTTGAATTTATGAATTCCAAGAACCGTTAGGCAAAGGTGTTGGTACACGAGTAATGGCAGGATAGTTGAACTCACGCAGTATTAGGGTTTTTGGTTGTATCTTAATATTTTCCAGTATGTTTAGAAAGGTGTAGTGAGAATCTTGGGGCATGGTGGGGGAATCTGTAGCAAGCTACAATTTGGATTGCAGTCTTACCTAGTGTTAGTTGCACCTGGAGAATTTTGGATGTATGAAGTTGGGCAACTAGCTTGGAGGTGTGAGTATCCTTGGTGAATATTGACACTCCTCCACCTTTAATGTTTCAGTCCTGGCTTGGTGGCCGAAAAGTGTGGTAAGAGTTGTAGCCTGGTATTGCAGGGGTGCTCTCTGGAGCCTTGAACCAGGTCTCAGTTACTGCACAGATATCGATGTTCTCCATTTTTAGGAGTGCCTCGAGAAAGTGCATTTATATATATATATATATATATATATATATATATATATATATATATATATATATATATATATATACACACACACACACACACACACACACACACACACACACACACACATATATAAGTTAAAATAATTTATTAAAAAAAACTCTCTTAAACTTTGTTCTCATTTGAAAAAAATATTATTTGGGCAACAACTATTAAAACTATAATCAATGTGTACTTAGACAACATATATAAACATTTATTAAGTATGGCCTATATTGTAGAAGTATCCAGAAACATAATACACCCAGATGGTCTGCCATTTCTCCATGAATACTGATGATTCTAGTTAATATTAAAAAAAGTGTTCTCTCAGTTTTTTTAGCTACCATCCTACAGAGGTGGCAAGAAGAAAACATATAACAGGTTGCTGCACCAAACTTGGCTTTTAAATAATCTAGATTGCAAAACACCCTCTTCAAGAAAACATCTCACATCTAAATAATAAATAATGGTTCATAAAACAAAAGAAAAATCTAAGCTTAAGGTGGGAAAATACATTGTCAGCAGAAAGTTGAATAATGTTTTCATCAGTGCCAGATCAACTTAAAAAAACTGCTAAGAATGTTCAGTTCTATCCTAAATGTAATTAACTGATTTTTTAAATAGAAGTTCTGTTGATAAAGATACCATTAAAGCATGTATGAAGTTATTTGTTTGACTGACTGTTGTTTTGCTTGCTTGTTTCTTTATTGCTTTATTTATAGTTGTTAAACATGATAGTCTGGCTAGGAAGTTTCAATTTCAATCCAGACCTAGCTGTAAGCATAAAATACATACATAAATATAAACAGAAGAACACAGAAGTAAAGCAGCAACAAATAATCAAAAATAGGATACCTGTAAAATAGGTAAACAACGAAGATGCGTGCAACAAGTAACAGAAGTAATGATGCACATACTGCAGTGATTTTAAGGACAGGTATTGCTACTACAGTGAAGACCTGGGTAGTATTTAATAGTCATTATTGAGAAGAGGAGTGACAGGAAGAAGTAAGAGGAATTTGATGCTGTTTGTATGGAAGATGCTAGATTTAACAGATTCTGGGAAGTTTTCAAGTAAAAGAAAAATGTCAGCTCGTTTACCAACTTAAAGTGAGAATTCAGTATAATGAACGCTATACAATTTGTTACATTCTGTTTTGAATTAGTTTGCAAAAGGAGACATTTTGAAATGGTAATATTTGTACAATGTTACAAGATTTAAATCAAATAATAGACAATGGGGATCAGTGAACATGTGAGAGAAATTTTTCAAGCATTACTGAAAACTCTTTATAGTACTATTCCTGAGTTTGACTCCCACTGCCTTCATATGCCTGCTGTGTGTCTCTGAGCAAGTCATTTAGCCAGACATCAATCCCAGATTGCCGCTAAAAAGGGATTGTGCATCCAATGAGCTTACTCGGTAATATTTTTCTTTGTATAAGAATCATTCTCATTCATATGTAGAATGTAAAATAGATGGGAGGAATATAGAACTGAAGCAAAACATATATTCTTTCTGATAGATTCAAACAGAAAAGAGATGAAACAAAGGAGAAAAATATAAAAAACATGAAAATGTTTACGTAATGCAGGATGAAGAAATAACAAAAGGCTTACAACTAAGTTGGAAGTAGAGAAGATAAAAACTAGTAATGAATCTGTGACTGTTACCAAGAGAAGCTTGAGATCTCAATAAAGGAAGAAACTCAGAAAGGCATGAAAATTAATAGAAGTGAGAATATCTGATAGATTTATAGTCTTTATATTGAAGAATAAAGCTAGTGTTGTGGATTCCAACATATCTGGTACAAAAGTGAGTCAAAGTAGAGGACAGAGAGACAGTGAATACTTTGGTGATGGGTAATTAGGTTATTAAGAGAATGGAAATGAAGAAGATTTAAGCAGCAAAAAAAATAATGAAATTAAGATACTAATGTTTGATACAGATAGTTTGAAAGCTAGAAGCACATATCTAATAATGTTAGTAGAAATATCAAAAAAATATTAAACCAGAGGAGGTTGTAGTAAGGAAGATGCTAATAGCTTGTGCAAAGAATGGTGAGTTGGAAGTAGGGACTCAAAAAAGATGATGAGATGTAATAATTTGGCAGAAAGGTAAACAATGAAAATTTACAAGAAATGGAAGGAGGCTGCGGGAAAGGTTTGGATTTGCAATATAGGGGAATATAGGAATGGGATTGTACTTAAACTTATCAGCATAAATGCACTACAAGAGAGAAGAGAGAAGAATAGCATTGTGGTAAACCTCTGAGCCCTGCTCACAAACTTAGAGATTTGTTATGTGGTGTGAAAAGCTAAACTGTAAACTGACTGTAGGAAAGGAGCTCAACTCTGATGAGACTTTTTTATCCATCATAGAATAAATAAATAACCAAGAACTTTTTAAATTAAATACATTTATTCCTCCTGAAGGGAGGATTGCTGCAAGACTCGTTGTGGAGATTCCTTCTTTGTACTATCCACTTTTAGGAATTCTAGTTAGCCCAGTACTTCAGACAATCTAAGGTGCAGATTGGATAACAGAGACTGCTCTACCAGAATTGGATTCTTCAGACCTTGATCCTTTTTGGGGATTGAGGATTGACTATTAGGATTAATGCAGGCTATGTTAAAAACATCCACCAAGACTGGCATAATAGAAGGAATAGGAGTAGAGTGTGACATATCTACTTGCAATATGTCATAATGTCTTCTAAAAAACAACATCCACCTGAACATTCCTCTACAGGAGAAAGTGAAAAGTCACTCTTCTCAGATTTAGATTCATGGGCATGTGAAGAAAACACAGAAGAAGCCCTGCCACTATCCACATCAGAATCATCTGATAAAAAATCCTTGGGTATTATAGAACTGTTTTTTTTTTATTCAAGTCTCTGTGCGGTTCCACTGGATTCCATGCCCGCAATAAGCCTTTAGAAAAAGTAACTAATTAATCTTTATCTCTAGAAACACTGTTTTTAGAAGAACTATGTCTATTTTTTTTGTTTCTTTTTCCAAGAAAAATCCCGAGATGAGACTGACTTAAAGATGGCCCACTAACCTGGGAAACAGATCTCTTACCTCAACCACTTCCTAGTGAAACTACCAAGCCTGAAGAAAGTGATTCTTTCATGCTAAGAATGGAACTGGTACAGCTTCATAGGACATGGCTAATTCCCTTCCATGATAGTGGTACAGGCTACAATAGAGGGTCTTGGAGAAACCAGTGGGTGGTCTGTGGAACAAGCTGTGGCCACTGCAGAGACATCCACCAGTGGCTGAGGCTTGACTGAGCCTGATATCAGCAGGTGCTCCTTAGTAGTTTTCTACTTAGGAACTCAAGGACCTGTAATGGTTTCCATGTTCCTGCCAAGAGAGACTTATTCATCTGTAAGTGCAGCTGGAAGGAACTAGTCAGAAGGCAAGTTGTCACTAAAGTGCTCACAAGCACTACACACACTTACACTTCCCCTCACCATTCCCAATTTCCCCCCAAAATATTAAAATCAGACGTTTTCAGTAAAATAGTAAACATAATAACAATGCCAGTCTTTCTAAAATGACCTGGTCCCTATTCTAGTCAAAAACTAGTCTAAAAAATAAATAATAGTATGCATGGAAGGGTTCACCAAAGAAGACTTATCTGCCAGCTATGGAAAATAGGATCCAATTGTCAACGTCTGAAGCCCAGGAGGAGCACTTTCAAGGGAAGTAAGAAAGTAGTGAGGGTTTTTGGAGCCCATGCTGCTGTTTTCTCCCTATGGCACTTGAGTTACAACAGCCCGGGTACATAAATGGAGTGGAGCCAGAGACCTTGGAAGCCTGGCCAGCTATTATAGCCTTAACATTATATAACCCATGTATCTAAAGGCTAACTGTAGCAGTGATACTGATAAACATCTAAATATGGAATGCAAACTATGTTTACAATTCTTGGCAGGGCAGATGAAAGATACGTTAAGGAGAGTCATAGAGGAAAGTGAAACAGGGTACTAAAGGAAGAAGAATGGGTTCTACTGAACTGAAATCTGTTTCTGAAATGTCTAGATGGGGAAGAAAAGGATAAGTGGTATCACTCAACTAGGACAACGCAGTTGATACCATCATGCATAGATGTTATATTAAAGAAATTGGGAGTTAGAAATTAAGTAGAAGCAGTATTTATGAGGTTGTGCAAAGGCTTTGTGGATGAGTTCTAATAAAAGGCATAAGACATGGTTACTCACTGAGTCCTTTACTATATACAATGCTTAGAAAAGGTGAAAGAAAGCACTCGAGTATAAATAATTAATCTAGGACATGAGTGTTTCAGTAGTAACTGAATATGGAAACAATGCATGTAAAGTTAAGAATGAAGGATGGACAGGGACGATATAATAGTTCTCTGAAGAATTTAGTAAAAGAGAAGAGCTAAAGTGAATTTTGAAAAGTCTGCAGGGTTATGTATAGGTGAAAATCAAAAGGATTTGGTAATGCAAATGCTTACATTTATTCAAGAATATAAAAAAGATTTTAAGTACATTTTTTGGAAGAATATATATATATATATATATATATATATATATATATATATATATATATATATATATATATATATATATATATATATATATATACAATAAATTGGAAAGTAGAATTACAAATTACTGAAAAGAAAGATAAAATTGTCACAATATTGGGCACAACATAAAAATATAATATGGAAATTAAAATCTCTCTTAAAAATCTGAGTTTAGAAACAACATGGATTGATAGATTAAATTCAATTTAGTGAAAATGTCTTTAAAAAGATTATTTGCATTCCTGAGGTATTAACCCAGTACATGTTTCTGTTTTGTGTTGTGCTTTTTCTGGATAAAAAAATGCTTTTAAATCAAAGAAAATATTGTAAATTGAGGGAACTCTGCAGTTTTAGCAACTGTGAAATTAAGGAGTAGTTAGCGATAATAACAGGATACAAAGAAAGTAAATAATATGACTAAAATAGGTGGTATAAGTTAAAGATTTGAAGCAAATCATAAGGAAAAATATGAATGATGAAAGGAAGAACTTAATTTCTTATTGCTCCATGAGACAGCAATACAGAAGGATAAAAAAATGAATATCCTAAATGTAGTAAATTAAAAAATCTGAGCTACATTTTAGATATTGTTTAATGTCTGTTTATAAAATGTAGGTAAAAATGAGAATTTGAAGTGTAACGTCTAAACATACATGCTTTAAAACTGAAGTAATTATTGAGCATGTATTTTTTTGAATTCTCTTATGCTTAAGGGTTTTGGAATTTTAAAGCATAGAGGGCAGTTTTGGGAATGAATATGAGGAAATAGTGTTCTGTGTATTGGACAGGAAATTAAATATAAAGAAAATTATACAGAAATAAGAAACTTTAGTAATAAAATGGTATGTACAGAATGAAATATGCTTGCTTGTTTGATGAAAATCAAGTTATGTAAAAAGTAATTCCTGCATGGAATGTCCAGCCAATACATATTACTGAAGTGTCATTATCTAACCCCATTAAAACATATCCAGATGACCATCTAGAAAAGATGTTTCAGATGTAGTAGTCTCAGCAAACCTTGTTTTTTATTCTGTTGTCCTTTGACAGCATTCTTAGGTATGTATGTACGAAAAATGAACATTTTTTGAAGTCATGAAGAGATAAGCAAAAACTAAGTGGTTTTGTGAAAATGTTGAATGTTGTACTAATAAATGGGAGTTTGCGATTTAAGTTACTTCTGTGTAAACTGATATGAATCTTGTTATTTATGTTGTATAATCAGACTTTAAGATGGTATACTGTAACATCAGTTGATTATGAATACAAGTATTGTAATTTTTTAATAAAAACGTTTTTGATTAGTGTTATGGGATCTTTATCATTTATCATCATCCCTCTTATACTGCAATACATTGTAGTATTGAAACATGAATTAATTTATGTGATGTAGAAAACAAACTTACAACCTTCTGATCTTCCTTGCATAAGCATTGAGCATGCTGCCTGCTGAGCTAGTGAAATAGACTGTTCCTCCATTTTGTTTCAAAAGTCAGCACTGGATGTGGCCAAAATCCAGATCAGTAAAGGCAGATCCAGCTTTTCTTCAGGCAACACACACAAAACATAGAAGCATACTATATCAGAGGAGCAAGCATGGAATGTTCTGCAAACTATCTGAACATTGCAATGGACTTTGTACTGCAGGTGCAACTTCCCAAAAATGCATTTCTTATTTTCTGAAGTTAGTGCAATCTCTTAGAAGTGTAAAGCTGAGGGCAATGCACCCAAACACCCCATGTCCTGAGTTTGCAGAAAATTACTGTATTTGAGTCCTGGTCTTTGTGTTGTTTTCTGTTTAATACTGGGCTTCTGAAAACCACTTGCAGGAATACTGCTCAAAGGAAAGTGAAATATGTATTTTTGTGTTTTTCACATTAGTCTCTAAATTAGATTCATTTCAAAAGAAGTATCACTAGAGACACTTAGCCTATTTTTTAGTATCTTAATGAACCAGAAAGGGAGCAATGGCTTGAACCTCAGTTTTCTCAAACATACCTACAATGCTATGCTACTATATCTACTGGGAGAGGGAGGGGTGTCGCCGGTTATGCTATGTGCCTGTTACCCTCAGAAAAGGGACTGTCAGTGATGATATGACCTGGGGCAGCTTTGTGGCTCTCCAAGCTGCCAGTGAGGGTGATAACCTCTAGGTGAGCATGCAGGAACACACACACACACACACACACACACACACACACACACACACACACACACACACACACACACACACACACACACACACACACACACACACACACACACGCACACACACACACACACACACACACACACGATAAAAGGTATTGTGAGTCACAATAATGATGCATTTGGCCTATTCCCCCACTCAGGGATGGGGTTATACTTATAAAAATAGCTGTCATTGCTAGAATACCAGGGGCAGCAGAGTTCTCAGATGTCTACCTGTATGGTGGCTCCACCAGATGCCTCTTGCGCCAGCTTATTTGAAGGATCTCCATGTAGAGGATATGCCGACTGCTAAGGAATGAATGGGCCTTAGTCCGATTGGGGGAGACTTGATGGCTGGCTGACAGCATGAAGAAAGATTACATAGAAAAGAAAAAAAATAGTCCAGCAGTGAAAGTCTTGAGGAATGCCTGCTTCTCTCCATTCCAAATGTACTGCTCCTAGACACTACTTTTTTCTGACTTATCTTCTTGCTGCTGTCTCTCCCTTTCTTTCTCTCTCTCATTTTTTTTGTGAATGTTACTACTCCCTCTTTGCTCTTTGGATTGTATGCATGTGCTCTATGATTTCTCCTCCCTCTGCATTGTCTTAATAGTTTAATAGTCTCCTTTTCTCCAACTAAAGGGGCTTACTGTCTCAGGCCTTTCCTCTTTTATTATCTCCATGTTAGAAGGGCAAGTGTTGCCTAATTTAATTTCATAGCACTCAAATCCAATCTGAACACTTATACCCAAGTACAGCATGAGCTGCAGAAGCTTAAAGCCACAGAAATATTACCAAAATGGAATACAGTAAGTTGGCCACAAAAACAGTGCCTGTAATAAAGAAGAGAAAAGCAGCAGTGTGCACATCTGTGGATGTGTTAAATTCACTATATCAGCAGTGTTGCACACTGTGCAGCATTCACTGCCATGGATAGAGACCATTTTTACATCACTACCAGAGAAAAGCATGTGTCAAAGAATCCTCTAGTTCAAGCTGCAGGTGGAAATGGATGAATCTTCCAAGAAGTTCATAATTATTAATACATACCAAAGACTGTTGCAGTACAGGTGTCAAGCCTTTGGACTGGCATTTACTGCAGTCATTTGACAAAAGCAGTGCACAGAATGCTGTAGGTACTAGTTAATATGTAATGTTACACTGGTGATATCTGTCTAATAGAATGGGCAATGAAGATCCAATAAATATCCCCACTTGCTAAAATATTAGAAAAATGTATTCACCATCAATTAATGACACATCTTATTGATCAAGAGCTCATATCTCATACACAACATGGGTTTCGGCCAGGACATAGCACAACCATTGCCCTGCTAGCATTCATAGATACCATTAATCACAACTGGAATAATGGTAAACTTTCTTCAGCCCTCTTCCTAGACCTATCAAAGGCATTTGATATGGTCAACCATGAAAAATTAATCTCCCAACTTGTAAGCCTAGGCTTAGATAACTCATCAGTCTCCTGGTTTAAAAACTACCTCAACAATAGACAACAGGCAGTACTATGGAATAATAACTTGTCTCCACTCTTACCTGTAACACTCGGAGTACCTCAGGGATCTATACTGGGCCCCTTGCTGTTCTCAATTTTTACAAATAATCTCCACTCAGTTGCAAAAGGTACAAGCCTTATACAATACGCAGATGATTCAACTATAATATGTAATGCCCCTACTTTACCTGACCTCCACAAAAAGACCCAGGATAAGTTTCACTCAGTAGAAACATGGCTCACTGAGAATGGCTTGTTACTCAACCCCAAAAAAATAAGCTCCTGCTATTTCATCCCTCAACTACAACTACCCCCACCTGCACCTTTACTATCCACTCAAATAACGGTACCCCCATATCACCTGAAGCCCAGACAAAACTATTAGGTATTACTATTGACAATAAGCTCAAATTTGATGTACACGTTAATCTGGCCATTAAAAATACTAACAAAAAGCTAGGTAGCCTCTACAAACATAAAGCATTCCTGACCCATAATGCTAGAACTACAATTGCATGTACACACCTTCTCTCAACACTACTGTATGCCTCACCCATCTTGATTAACTTATCCAAAACAGAGATCAATAAAATGAAAACCTGCTACAATCAGATAGCCAAATTTGCCAACAACAGCTCCTACAGAACACATCACTGCCTAAACCTAAAGCAATTGGGTTGGATGGAACTACCTAACTTACTTATTTATAGTCAGCTGGTTACTACTCACAAGATACTCTATCAACAAAATATATCACCTTCACTAGCTAACATTGTCCAAAAATATTCTTGTCCTAGACAACTCCGCTCAACTGAAAAATTACAGTTAGTTGTTACTAGATCCAACAACCATGCTGGAGACTCCCTTTACTCTTCTTATGTGGCCAAAATCTGGAACTCCCTGCCTACATCCTTATCCCTGATTATCTCACTACCTACATTTAAAAAAGCTATTTACAACTACCTCAGCAACAAATGGTTATGTCCCTGTTCAGCTCCAGACTAATACCTGATCCACTCCAGTACTATTGTAACCATTGTCCTAAACTAGAGTCCTATCTGTTACTTGCATATAAATGTATACCACATCGAAGGTATGATAACATACATATAACAGTGTTAGTATGAATGATGTAAAACTGTTTATGACTATTGTAAACTGTATCTGTCTGTAGTTTATACCATAAGTGTCTGTAGTTTATACCTATAAGTGTCAATAACTAGATACCCTAATGGATCTAGATGAAATATGTACCCAAGTGTATCTGTAGGTTCTGTAAAAATTGTCTCTTTGGAGCTTTTCTCCCCGGGCCTCCACTGAAAATTGACATATATCCAGCTGGACTATCCCGGTTAACAAATGTAAAATAAATAAATAATAAATCCCTGGAAGATCTTAGATGCTAAAAGAGAATGAATTTCAAGCTAGCAGATATAAATGTGAGTTTCTATAGGAAGAAATTTCATATTGTTGGCAAGGGACTGTCAGGGATGGACAACACAGCCAGTGAAACAAAATGGTGTCTGTGCTTTAAGCCTTTAGGCGTCTGAACGTGTCACAACTAAGACAGCACCTATAACTGGTATACTGCTTCCTCAAGGTCTATGAAACGTCTAGACAGTTTTCCATCTACTAAATGGATTGTTCTAGAATGGATCTACGTGAAATGGATGGACAGCTATGAAGATAAGTGGTTAATACTTTAATCGTACCCTGCCTATTAGACAGATGTAACAGTGTGCCTCCTGGAGCTGACATTACTGTACCACACAAGTTCACAGATGATGCAGAAAATCCCAGCTCATTTTCTACAAGACTGTGTACAACAGGTGAGCGTAACTATATTCACACGGACAGCGACAACCAAATTAAGGAACTGCTTCAGTATTTGCATAGACAAAACTTTACATTCTTATTAGATTGCCAGCCTTTAGCACCCCTTAAGGTATTTCTTCATTGACAACATAACGCCTGCAGTGTGCACTATTCCTAGTATGGTTTCTATGGCACTAAATATAAAGGAATTAAGTAGCATGGAACATGGCAATGCTGATAGAACATCACATTCACAATATAAAAGAGTAGAAGAGATAAGCATAACTGATCCCTTAGACATGTGTTACACTATGATAGGTTCATAGGTAAGTGCTAGGCAAACAGCCTGCAGACCACTACAGTCCTAGCCAATAACCCATATTCAGTAGTTTACTTCAACTCGAAGAGGACAATATAGGATAGACCAGGCGAGAATATCAAGTTTTCCAGTTAATTGACTAGGTTTACCTTGAAGGAGGCAAGGGTGCAACTCTGCTTGACATCTAGTGCAAGTTTTTTCAAGAGGTATGGGATACATTAAGATACAAATTATTATGCCAATGTGTCTTATTTATTTGTTGATGAAGGCTTATTTCCTTTAACCCACATTTGAAGAACTATTTGCCCTGTAAAGGAAGGTCAAAGAGGGTTGAATCATTCATGCATTAAAAGCTAGACACAGATCCCCACTGAGGAGTCTATAAGGAAATGACTTTAGGGTGGGCTGCCAGTCTGTCCTGATAACTAAGATTTTTGAAGCCACTAATCTTGTTAGTTAGGAACATCTGAGCTCTATCAAGTTGAGTGATATGTTTAGAGAATACATGCCCAAAGCAGCATTATATTCAATAAGTGATCTAATGAGATACAAATAAAGAGGAATTAAGATTTCTTTAGATCAAGAGAGAAATTAGATGAGCCAGATAGAAGGCTTTCCTAACTACTGCAGTTGCATGATAGTCAAAAGACAAGGAATTATTAATAAGAATGTCTACAGTTCTCTTGACAATGTCTGATTGGAGGAGCATGTCACCTTCATGGTAGGCAGAACATGTTTTGTTTGCCAGTATTAGTTAATTTCTTCCAGAGGTGAGGGTACATTGAAATATTAATCTATCATGCCAGACTGCTGTATTTATTTGCTGATGAAAGTCTAGCTCTACATTTTTCACCGTTGTACTTGTAACTATTGTTAACATGGTCTAATCCCTGTTGGAGTGACTGTGAGTCAGTGGAAGATGAAATGACAACTCTTAATTAACAATCATCACAGGCCAGGAGTGTTGGCCTGAAGGTCTGAAAAACAGATGCCAAATAGTAGAGTGCTCAACACTCAGACCTGTAGTACATCATTGGTAACTACTTTACTTTCAGAAATGACACCTGTGACTCTAGCCATATGGGTTCTGTCAGACAACTATACAACTATTCACCTCATAATATAAAGATTTATATTCAGGTTTACAAGTTTGTCAATAATGCCAGCACAGAGAATAGTGACAAAGGCCTTGGCCAGGTCCTGATATATCACGTGTACTCTGTAACCAGTATCCACTGCTTGGATGACTTTTTCAAAGTAACTGATAAGGTCAGATAAGCAGGACCTTTCACAGATCTGCCATTGTCAGTGTCTGTTTTTGGGCCAGCCTTATGCAACAACCTTACAATAGCTATTTTCCAGGCTTCAGGAATGTAATCAGTAGAGAGGCTTAGATTAAAGAGGTTAAATAGGGTTTGAGATTGGCTGTATTTGGTACTGATAATCAGGCAACCTGGTAGGTTATATGGGTCCATGGATGAGAAGTTCTAATTGAGAGAGCTGATAGCACTTGTTCCATAGTAATTAAAGGGGTTGGCTGTGGCAGTGGAATCTATAGAAAAACTATAGCTCTGGTGAAGTAAAATTTACCCTAAATTTATCAGGATATTAGCTTTTTTTTGTCCATATGATTGGTATAGTTGTGGACTAGCTCCGAACATTGTTGGTTGTTAGTTCGTAACTTCCTGACATAGTTAAAAAATATTTTTGATTATTTTTAGTTTTAGTGAATAGTTAAGTTCATACTATTGATGGGGATAGGACTGCCTTATCAATACAACTATTTAAGTATGAATAGAAGTCAGAGACGTAGGCAGCAGCTTTAGCAATGAGGGCCATCAGAAGAGGACTGCAGCAGAATTTATGTATGTTATCAAGTAACTGAAGAAGATTTGTTTAAGGATCACTGACTAGTACACTTGAAGAAATGAAACCTGAGGTGTTGCTGGAGGGATAGATTCCTGTCCCTCTTGATGATTGTATGGATAATAGGAAATTCACCCCGGGGATCACTTCTGTGGTTCTGCTTGACAGGGCACAGGAAAATACTTTTCTTGGGTGGCGAAAGCCAGGGTACATTTTTGGCTAGGCTTGTATAGGCCCTAGGGCCAATAGCCTAGTACCTACCTATGAACCTATGAACCTGAGAGACAGTGACGTTTCATTGTTCTGAAACAATGTCTCTGTAACTACTCATACATGAGTGTGCTCAAATTACAGGAGATCCGAAAAGTTCACATATTTTTTTAAGACTCCTGGCTTTAGGCCACTTTAATGCAATCCAAATTAGAATTTACTAGGTTGGAATGTCCAGAAGATGGGCTCTGCCTAAAAAGGCACTATGATGGCAGTAAAAGTTTTATCTCTGGACAGATTGCAAAAGCATAATTACTAACCAGAGCTGCCACTGATAAATACCTTTATCTGGACAGGAATCAGAAATGACTGGGTCTTGTTATAATGGCTCAAAGCAAATGACTCACTGTGCCACAAAGCTGGAGAAGGCCAACTGCCTGTCCATTTGTATTCCTGCTGAGTGGTTCCAGAGTACAGCAGTAATTCCTTCTGCAAGATACACACCAGAGTGTTAAATATTATCCATGAGAACATTCGGGATGGTAAAAATGAAACTGCTGACTTTATACATTGGCCACATATGGAAAAACTAAAGATTTAGCAATAATTTGAAATAAATGCCAAAAGGTCCAATATGTGGCCACAAGAAGGAACCTTGCTTTCTTAGGGATGGCAATTAGTTCCATGGCAGCTTAGTCACACAGACCATACAGAGCAATTTACGAATTTATATTTCTAATGTCTATTGATCTTTAGTGGCCACAAGTTTGCTTTGATTCTACCATCTTTGACAGGACTGTCACATTGCTGCTGCCAATGTTTGAAAGAAATGTCTTACCTGAACAGACTTATAATGATAATAGTCTACAGCTCAGGACTGAAGAATTCAGAACTTGCAGCAGCCAAAATTGCATGAAATTGCAAAAGCACAAATAGCATGAAACAGGTCATATAAATGTTATATAGAAATACAAAAAGTCTGCCACAGGAAATGCAGACAACAAAACAATTTATTCCCAATATTTCATTTAGTCAGAAGGTCTTGTAAGACTTAAGGTTGCGGTACTGATTATGTTTTTTATGCATTAAGCATTCCATATCTGCTTCCCGCCTGACAGCTACAAATGATTTAGCAAAAGGGTCTGTGTATTTAAGACAGAGGTGTCTAACCTTTTTGGCTCAGGTGCCACTTACCAAACAGTTCAGGGACTGCTTGCCACATTTTGCAAAGTTTGGGGGGGGGGGCAACATTATCATGTCCAACATGTATCTGTCCATTCAAAACAGTATGGTGTATGACATACCCAGGGCCATATAAAATGTTTCTGTGGGCCGGATTTTGGCCTCAGGGCCACCTGTTGGACACCCCTGATTTAAGAATTCTGTTAAAGCCATTGAGTCCTGATCAAAAACAAGTATAGTACAAGACAGATAATTTACTCTGTACATACTGAAATGTAGTGCACACACAAACATAACATCAACAGTGTTATTCCTAAATCAGAAAGTGAGATCTTATCTGGGATTAATAAAACCAGCTATCAAGAAGCAAGTACAAGGCAAGCAATTTCAGAATATGAATGGCAAACTAAATAGTAAATGCTAACAAATGAGTGTCCGCCAGGCAAAGTATGCCATTTATGCACTTAATTATCTCTGCATTTGTTTGTTTGCTCTTTTGCTTGCTTGCATGTTTGTTTGTTAGCCAGGCAAGTGAACTAGTCTTTCTTGGACCCTTTTCAGCCATGACCTAGGATGTTTGTGTGCTTGTTTGCTTGCCTGTTTGTTTGCCAGGCAAGTGAAATGGCCTTTCTTGGACCTTTTCAGCCATGACCCAGGATACAACGACAAAGGCAAAAGGTAATATAGCGCACATAGTCAACCAATATGCTTTTAGAGGTGGCAGAAAATTGAAGTACTTAGAAAAAAATATATGCGCACACAAGGAAAACATGCATAAATCCAAAGGCAGTGGCCAGAGGTCAGGATTAAACCCCACACACTGGAGCAGAGAGGCAGAGATCTTACTACCATGCCATCTTGCTGACATGATCAAGGTGCCTGATGTGAACTGTTGATTTAGAAGTTGGCACGTGGAGAGGGTATGCAAAATTGAACTACCCACTTATTTATAAGCCTAATACCTTCTACAAGATGACTGAGATTTTATAATAGGCCAGGTGACTAGATGTGCTACTCTATGTGAATGAATATCCAGGACCATTCCTAAAGATGGACATATTATGGCATGCTGTCTTAACCTCTTTCATTAAATAAATTCATAAGGCAACCTTACTCATATTAATCTATACTTCAAGAACAGTGGATCCTCACTGGTGTGCGAGAAGCTAGATGGATGACCACAGGTATATCTTAACCATGACTGATGCCAAAGGCCATGCTTCTAGAAGGACAGATGTCCAGACTTTTTCTGCAACCAAGATTAATCATTCCTTGCATACTACAAGATGGACTATGTGCTCAAGTATCATAGCAGTACATAGTATTAAATATGGTCATTCCCCAAGCCTAGAGGATTTCTAGTGTTTATAAAGAAAAGAGCTGTATAATGAAGAAATCATGCAATGTGTTTGCCAGCTACAGCTTCAGTCCATATGCAGCCTCAGAGATGGTATTTAGAATATATGTGGAGACCCCATACAGAGGCTAAGTTTATGCAGAGACATATTGTCGTGTGAACTCAAACTACAGGTTATGGTGGGACTTACAAGTGATGTATAAGGAATGCCATTTTTTCAGTGGAAAACTCATTTTGCCGAGGAAATGAAAAAAAAATGTGCCTTAGCATGAGACCTAACATTATCATTAGGGCATGAGACCTAGAATTATCATTAACTCCATTACTGCACATTGATTCCAAGTTTAAAAAGTACAGCTAAATTACTGAGCATTTAGATTACAGCCACAGCACTTAGCATTAGTATCAATTAGCATTTAAATCATAGTAATCACTGAGTTACTGTTACTGGCAATGCTAGTTGGGCAGTAGTACCTTTGTATATGGCTGCATACGAAAGTTAATATGTTTATGTAATTAAGTATTAACATTTAACTATATTATATAATCGCTGCCCAGGCCTCTATGTAAAACAGGAAAAAAGTGTAATTTTTTTCTACAGCACTCTTGACCACATGTACACACACATCTGTTGGGCTAGTCTGTTGCAATGTTTGCATAACAATTTAAGTAGTAGTTACATCTCTGTATATTGTTTTACATGTATTTTATATTATTTTGAATGTAAGTGCAGCATAACAAATGCTAAAGATCCCATAACAGTATAACTAAAGCATGCACATTTATGCCTCTGACGTTCAACCCCCCCCCCCCAAAGTAAATCTTACAGACTATAGATGTGATACTCATCTGCTACAGAAACAAGTAAATGTTTATGTAGGAAACATTTAAAGTTAATTCATCATTGACAAATCATCATGTCTGTCCAGTTATACCTAAGCTTGTAAACCACTAATTATAGACTAGTAGTTGCTTTATTTTAAGGTGATCCATGATAATTATTACTTTCTCATTTTACTTCACATTTATAAATCGGGAAACTAAATCATTATCTTCAGCCTTCTGATTTCTGCCTTTAAAACATTTATGCACCCTTAATATAAATGAGCTAGCTGACTTCCAATCCTAGTTCAGAACTCTATAGATACACTCAACAAGATACATAATATTGCTTGTAATACAACTGTAAAATTACCCCTATTTAGAAACACAGGTGAAATAAACAAAATATTCATTCAAAATTAATGTTTCCAGTATGAACAGCCATAACTTGAGTGTGGAAACAAGCCTTCCATTCATACTGTACAGGAACTTTCGTTGATGAAAGGACTTGTACCATGCAGGTGTGAAGATCTAATCCCCTCACAGGCTCACCCCTGTGGTTATATACACAGTGGTGTAAATCTATTTTTTCTAGTGTTTAATACTGCCAGATAGTATTTTTCAGACAGCATTGTCTGTCAGGAGGATTTATTAAAGCTAGTTTGGCAAACCTGGACATCTTTCTATTTTTTATACCTCTCACCTTCTTTCTTTCTCTCTTTCATTCTTTCTCTCTATCTCTGTCTCATCCTCTTTCTCACTCTTTCTAGTATAACTTGCTAGGACCTGCAGTTTGTATTTGCCTAATGTTTAGTTCTTTATGTCTTAATAAAACCCTTCACAATCTAATAGATGGTGAGAAGACCTATTGTTCAGACAAATAAAGTGTAGCCTATGACAAGTGTTTATGTCTGCTGCAGCTCCTTATTTTGATTTACTGGTGTGTCCAAGTATGTAAAAAGTGCTAAACAGCATGGGAATGCAGGCTTTCCATGTTTGTCTCAGTCCAGAATGTGTGCCCATATGATAAATCAGGGATTAAAAAATGTGCCTTTTTAAGCATGCATGAGTGGTACATGGGGCAGTTTCCTCACCCCCAAGGGACAATGTATATCTACTGAATAATTAAATGCTAGGATGGTGCTGGTGGAATCTCTGAGCCCATCTGGATGATCTCACATCTTCTAGTGACACCCCCAAGCAAAAGAGATGCCACTCATGTAGGCTTTCTTATCAGAATGGCAGCATAACGGAGCATCTTACATTAGAATTCATACCACTGAGCCTGTGCTGACAAAGATTACATCAAACTTATTTCTAAATGAATGGCAATACAGCTCCAAATATACCCAAAACATTTGTTGTATATGTTAAAGAATGTCATTTACTAAAACAGAAAGTTTAAAAAGGATAGGTTTGCAACATTTTTATTTCACATTTTGACAAATACCGTTTGATTGTTCTCTTTCCAAGTAGCAACGTAATATCTAAAATCAGTGACCAAGGAACAAAATGAATAGAGATGAAAAATAAGAATTTGGAAGAATATACTTCCCAGAAAAAAAGACCAGATACCTCAGATGAGTTGGTAAAGAAGATTTGGTAGAAACAGAAAGGAGGCCAGAGGAATCAAGCATAACCGGCCATGAGATGGATGAGTTGAGTGAGAGAAAACCTGCAATAGTTATGCATGATTGTGGAACAAGATAGGAGAATGGGACTGAATCGAGATAGGAGATGACAGAGGAATACAACACCCTGACCTCATGTAGAAAAATGGAGAAAAGGGACTGATGATGATGATCAAAATCTGTCCCTGACTATGGGTCTTTGTCCGCCCCCTATTATTTTGGGATTTGTCCTCATTTCTTGCACAATGATGTTGAGAGGTATCCTTGTAGGTACCCTGTCTCTCTCTCTCTCCCCCCTTAACTCATGAACTGTTGCAGTCCTTGAATAATGAAAAAATGCTTGTCTCACTATGTTTTCAGTTAGCATAGTGGGTTAATCCTAATGTTTTCCTGTGCCTAGGATGCAGGGTTTGAAGCCTGCTTTCTGCATTAATATTTTTATCCTAGTTTTATTTGTTATTTCACTGTCTAGTGGTGGCACCCACATCTTGTTTAAAAAAAGTTGGCCCTGGTGATTAGTGCTACCACCAACCTGCATTTTGTTTAAGTGCTGTTAAGGTACATTGTGTAATGTTATCCTTAGTGACTGTCTACTGCTCCCCTAACCCACGCCTTAAGTATCATTAAAGGATGTTGTTAAAGTTATCTCTGATGGCTAGTGCTCACCCCAACCCAATGTTGCAGGATTTGCTTTTTAGTCTAGGGCAGTGTGGAGGTATGACAGCCACCCCCAACACAAACACAGACACACTCTCTCACACACACACACACACACACACACACACACACACACACACACACACACACACACACACACACACACACACACACACACACCTCTAACCTTTCCTTTAACTGAGTCCCCTACTGCAAAGTCTAGGAGCATGTCATATAATCGAACATAATTTCAGTGAATGCAAAAAAGAGCAAGTGTTGTTCGCCTAAAGTATGTGCAATGACAATGGAGTTTGCGTAAATGCCTTACCGCAGGTAGTTCCAGGGGTGAACACATGGCTATTTAGAATGCATTTCTCCCCCAGAATACCTCATTAGCATTTAGCATGGCTGCAAAGATAGCCCACTAAGGTGTTGCACATCATTGTGCTAAAGCACTGTGGTAGAGCAGTCTCAGAATACAAAATGGTTACTGTGAGGTATAAACTTTACTGCAGCATTTCTGAATTGGCTCCAATATTTTGGTACTAATTAAAATTTAAAATTTAAGATAAGCAGGAACCCGCGGTGGTGATGCTGCGGTAGCATTGTCGCCTCACAGTAAGATGCTGTCCAGTTCGATTCTCAGCTAGAGCGTCTTCTGCGAGGAGACATGTGTGAATGCGCGTACCTTCGTTGAAGGTTGTGCATCAGGGCTGGTAATGCAGTACGTAAAAATCAACTACCAATCATTAGCGGACCGGAGTTCCGCTGTGGCGACCCCTAAACAGGAAAAGCCGAAAGACACACACACACACACACACACACACACACACACACACACACACACACACACTCTCTGTTCTCACTGCCCTTGTACACATGTTTGCATATCTCTTAGAATAATGCATTCAACAATTCAGTTAATCCTTGAGATTGCCTTAATTTCAATAAATTAATCACTGCAGCGAGCTTAGTGAGGATCTCTCAAAGATACAAAAATCATGCATGCAGAAAGAGTTCTTCAGTGACATAGTTCATGACTGTGTCTCAACTCATGTGTGTTATTGTAAGATTATTCTACATGGCATACTATAACTTGTTTTCTTTCTGCATGCCTGATGTTTGTATTTTTGAGATATGTTCACTAAGCTCTCTGCAGTCATAACTCTCAACAGGTGCGGCCTTAGGTCAACTAGTGCCCTAGGCAAAAGGGCTCCATGGTGCCCCCACCACCACCACCTGGTGCCCCCATCCTGGTCTACCTACACCAAATAAATACTAGAAAAGTGTCCCTGCTAGAGCGGCACCATAGGCAGCCGCCTAGTTGGCCTATGCCTAAGGCCGGCTATGACTCTCAACCTCTTAGCAAAAGAAACCTGGACAAAGCCAAAAATAATAGGATGACAGAGGTCCAAAAATAGGGGCAAATTTTAAATACTGCTGTTATAAATGTAGAAAGTTGCTACAATAAAAGTTTTTGCATTGCCCTGAATTTTCTGAAGGATATGAAGTCTGAAACTCAAATGTTTGTCATTATTTAGTATATTCACTTCTTACCAATTTCCCAGTAAAACAAATTTTATGAGGAACAGGCCAAAAATATGAGGCAAAAATCTGGATATTCTACGAAAATCTGGATAGTTGAGAGGTATGTTTGCCCTGTATTCTAGAGAAATGTGTACAGATTCTATGGTATATCATCACTTTTTGGACCACCTATTCTGGTCTGATTCATGGTTATTTTTTATAATTAACAGTTTACATTCTGAGCCTTCAGTAAGGTTGGATTGTGAAATATAGCCATAACAGTAGATTCTGATACCATGATCTCCTTTGTTAGGTAGTTATGTGAATCTGCCAATCTCTGCATTGAAAAAGTCTTCTTCAACATCTCCTGAGGACTCCATTCCAGTTGTCAGATTCTCTTCTTTGTGCTGTGTCTATTTTTATGAAAGTTTTAACCATCTAGTGTTAAAAATATCCTTAATGTACATCAAATGTTTCTTTCACTCTACTAAGTCTAGAAATTAAATGTTATATTCTTTTAATCTTTGTTTCAATACAAGAGAAAATTCATTAGAAAACATTGTTACAATAAGGAAATGAATTATATGAATAGATGTCAAACTTTAACATTGCTTTCCATTCATTATAGATATATACGTGGCAAAATATTATTTGCATTTAAGGTTTAACATCATTTAGAATTACAGGCAATTTTAATATTGATATTTATCAGTCTAATAAACATTTACATATAATAATTTAAGCTTTTGTACACCTTTTTTTCTAAAACACAACTTGGGCAAACATACAATAGTGTAAGAGTTGTGATATTATGGAATCAGATTCCTGATTTTGTTAAAATGTGAACTCTTTTAAGAGTCTTTGAGATTCATGGATGGGTGTATGATCCAACTATTTTACATACATTGTTCCTTGACGGTCATTTGGCCTGGACACTATAATTTACTTATGAACGTATGGACAAATCTGATGCAGACTACTGCACAATCTTTGTTGTTCTCCTGTGTAATGTAACTACCCTCCCCATTTTCTTTAAGAGTCCTGCAAATGACATTTATTCCACAGTCTTGAGAATGGGACAGCAATGCTTTGTTTTCTGCAGGAAGTTAATTTCGGTATGTATTATAGTATGCCTCCTAGATCTCCCTATTGATGTCTGACAAGGCTAGCCTTTTATATCACCTGATATAAGTATCCATATAATTCTTTCCACTTTTGTTGTTAGCGCCTCATTTTAATTGTGCCTAAGATTTTTTTTCTTCACAGACTCATTACTTTAGGAAAAAGGCAAATATTAGTACATAAATGCTGAGGGAAAAACTGTGAAACAAAAATTTGATTATTTATATCAATGTTCTTGATTTTTATTCTCATTTATACCCATCTTGTTTCTTTTCTTTATTTTATTTAATTTAATTTACTTGCAACTGTTAGCTAGGGTAGAGCGCTGATCCATGTGGGCCTATTTCAGGCTCAGCTTGGGTGTCCACAGAACACCACAAAGAAAACAAATAATATCTAGCAGTTGTAAATTAGTTAACATAAAGGCAGGTATACAATTGTAAGATTGAATTACAGTGCAACAAGTGATTTTGTAACAATACATTGGAAGTAACTATATTGTAATGGTGAATGTAAAGTGGGTGAATGATAAAGGAGTGAGTTATGTAATATAAATGTGCTTGTGCTACTAAAATAGGCTTACAGATGTCAGTCTTGAGTGTTGAAGGAATGTAGATAAAGGAGGATGAATACAGAGGTATAGAGAATAAGTAATGGGTGTAAGACAGGGAAGCTTGGATGGGGGTAGATGAGATAAAAGAGGATGATTGGCCTGGTAGTGTAGGTAGAAATGTCTTTAAAAGGCCTTAAAGGAAACATTTGTTATTACTATACCCTTTTTACTTTGTTAGCTGTCCCCACTCATCTTCTTTATAATCCACTTTATTTATTGTGATTCTGCATGCCTTGCTGTCAAGTCAGTCTGTTTCTCGGTTTGCCACACAAGGCCTGTCTTATGTTGACTAATTTGCTTAGTCATTGTAGATTATATATGTGCCAAATAACTTGATAAAGACTTGGACAAGCCACTTCCATCTCTTGATCCACAGTTGCAATCACCCAGTAAAATAAA
The DNA here is from genome assembly GCF_019279795.1 of Protopterus annectens. NCBI lineage: Eukaryota > Metazoa > Chordata > Ceratodontiformes > Protopteridae > Protopterus > Protopterus annectens. Next base: position 1,501,496,218 of record NC_056743.1, read on the forward strand.
TCTAACAGAGTAATATGCATAGTTTTCCAACTTTGAATCCTCACTTCCTTGTTTTCTGTGCCTCACTGGCTCACTAGTTGCTGGCTTCTCCTCTGCTTCCATATACTTTTGCATTCTTTGTTTATGATTCATATCACTTTCGCTGCAAATGTTCAGCAGTGATCGTCATTCAGAAGTCCATGATTGTGTCTCAGACACCCCCTCTGACACCATGCAAGTGTTTGCATTCTGTGAATGTCATTCATACAGTGTTTACTCATCAGCTCAGACAAGATCACCACCTAATCCAACTGATCTCCAGACAGCATAAAGAGAATCAAAACATCATATTAAAGCAAGTTCCTTTGAAGGACATTAAAATCATATTTGACTATACAAAAATTAAATCTTCTAGTAAATATATCTCTGCAGTATTATATTAATAACAATTTACTTCATATTATGTCATCATCAACAACCCCCCCCTTTTCCTATTTTCTACATGTGGTTGGGGTGTCATGTCAACAGCCGCCATCACTCTCTATTCAATGCCACTCTCCTGCCTTCTTTGACACTCATGCCTGACTGTTGCAGGTCTTTTCTCACACAATCCATCCAACTTTTTGCTGAATGCCCTTGTTTTTTGCCTTCTTTCTGTCTTTCCCAAATCATCTTAACCAGATTGTCTTCTTTTTTTTCTACACATGTGCCTAAACCACCGTAATCTGGTCTCTTTGACTTCTTCTGCATTGGGAGCTACTTTGGCTTCTGCTCTGATGTAATTTCTTCATCTGTCCTACAGTGCATCCTACCACCCTTCTCAGACACTTCACCTCCATCACCTTTAGCTTCCCCAACTGCTTTGCCTTTACTGCCCAGATATTTGCACTGTACAGTAGTACTGGTCATACCACTGTTTTGTACAGCTTATTTTTCACCTTCTTTGGCATTCTTCAGAAATACACTACACCTGACACTCTGTGCCAGTTGGCTGCAGACCCTCTGATTCTAGCACTGACCTCCTCATTCAGACTTTGTTTCTCCTCAGCCACCCCTACCAGACACTTGAAGCTGTTAACCTGTTCCACTATTTTCCCTCCTATCTTAATTTTCAGCTTCTTCTGAGTTCCACCATTTGATGACATTACAACTGTCTTATCTGTACTCAGTTTCAACCCATGTGCCTTCAGTAGTTTATGTCTGGCAGGTTGATTGGTTTTATATGCAGCTTTCACTCAACAGAGCTGACCCAGCTAACCCAAGGAGGGAAAATGGACACCGGCCAGCCAGTAGCTTATTGACCCAGGGCTTCTGGGCTTTATGGCAGGCATACACTGGCCAATAGCTGCACATACACCCATCTTACCATTAGCATGGGTCCGTGGCATATGTAGGAATAGGCTGGATCATCAACCCACTGATCACCAGCAAATACCCATGCCCCTTTGGTGACATTAGTCAACACAACTGAATCACCTAGAGCCATATTGTACACCATCAAGTGGCTAGCCCTGCCATGGCACACAGTCTGTGATCTGTGGTCTCCTATCAATAGGATACTGTGCACCACAGTAGATGCCAAAAATGGTTGGTATATATTCAACTCTTCCCCCTATTGGACACCATGTAGAGTCTGTACTGCTGACCACAGCTCCATTCTTTGGTAAGTTTGAGATGGAAACACTCAGAATGTTTTTTGGAGGTGGGAGGAATGCCACAGAGACACGGGGAGAACATGCAAACTCCAAATAAGCATAGGCCAGAGGTCAGAATTGAACCTTGTACCTTGTGCTTGGGAGGTAAAGACCTTAACCATTATGCCTGAATGGGTTGTTGCTTCATATTATGTGTCTACATGCAAAATAGTTGAAAGAAGGCTCTTTTTTCAATCATATTCTGATAACAAGATTTTAAGCACCTGAGAAAGATTGGAGTAATAACAGTTATCAATATTGTGAACAAATAGGCAAACTATACAGCTATTTTAAACTCATCAATGTTCTAATTATTTTACATTGACCTCTGTCTTAGAAGCACGTATCAGTCTATTTTACTTAATCTTTGCTTAACCATGTAAGTGTAGTAAATCTTCATCAGATGGACAAAGATAACTATGCATTTTAAAGGCTTGCAAATAAACGTGGTGGAGGCTTTTCAATGGAATTATAGAAAAAAATGAAAAAAAATCCTACTGCCCCATATTTCTTTCTGTGCTGCCATGTTTCTTTTCTCTGTAAGGTCCACATACATTAACTCCTCTCTGCCTTTTTCAGCTTTCCCACCTCTTCCAGTGAGCATTCCACACTCTCATTCCCCACAATCTGTCTCTCAAATTCAGCCTACAAGTTATCTGAAAAAAAATACAGTAAAAAATGTGGTTCTTATAACTGTCCAAGTCCTAAATCACAGACACAGCCAGGAAAACTATTGCCTCATCCTACCTCATTTCCACATTGCTATAAGCTTCATCAATATTCACAGATCTGCAAACTACATAGCAAATTAAGCTAGAAGCATGCTACAGTAAGAAATAAAATTTGCTACAGACCTCCATTGTAAGACTCATCACTGTCTTGTCCCTAAAACAATTATACTGGATGGAACTACCTCAACAACTATTCTACACCAAACTAGTCACCACTCATAATCTGTCAATACTCTTGAAAAGGGCCCATCTCTAAAAACATCCTTCAACAGTACTCACCATTACTGTTGAAGGATGTTTTAGAGAGGGGCCCTTTTTCAAGGGTACTAAAAGATTATGAGTGGTGATTAACAGTACTCACCATTATGAAGGTCAGCAGGACTAAGACAGAATATGTGCGTGTGAATGAGGATAGAGAAATGGTGAGGATGCAGGGAGTAGAGTTGGCGAAGGTGGATGAGTTTAAATACTTGGGATTGGCAGTTCAGAGTAATGCGAGTGTGGAAGACAGGTGAAGAAGAGAGTACAGCAGAGTGGAGTGGGTGGAGAAGTGTGTCAGGAGTGATTTGTGACAGACGAGTAAAAGTAAGAGTGAAAGAGAAGTTCTACAAGAGGGTCGTGAGACCAGCTATGTTATATGGGTTGGAGGCAGTGGCATTGACAAAAAGGCAGGAGTCAGAGCTGGATGTGGCAGAGCTAAAGATGTTAAGATTTGCACTGGGTGTGATGAGGGTAGACAGGATTAGGAATAAGTATATTAGAGGGTCAGCCCAGGTTGAACGGTTTAGAGACAAAGCCAGAGAGGCAAGATTGTGTTGGTTTGGACATGTGCTGAGGAGGGATGCTGGGTATATTGGGAAAAGGATGCTAAGGATGAAGCTTCCAGGTAAGAGGAAAAGAGAAAGGCCTAAAATACGGTTTATGGATGTGGTGAGAGAGGACATGCAGGTGGTTGGTGTGACAGAGTAAGATGCAGAGGACAGGAAGAAATGGAAACAGATGATACACTGTGGCAACTCCTAATGGGAACAGCCAAAAGAAAAAGAACAGTACTCACCATTCAGAGAACTGTGCTCTCATCTACTCAACAATAAGTCAGACATTATTGCTGCATAAGTCAGACATTATTGCTGCAGGCAATCTGTATTACAACCATGTCTCTAAAATTGAGAACAAATTACCACTTCCAATAAAACAAAAGCACAAATTAAAAGGCTTAGCACCCAAATTAAAATAACAATCTTGCTTTTCATCATACTCTTCATCTGGGTAATGTAGAAGCTTGAAAGCATTACCAAGTCTATATCATTCCTTGTTCATAATCTGCTTATTCTCAAATGATAAATCAGTAGTAAAGTTGCCTTATCTTTACCTCCATCTCTCCTAAATCCCTATTTCCATCCATTCTTCCATTTCCTTCTATCATCCATTCTTCCACGCTTCATCTTTATTTTCCATATATCTGTTATTCTACCTGTCCTTCACCCTGTTTGTATCCCGTTATCTGCTTAAACTCTTATCCTTCCTCAAGTAATATCAAAATGCTATAGCTCTATGGATCCTCTTCTAAACATTGAATGGTCATAGCATCTAAACTCAGAACATTGAGACCATAACATCTAAAACCCATAATGTCTAAAACTCATAACATTGAATTTCATAACATTGAAATTTGCATCACAACTTCAAAACCTACAAATCACACGTAAATAACATGCCCTCCACCTAAAGCAACACCAAAGTAGTAAACACACTTTGTACTCCATTTCTGCAGGGGGACAAGCCCCCCTGCACCCCCCGCCCACACCTCCATAAATTAAATATACCAACTCTGATATTGCACTACAGTGGGGTTAGGAAATTAACTTTTTCCCCATAGTAGTGCGATCTCGGAGTTGGTATATTTAATTTATGGGGGGGGCTGGGGGGTGCAGCGGGGCTTGCCCCCCTGCAGAAACATAATACAAAGTTTGTTTACTACTTTGGTGCTGTTTTAGGTGGAGGGGTTGTTATTTACATGTGATTTGTAGGTTTTGAAGTTGTGATGCAAAGTTTCAATGTTACAAAATTTGATGTTATGAGTTTCAGACATTATGGGTTTTAGATGTTATGGTCTCAATGTTTTGAGCTTCGATGTTATGAACTTTAGATGTTTTGAAGGGGATCTAACTCCATACATATGTAAAACAACTACGCCCCTCACCACTCAAATTATCCCCTAAGATTCTAACCATTTTTAAATATCTATAATTCTAAATGAATTGTACATATTCAATTTGCCCTGTAAACTAACTACAATAACTGGATTCCAGTTTTTTCTTTAAAGTTTCAACAACTGAATTTCATTGGTGAAGCTCTATTTCTTTTGTTCTTATTTACATTTATATCATAATGTAGTCCTTTGAATCACAGAAGTAATAGAATAATATCAGCTATCATTTGGGACTCAGCACCAAGATGTCCATCATGCCATGCTGACATCAACATTGCTGGGTCAACAAGAGTTTCTGGACAAACAGGTCTTGACTTTTCCCTTTAGAGCTTTATTCTTTCAGCTAGAAAATCTGTCACCTGATGATCAAGGTCAAATTACAAACACACACACACACACACACACACACACACACACACACACACACACACACACACACACACACAAACACACTGTCCCACAGACATACTCAATTTCAGAGAAAGTCCTCTACTTAGGTAATGATAGAAACAGAGAATTGAAAAGATAATATTAACCCTCATTTTGCACTTGAACCAAAGACCATCAACATGCCATGCTTGCATCACTGTCACTGGTGTTCTACTTAGGGAATTCTGTACTTGTTTATTCTGTTATGGTTATCTATATACTTGAACAGTTCTGTATGATGTTTCTATATTACTGCATTTTGTATGAGATTTTTGCACCTGACCATTACTGTATGCTATTTTCTATTTGTAGACATGATTCTCCCCATGCCTCCATCAAAAAGGGGCGTTTTGCCCAGTTGGACTATACCAGTCTTCAAGGGCAAATAAGTAAATAAATAATAATATCCTGCATAAGCATTAATGTACCCATTACTCACTCTTGGGCACCTCATATTCTTCCAGTATTGCAAGGCTCTTGACCTGTATCTAACCTTTCCTTTCTTTTCTGACTAGCTGCTCATCTTTTATTGTACCCCATCATACTCAGTTGTCTTTCTCCTTCCTACTTCATCTTCTCCCTTGCATTCCTCCTATCACAACTTCACCTCTTCCTTTCTCAGATTAACCTGCCCCATTTTCTTATCACATCCTTTATATGCCTAATGATATTTTTCCATTTCCCATCCTTTTCATATTCTCTTCTATGCATTCTTCTTCTTGATATCCACCTACCTACTCTCTACCCTCCTGGAATCTTACTGTAGTGACCATACCTCATTATCCACTGGGATTATTTGAAAGTCGGGCTATAACTCTACAGGTATATTAGTTCCCATCTACCCCATTTCCTCCTCTGAGGCCATAATCTCAACCTTTCTCTCCTCATGCCCCTCTTGCTACATTCAACTTTAGCATCCTAATTTGCAAAGTGCTACTTGTTGATTGCCTAAGAATACCAGCCATGAACTTTCAAGCTAAATATTACAGTGATGGAATCATCTTGGAATGGAGAATCCTTTGGCTGTCACAGTAGTTTTTGGTTCTGAACATGAGCTTGTGAAATCAGTAAATGAGTTAGAGGGTCTTATGAGAGAATAAGTTAGAATTTTTTATTAACAATAATTACTAGAGAGATATGTTGCCCTTGATTTATCTCCTTGAGGTTTAAAAGTATAAAAAATGCTAGTGGCAACATTTGAATAAGATGTCTTTGGCACCAGTCATTTTTTGCCGTGAGACCCTCTTGCAGTATGTTAACATCATTGACTCCCCAAATTATGTTAACATACTGCAAGAGGGTCTCACAGCAACAAATGTCTGGTGCCAAAGTTATGGCCTTAAGTTAAATGCAAAAAAATGTAGTATTATACCATTCGGCAAAAACATGGCTCCTACTGATTACCACATCAACAGCAACCCCCTTAGCACACAGCCTGTAGTGAGAGACCTGGGTAGTCAGGTTGACAATAATTTCATATTCGACCATCATGTAGTGGCAGTGGTCAGAAGAGCCTTTTACTTGGTTCATCCCATAAGTAAAGGGATTGCATCCAGGAAAAAGGAGATTATTACCTCTCTATACTCCTCCCTCATTAGGCCTATAATTGAGTATAATGCCCCGTTTTGTATGTACCTCTCCAAACACCTGCATAAACTGGAAAGGCCACAGAAATACCTCACAAAGAGAATACATGGCCTCCAACACCTGCCCCCTGTGGATAGACTCAAATCACTCTACTCAGTATTGTAAAGATTGCTCAGAGGTAATCAGTGTCTCACCTACAAGGCAATATCAGACCCTGTCCTACTAGAGATGCTCCATAAACATAAGTCTAACTCCTTGCACATTACCCATTTGAAAGACCTAAATCTAATATGCAACATCAACAAAACCTGCTGGAGAGACAGGTTTGTCTCCCAGATTCTGCTCCATCTCTGGAATAGACTTCCCATGCATGTCAAACAGAGTACCTCGCTGACTCTCTTCAAGTGCAACCTTGATGAGTGGATGGATAACCACAGATTTGTCCCAGGAGTTCCAGCTTTGTCCCCCATTGACAGGGGCAACAGGTGCTGACTGAAGTTTCTTTTTTAGGGGGGATAAACTCTTGGCTAGGCTTGTAAGGGCCCCAGGCCATTAGCCTAGTAACTTCCTTTGATCCTAAGATCCTATATTCAGGATTTACTAGAAAGGGGGAAGGCTGTATCTCTTTCATGTAAGAAATGGCTGTAGACTTTAGAAGGATTGAGCAGTTACTTATGTTCTCATCCACTCTTCAATATGAAGTGAGTTCTTCAGTATATGGTGATTACTTTAAGAGCAGTTTGACGGAAATTCAAGGAAGACAAATTACATACTGAATTTATTGGCTCCAAAAAGTGACCACTGGAGAGGGTAAAAAACTGTGCAATAAAATCTGGTTTGAGGCATTTATCTTCACATTTCTTCTTTCTGTATCATATTACGAAATCTGATAATCACGTTGTTTCTCTCACCGCTCTCTCCAGACTTGCCTCTTTAGCCAGTTACATTGTATTTTGCTAAAACCCTTCTAAGTCTATGACAGGGGACCTTTTTACCTTTATGGTACTTGCTTTTGACACATTCAGTGGATAGCAAACATTATCAATGACCCAGTTTCACAGCTGGCTGTTTCAAGACAGCATTACCTATATCTTTCGTCACCCCACCACCAACACCACCACCAAGTTCTTTACATTTTACACAGCTTCCCCTTTCTTACTCATGTCGCTACCTTCACACTGCCCTCTGGATATCCACTTATCTCTGCTCTAAACTGACAAGGGTGGATATTGCCCTGCAAAGAATTAACCATTTGGTTGGACCTGTGTGCATCCCTAATTACTCCCCAAGACATACCTCAGCACTCCTGCAGTATGGATATTAAGCTTCTTTTTATATTAACACGCCATCTTGCTTCTTACTATTTCTGCCTTCACCGAACTCCCAGAGTCTGTTGAATCAACTCACTTAACTTACTTAACATTCTCTGCTATCCCTTAACTTTTCTCTGCCATCCACTGTTACATGTTTACCTGCCAAGCTGCCTTTTCCTTCTTCTTCTCTCCCCACCACTCTTGTTACCTCTCTAGGTTTCACCTTCAGCTCTGCCAAGACATCTAAGGTTATACACATTTCAGCACTCCATGTCTGAACAGATTACTACAGGATTTGTTGTGTCCCTTGGTTTCTCCAGGCTTCAGCTACTATTTTGCACAGAATCTCTGCTACCACTACAGCCCTGTCGCTGCTCAGTCCTTGAGGCTTCTGCATATCTGGATGTTTAGCCTTCACTCCTTCTGCTGTCAGTACTTCAGCTGTATCTACCATTCACACCATCTCTCCATCATCTGCCAGTGGAGATGGGTTCATAGGTAGGTACTAGGCTACTGGCCCTAGGGCCTATATAAGCCTAGCCAAAAAGGTTCCCTGGCCTTCGCAACCCAGGAAAATTATTTTCCTGTGCCACTGTCGAGCAGAGCCACAAAAGTGATCCTCAGGGTGAATTTCCTATTTCCCATCCAATCATCAAGATTTTTCTTGAAGAGTGCCAATGAGGAGCTTTGATTGATATAGATAGGTAGTTTATTGCAGAGTATGGGAAGTCTCTGAAATAGGAATCTATCCCTCCAGTACGCTCTGTTTATTGTGGTCACAAGGTTTAGGTCCCTAGAGCGTGCAGCTCAGAGAGATTGGGATTTGTTTAAGTGGAGCATGTCCAACAGCTCTGGGTTTGACATAGCTTTGTATGTTAGGCAGAGATCGCCTCTGAGTAGGCGATATGCAATGGAGTAAAGGTGGAGATTTTTGAGACGGTCTGCATAGGGCATCTGTTTGAGGCTGGTAATCCTCTTTGTGAGGCATTTCTGTGGCTGTTCCAGTTGTTGTTGATGTCTTGTGAGGTACATACCAAAAGGGGCGTTGTTCTCTATAATGAGTCTAATGAGTGACGGGTAGAGGGGAACAATGACCTCTTTTTTCCTGAATGAAAAACCTTTTGTGATGAGGTGTGCCATGTAGAAGCATTTCCTGACTACTGTGGCAATGTGATTATCAAAGGAGAGACTACTGTCCACCTGTGTCCCAAGGTCTCATCACACTTTTGGTGTTAAGTTTACTACCACCTATGTGGTAGTTCATGGGTACAGAGTTTTTACCAAAGGGGATGACAATGCACCTTTTGGCATTGAGCTTGAGGCCATAGCTTTGACAATAGGCATCTGTCTCAGTGAGGCCCTTTTGTAGGATGTCCACATCGTTAGGAGTTTTGATTATGGTTCCTAGTTTGCAGTCATCTGCGAACTTTGTTAGCCAAAGACCTTCTGTGTTAGCCTGTACTTCAGAGAAGTAGATGCCAAACAGGAGAGGACCTAGGACTTAAACTTGTTGTGCTCCACATATTACTGGTCTGAAGTTGGATCTGAAGTCTGCTACTTTCACAGTGTGGATTCTGTCAGTGAGTTAGTTGGCAACCCATCTTGTGACATAGGGATTTATACCTAGTTTAGATAGTTTATATATAATTCCAGAGTGGGGGATGGTGTCAAAAGCCTTGGCGAGATCTAGATAGGGTGTGTGAACCACCTTACCCTTGTCTACGGCTTTGGTGACTGCTTCAAAGAAGTCTATCAGGTTTAGGAGACAGGATCTGCCTTTTACAAACCCGAACTGGGTGGGGTCCAGAGTTTGGAGATTATCAATATCTTTGTTTATAAGTTCCATGATGATACGTTCCATGGCCTTGCAAACCAGGCTCGTCAGGGTAATGGGGCGGTAGTTCCCGGGGTCCGTGGTGGATCCCCCTTTGTGGAGTGGAATAACTGTGGCTGTGCGCCATTCAGTGGGCACAAAGCCTGAGGTGAGGCTATGATTGAACATGATACTTAGGTGGGGTGTCTGTTCATTCTGTAGTCTGTGTAGAACACAGCCTGGGATGTTGTCAGGTCCCATGGATGCTGTGTTCTTGGCTTTGGAGAGTGTGGTTTTTACCTGTGCTGCTGTGATTACAGGAACTTTCCATTCTTTTGGTATAGAGATGGGCCCTTTAGGGGGTGAGAGGGGAGTAAAGTTAGCACTGAATCTGTCTGCCAGGATGTTGGCAATATCAGTTTGCTCTGTATATTTAGTGCCATTGTGTTGTAACTCAGAGCAGATCTGAGTGTTGCCATTGAGATTCTTGACATAGTTATGGAATGCTTTGTGGTTGTCTTTAGAATTAGTGGTGATTTTGTTTTCATAACTAGCTTTGGAGGATTTTATGAGGGATCTTAGCTTCTTACTGAGGTTGACCAGGGAGTTCCTCCAGTCATGGGATTTTACTCTTTTTTTGCAACAGTTTCTTTCTCCTGTTGTAGTTTGTTTATGGCATGGGACCACCAGATTGGCTTCACTTTTTTCGAGGATAGCAGATAAATATCTTAATATCTCAATATCTCATTATTTCCCTGTTCACCCTGCTTTCCTCTGGCACCTTAACTGGGGAGGGGGGACAGGAATAATGCACCACTCTTGCAGAAAACAGACCAATCCACCAACTTCTGAGGCCATCCCTCACCCTTTTGGACTGGACCTTCTGTCCTTCCTCTGGATTTCTTCTTTGTAATGCAATGCTTCTTCCAGACATTGAAATATCCTCTTCTCTCCATAAAACACTACCACTAGGTCAGTGGAATAAGAACATACAATGATGCTAACATAAAACAAAATATTTATGAGAAAATTGGTACTGAGTGCTTTTTTTCTATAATTCCATTGAAAAGCCTCCACCATATTTATTTGCAAGCCTTTAAAATGCATTGCTATCTTTGTCCATCTGATAATTAACACACTATACCAGGCATGATTATTTTATTCAGGTCATCTAACCTTTCACTTTGGATCATGATTCCTTTCCAGCATGCTACTCTGTCAGCCTGCTTCTTCAAAGTTGTATTTTAATCTGACTGTCTCTTGTAGCTCCTTTATCTTTGCTATTGTATTTATCAACTGCCTTTGTTGCTCAACCAGCATAGCCTTTACCTTTCACGTGTTGTCCACCACAGTTCAAATGATTTTTGAAAAGTAAGCATATCCCGCTTTTTGACAAGCAAACTTTTTCTCTTCTGCCCAGATTCACTTCTAGCTAGTACTTCTTCAGTTTGTTCATTACTTCCATGAGTGTTTTACTGGGGACTGTTACTAGTTTTGAAGCAGCTCAAAATGTGCATATTCCTCCATGAGCTGGCCATTCTGCCCACCCCACACCCCCAGTGGACACATTCATGCAGATTGTTTTCCTTTGGACTGAGTTTTGTGGATATTTATTTTCTGTTATGGCATGATCCACGATGACAAATTTAAATTCAATATGAAACATTACTTTCTGTTAGCAGAGGTCTATTGTGTGTTTTTTGAAGATTGAAAAATGCATGCTTAAAACTAAACATACATAAAAGTACTCATTGAGTACTTAGCATGATTCCTGACATTATCTGAAATATTAAGAAATGAAATACAAAATTTCCTGGCAATGTGAATTTTATTTCCTTTAGTGCCTGGGACATTCTGTTGCCATGCCATGGTAAATAGCTGAAAGTGTTAATATCCAGATTCTACTATAAAAACATAATAATTCAATATAGTTTATAGCATATACCACCGTATTATGTACTTGTAGTTATAAATATGTTTAATTAATATTCTTCTTACCAAGTATTCCTTACGCACTTTATATATAGATTTGAAAACCTGGGACTTAAAAGGTCTTCAGCGTTTTCATTATAATTGTTCTAACGTACGTTATCAAGAATGTATTATTGAAGTTGATATTACCTTACTGCTTTATTGCCTCTGGGTTATCTCGTGGTTAAAAACAGTCCATCAGGCGAGCAGATTTACCTGCTTAACAAATTAAAAAAAAAATCATAAGTAAATAAAAACTATATTTGGTAGGTCACCATAATATCAATTATAAGAAATGTTCTGCTTCAGACTAACATTTAGTTGACTGCAAACTCTGAAACTAGTAATTTATGAGCAAGTCTCTTTTTTATTACTTCTGTAACGTAATCTTAAAGAAGGAAATTAATTCACATCAAAGACTTGGAATAATGAATATAAATATACCTTATACTTTGATAAATGAAGAATGCTGCATACAATTACACTAATTACAGCTCTAAGATACTCCCAGGGAGGGATCAGTAACAACACTGGGAGAGTACATTGTGTTTTACCACTAAGGGCTGGCCAGCCAAGGGTCCAAATAAGAGGCTGCTGTAACTGTTTTCTCCTGTTTGTTGTGCCCCCACTCTTCTCTAACAAATCATGATGGCCTCTAATAAATCCTTAAAGAAGTAAGATTACCTCAGCCTGGCTGCAAACCCTGCCTCAGTGAGAGATCACCAGTCTGTCCTTAGCTCAGAGTAAGTATTTTGTTGGCTTATTGATCTCTTGCTAGATTTTCATCTGCAGTTCCATCACGGGTGGAAAATGATGGCATATTCAAGAGCAAATCTTTTCCAAGGGAAGCTGTCTTTGGTTCAAGAAAATCCATTCTGTAAATCATAAACCTTCCTGTAATGTAGCAAAAACTGTGTGTATATACCTGCGTGTGCAAAGGTGCTTGTGTGTGTCTTTTGTGTGTGAGTAGGTTAAGTATCACATACATACATGTGTTTGCATGTAAACAAAAACAACATACACGATTATCAACATAACAACAATAAAACCACGAAAAAACACATACCCTGCAAACCTCACAACACACAACACAAACACACCAAACATCCCTACAACAACACACTAACAAACACACACAAACACAAGCACAACAAATACCCACCCACACACAACTAACCACACAGCTATCTACAACACTACCCCAAAGCCTAACCCTTAACTACGTCACTAATAATACCTCAAACCCTACCTACTCACTAACTCACTTAACAACTTCCTAACTCCTATAACTACAACCCAAACTCTACCCCTACCACCCACTCCATAACTCACTTGCTTACACCCCTATCACTACCACTACCTAACCTAACAACACTATAACCTACCTCTTAACCTTAACCCCTAACCCAACACTACCACCTAACCCACCTCCTAACCCTAACCTACCCTAACATTTTTAACCCACATAATATCCACATATCCCCACTTCGCATCCACTACCCTTCCTCGCGCCCGTGATCGCACTTACACGTACTTTTCCCATCCCAGCATCCTCGGTAGTCCGGTGTTTTCATCATCATCGCATCGGGTCTTCTGCATTGTCGTGATCCTGGCGCCACATGATTTTGTCGGTGTTTTCCGCTGTCGATGATGTCAGGTAGACCCGTTTGCATCTCTGTGACTCAATATATTTATGTGTGTCTTTGTCTGCTAATATGTTTAAATGTGCACACATAGGGATTTGTGTGAGGGCATATTTGTGTGCACAAATCTTTGTGCACATACATATGTGTTTATGTCTTAGTGTAATGAGTGTGAGTGTGTGTGTGCATGTGCACATGCATCTGTAAGCATTCTAGGAGGACACTGCCTTTTAGTGCAATAGATCATCCTGTACGTAGTGTCACCACAACATCGCCCTGCCCCTGTACTGTTTCTTACTGAAGACTGTACTGGGCTCTCCTTCATAATATCAGAGGACATTACAGAAGGGACAGCTTTTCTACTAGACTTGGATAGGTTACATATCATTGTGAAAAGTGTTTAGTGACCTAAGCAGTTGTTGTGTGTCTGGAACATTGAAATTATTCTGTATAAAAGGCACTGCTGTACGGAGCAGCAGTACTGCTTAGAACACTATGAAGCTTCATGATGTGAGGAGAAGAATGTGACTGCATGTGTGTTTTCTTCTTTTGTATAACCCTGCAAATGATGCATATCTGGATCTGGTTGTGTCGCACTAGGTCAAAACTCATTTGGGCAGGGATGAGAATATACACTCAACTCACGTGGACAGCTAGATCTGAAATGCCCTACTACAGACTGCAATTAAAACAGCTACCTCTGCTATGTGGCATTTAGAGAAGCCTTGGAAATTGAAAAACAGTTAACTCTTTCCTTTTTGTCAGAGACACATCATGAAATATGTTTCCATTGTTTTGTACTTGTCAAAACATATCACCCAACTTGAGAGACCTCAGAGACTCTTAAGGAAAAAGATAAGTGGCCTCAACGTCCTGGGTTATCCAGACAGACAGACTAGCAGCTCTCTACCTATACTCATCCTGTTACAGACTCCAATGTGCTGATTTATGTCTAGCCTTTAGAGATATGTAAAACCCAACCCTCCTTGACTTCCTATTCCTTCATAGAACAAAAAGTTCCTCATATACCTGATTAAAGAGCTTAAACCACATAAAAAGACACTTTGACATGACAGATTCATATTCCAGTGTATCTCCCACCTCTAGAACAAACCTTCTACTACATATCAGAGTAGAATCATTGACACCTTCAAGGTAAATCTAAATAACTGGATAGGTAGCCTCAGATTCTCTACTGGTCTGTTTCGTATTGCCATACTTGAGGCTGAAGGCAATAATATATAATGCCTAGATTTCTAAGGGTCTGTAGACTGATTGCCTAGTATTTAGTATAAACCTATGAACTTATGAAGTCAGCTTATAGTGAAGGAAAAGACACTGACAAATTTGTTGAATGGGACTAGCCCATTGGTTTAGTGGCAATGCATTCATCTTTGCTGTTGGTGTCATAGGTCAAAAATAGCATGGAATATCAGGTGGTCAGGAGCTTGGAACTTAATTCACATATTACAGCACTTCTAATCTGGAGGAGGATGAGACATTTCCCTGACCTCAGCCTAACACCTCTCAGAGGTCATGTGCAGCTGTGTTCAGCTATATGCTTCAGTGGTAAGTTAAGGGGACACACAAATATTCATATGTCATTGCACATCGTGTCTCCCTATGGGAAACAAGTAGGAAGAGAAACAAATCATCCTACCTGATAAAGGGTATCATGTTATGGTAACAGTGTAATTTCAGTGCTTGCTCAACTCTCTACCTAAATGAATCCATGTGCATGCTGCCTGGGTAGATCTCACCTTGCCAGTCAGCTATGTTGTATTGGCCTAAAGTGGACCGCACATAAGTGGCTTGGTTAAGCAGCAGGCAGAACCAACTCCAGTCATTAGTCATAAGGCAATGGTTAAGAGCAGATCTGAGGTGATTTGGGGGAGGGGATCATAATGAAGTTGCACCTGGAAGGTGGTAACCTTTGATCTTTTTTTATTACCTTTATTTTTTTTATGATTCCATGGAACACAATATTTTTCTGTGAGGACCTGGTGAACTCCAAACTGCTCTTAACTTTGGTCATTCAGCTGTTCACTTAAATTTCATAACTATCCAGGATTTGCTTTAAAGATCAGGTATGATGCAGGTAGTGAGACCATCTGCTTCCAGATACTGTTCATCCGGCCTGTCCATTCAAATCAGCTTTATCAGGTGATATTAGCATTTGTGTATGTTTATTTGTGCATGCATGTGTATGGGAAGTATTTATGTATTACAAAAATGGGTTATGTATCAACATAGGGTTATTTCATATCACAAAAAATATAAGTATATGAGAAATGTTCTCATTTCTGTCATGACTGCTGTCCCAACCCTATACCTCTCCCCCCAGCAGTACCCAAGGTGCTTCTGCCACATCACCATGCCTTAGCACTGCAATATAGTTTCACTCATTCTACTATATTTTATTGGATATAGGTAGACAGATATAGTCACCTAATGAGTCATTTAAATAGCATATTATGTTACACAATAAAGACAGTGCTCGTATAATGTCACACTGATTTTTTTTTTTGTTTCTTTTTTTTATACAGTAGTCAGCAAGGGCCATCCCCTCTTCAGACTAGACAGTGTAAGATTAAAAGCAGAAACATATACATGCTTACTGGGACTTCCATAACGTGTGCTCTTGGTGGTATGTAAGAAACAGAGAGGATTGGCCTTTAATAGCATACATGTGAAACTGCTAACAGATGCACTTTTAATTTCCTCCTCATCCACACTTTACCTTCTCTGGCAGTCATTTATTGCTTGCTGGTATGCAGCTACAGTGGGGAACACTGGACAATTCAAGGAGACTAGTAGTGCTGGAACTGAATTTATCCTCATGTCTTGGTGAGTACCATCATGAGGTGGCCCCTGTTTTTACAAAATCTCACCAAGATGACACTGATGTATTTTATATACCATATATCATGGACAAAAGTAGGTCAAAAATAAAAACGTCAACTGAGTGCACAATGCTCAAATCCCAGGATAAAAAGTGCCCAATCCTGGTAGGCACACTGGTGCCAGGACTGGAAAAAAATGACAGTGAAGAATCCTCAAGACACGGAAACATTCCTACAATGAAGTTACGCCAGGCTCAGGAGGAGGATAGCCTCTCTGCTGTACAAAGAAGTAGTAGCCCACAAAAACTAACAGGCCAAAAAAAGAAAGAGATGATAGAGTGGACTAATGAGGGAAAAAAAGAAATTATGTATTGTTACTATTATGCAAGAAGACCAGAATATCTGGACAGAAGATATACAAAAAGATTAAGACAGAAATTAGAGGAAAGAAAAAATACTTGCACAAGAAAAACTGTCAGAAGCTTCAAATAAAAATTTGTGTTCATTAATACAACAGAATTTATAAATTACATTATATAGACCAGGAAACCTTGGGCCATTTGGAAAAAGAAGTCTCAGAGAAAGTGTAGAAATATAAAGAACAAAATCCAGAGATTTTTGAAAAGTATAAAAAAGAAATATGGACATGGAAAAGAAAGACAGATCTGATATGGTGCAAGATTTATGCAAAGGAAAAAGCCAAATTAATCAATGCAAAAAAAGCAGCTCCAAAGATATTAGAACAGAAATACAGGCAAAGACACACAGATATGGAAATTTTCAAAATACAAAAAATAAGATCACAAAGGGAGAACAAGGAACAGAAGATTAATGAAGCAGAAGTTAAAAAAGAAGCTGAAGTTATGGAATACCTGTGAAGTGAAGAATTTAGTGTAGAAAGTCTAACAAAGTTATGTCACAGCATGATGAAACAATGAGTCCTCAAAGTAAGGAGAAACAGGAGGAGCAAGAAACATCTGAAGAAGAAATGTGGACATGAGAAAGAAAAAGAGATTTAATATGTTGTAATACTTATGCAAAGGAGAAAGCAAAACTAATCAATACATAAAAGCAGCACCAAATATATCTGAAGAGAAATACAGTTACAATACAAACAAATAAGAAAACAAAGCAGGGAAGTAAAAAAGAGGACTAGTATAAGAAGTAGAAACTGAAGTTATGTATTACCTGCAAGGTGAAGGATTTAGTGTAGAAAATCTAACTCTGGCAACATCACATCAGGATAGAGCAATGGAAACCCAAATTAAGGAGGAACCAGTGGAGCAGGAAGCATCTGATCAATTGCCATATGAAGATACTTTGTAGCCTTCAGTAAGAAGCCAGTAAAAAAGTTCAGCTGGAGATGCACAGCAAGGAAAGGAACAGGAAATTGGTAACTCGGGCACAGTCAATGTTGTGGAGTGAGATGAAAGAGAAGTGAATGACATAGGATGAAGCTGAAGATTATATGGCAGAGGAAGATGTTCTGGAACTTTCTGTAGAATGCCTACAGGAAACTTAGAACAAAGAAACTGCCCTTAGTTTAGAAGAAAAAGATCTAATGGAAGAGTTGCTTGACTTAATTGTGATGGAGAGACATATTAAGATCAATTAAAGAAATACTCTACAGAAAGTCAATTAAGACCCAAAATGTTAGAAGTTTGATAAAACAAATGAACACAGTAATCATGAATGTCCATAGAATTTCATGGCATATAACAGAAGTAAATATGATATATTACTGTGCAGCTAAATTAATAACAGATAAAATCTTACCACAAAAACATAGGGAAGAGGGAACAGATCAAGAAAAATACTCAGAAAGATAAATGTGAAAAAAGCAATAGACAGTATCAGAAAAGAGCAGGATCTACCATACATTATTGCAAATAATAAACTAAAGATATCAGCACAGGCAGAAAAACTTAGAAGATACACAAATAAATATACTTATCAATGATCCAAAAAAGTTTTTTATAGAGAATTGGGGAACAAGGGAAAAGGAATAGAAACATCACCAAAAAAGAAGAAATACACACATTTTGGAAAAATATGTATGAGGATCCTGTGGAACATAATAAAGATGCTGAATGCATAGAAGAAGTGAAATAAAGAAAAAGAAGTTCAAATGTACAAGATATGAAATGGGATGAAGTAACACCCAGAGAGATTGAAACCAAATAAAGAAAAGCTCCAAGTGGAAAACCCCAGGCCCAGATGCAGAACCTAACTTCTGGCTAAAAGTATTAACATCTTTACATGAATATTTTGCCCTGAGTAAAAATTATTTATATGTGCATCCCAAAGAGATGCCATCCTCGTTAACAACAGGAAAAATGATACTCCTTCTTAAGAGTGACCCTACAAGCTATCCTAAAAATTATACACCAATACCTTTTCTTCCAGCAATGTATAAACTATACACTGGAACTGATGTTGACAGAGTTTATAGTCATTTAGAAGAAAACTCAATAATGGCAATAGAACAAAAGGGTAACAAAAGAAAGTCATACTGAACAAAGGATTATTTGTTGTTAAATAAATTCATAATGGAGAACTGTTAAAAGGAGAATAATCTAAGTATGACTTGAATAGACTACAAAAAAGCATTTGACAGCCTAAAGGAGTGCTTACAAATGTATAAGATACACCCTGCATTGATTGATTACATTACAGTAACCATGAAACAGTGGCAAATCACTTTACAGCTAAGCCATGAAAGAGGACAAATTATTATCCCATGGATAACAATTCAAAGGGGGATCCAGAGGACCTACTTACTAAATCCTGGACCTGTCCTTGTCCTACTCCCACCTAAACTACTTTCTTTCCCCTCTTCTCCTTTCCTCCTCAGCTCTGCCACTTTACCACAACTCCACATTTTAGGTCCCCAAGATATTCTACCAACCTTGAATTTATCTCTGATGGTATTTGTTCGATGTAATTTAACTTTGAATATTATATTTTTATATACTTAATAGGTACCAAAGCTGTTTGAAACCTCAGTATTACTGCTGTTATTGTAACATGTTCATTTATAAGTTGTGCTTTCTTTTGCCTGTTTGTGAACATCTGCATGTTAATATGTATGATGTTGTTTGTTTTGTATTTGTTTATTTGTGGACTTTTCTCCTCAGGTCTCTGCTGAAAAAGGGCTTTGCAGCCCAGTTGGACCAATCCGCTTAACAAATGTCAAATAAATAAAATAAAATAAAATAAAATATTCCAGGATGACTCTTTGTCACTGCTCGTCTTTTGCCTTACCCTTAACCTATTAAGCTGTCAGGTCTATATTATGTTATCCAAAAAAACCTAGTTAGCGAACACCTATTCACTGACCAATAAACAGCAAACTCTCACTTCGTCGAATGGCCACTTCAGCAAATTTTTTCCTAGGGGCAAAAATCGCTTGGTCAAACAAAAACAGGACACTATTTCAAACCCTTCAAAGTAGGGAGCATGCCCCCCCAATATGGGAGCTGTGCCATCACACCCCCTAACTAAATATACCAACTCCAAGATCGCACCACAGTGGGGAAAAGGGCAAATACCCAACAATGGCCAAGCGCTTTTTCCCCTAGGAAAAAAATTGCTGAAGTGGCTCTTCGGAGAAGTGAGTTTTCATTGCTTATTGGTCAGTGAACAAGCGTTCACTGACTAGGTTTTTTTGATAACGCAATATAGACCCAAGCTGTCTACTTAACAGATTAGGTCATGGCCACAATTTGGCTCCTAGAAAACAACAAAATGTAAAGACTTCTCTTCTTTTTGTGAATGATTTAAAACTGTATAGTTTTTATTTTTTTATTTTATTTTATTTTATTTAACATTTGTTGACCGGGAAAGTCGGCTGGACACAGGTCCATTTTCAGCAGAGGCCCAGGGAGAAAAGCTCCAAAATACCGTACATTACATGACAGAAAAAAATATAGCATACATATAAGAAAATATAGCCGTGGTGGTGCAGCGGTTAGCATTGTCACCTCACAGCAAGAGGTTCTCCTGTTCGATTCTCAGCTGGAGCGCCTTCTGTGTGGAGTCTGCATGTCCTCCCCACAGTTGAGTGACATTAAAGACATGTAGGTAGGTGTGTGCATGAATGGGTATGCTTTCTTTGAAGGTTGGGCATTGGGCTGGCAACTCAGCACCGTAAAAATCCACTGTAAATCATTAGTGGACCGGAGTTCCACTGTGGCAACCCCTAACCGCACAAAGACTATTATCACATATAAGAAAATATAGCACTCAATACAAAATATAGAGAAGATTAACAACTTTTAAACTGGGCAATAAATGATGTACATACAATTTACTTCTCTCTGTCTCTCCCTCTCTCTCTTGGCTGGTAATAGTGTATATTACTGTGAAATGTATGTTTGAGGCATAAAGCCATTTTTGCCAGATTTGTAGAAGACAGTTATAAGTTCTGTAAGGTTATGTCGGTGGGTTGCCAGACTTTTAGAGGAAAAATTGTTTATACTTAGCAGAAAGCCTGAAGCATTATCTTCGTATGGATTAACCAGGGGAGTGGCATGAGCATAACCAGTTGTTTAAATAGTGGGGTTTCAGCAGTTTTTTGAATTGAATAGTGGAGGTAGTAGAAGGTATTTGGCTTGGTAGTGTGTTCCAGGTTCTGGCAATGGTGCTGCCAAAGAGGGATTTACCAGCATCGTTTTTATGTTTGATGACCATTATGAGGTTCTGGTTACTAGATCTTAAAGTTCTAGAGGGAATGTGGGGCAGAATTAGATGCAGTAGCACTGGGGTTTTATCAGGATAGTAGTAGAGCTTGGGAGCTGTAGAGAGTTGATTGAACAGAAGTACTTGAGGCAACTCAAGCCAGTTGAGCTGCTTGAGGGATAGACAGTGGTGGGACCTATACCCTATGTTCAGTTGCAAACTTGGCAATCTTGTTATAACAATATTCCATTTTATTTAGATTAGTTTGGTGGAGATTAGTCAAGATGGGGGATGCATAGATAAGGATGGAGAGAAGATGAGTCCTTGCAGTGTTTGCTTTGGTATGTTTAGTGATAAACTGCTTGTTCCTGTAGAGGAGTCCAAGCTTTTTGCTAACTTTCCTGATGGTTTGTGCTATGTGGATGTCAAATTTCAGGTTATTGTCGATTTCTACACCTTGGAGTTTAGTGTGTGTGGTTGGGGTCTATATTATAAGACTGAAGAGGCGTTTAATCGAACACCTTTTTGGCAACACGTAAAGAGCGAACGCACTAAAGCGCGAACGCTCAAAACAGAGATTTCTTTCCCTGGGAAAGAAATGTGCCTAAACACACAAACACACACACTTTCAAACATAACAATGTGGGGGGGGCTTTGCCAACACCCCCTGACAAAATATACCAACACTGTCATCGCACTACAGTGGGGAAAGGGGCAAACACACAGAGATGGTCAAACAATTTCTTTCCCAGGGAAAGAAATCGCTGTTTTGAGCATTCGCACTTTAGTGTGTTCACTCTTTATGTGTCGCCGAAGAGGTGTTCGATTAAACGCCTCTTTGGTCTTATGATATAGACCCATGTGGTTGGACTGATTTTAATGTTTTCTTTTGAGTTGATGGTGAAGTTATTATTTAGAGGGGGAGATCTAGCTGGGCTGAAAAGAATCAATTTGTTTTTTTTTTAGGATTAAGAATAAGTTTGATATTAGTGAACCAAGTTTCAGCTTGGGTAAAGTTATTTTGGGTTAGGGTTTTCAGTTCATTCAGGGTGGGAGCTGCACATATAAGGGTGTTGTCATCTGCGTACTGTACTACTGAGGCAGTGGGTGAGGATGCGGAGATCTGGTTAGTAAATAGAGAGAATAGCAAAGGGCTGAGGATGGACCCTTGATGGACACCTATAATTACTGGTAACAGGGGTACAGTTGTTCCTGCCATAGAACTACTTTCTGGTGGCCTGAGAAGTAGCTGTTGAACCATGATATATAGGAGGTACTTATATTTAGGGTAGATAGTGTGTCCAAAAGCATACTATGGTTTACCATGTCAAAGGCTTTTGATAAGTCTACGAATATGGAAGATACAAATAGGCCCTTGTTTCTATGGTGGTTAACTATGTTGGTGAATGATAGTAGTGCTGTGGTGGTGCTATGGGAAGGTCTAAAGACATGCTGAGCTATAGAAAGTAGGTTGTTGTTTTGGAGGTATTGCATTTGTTGAG
Organism: Protopterus annectens; assembly: GCF_019279795.1. Classification (NCBI taxonomy): domain Eukaryota; kingdom Metazoa; phylum Chordata; order Ceratodontiformes; family Protopteridae; genus Protopterus; species Protopterus annectens. Next base: position 1,501,518,615 of record NC_056743.1, read on the forward strand.
TATGAACAACTCTTTCTAATATTTTGGATAGAGGTGATAGGATTGCTATTGCGTGGTAGTTGGTGAGGTCTAAGGAGTTACCACCTTTGCACAGTGGAATGATATGTGATGTTTTCCAGGAGGTAGGTACTTTGCATTCTGATAGTGACCTGTTTATGAGAATAGAGGCAGGATAGGCTATAGCGTCAGCTGATATTTGAAGGAAATCTGCTGGTAGCTTATCAGCTGCTAGTGTGGTTGGTTTCAGTTTCTTAAGGAGTTTAGAAATTACCTTGGTGGACATGGTGTGAAGGTTAAAACTGGGGGTGTTGTTTTGTTTATTGGGATGGTGTGCGGTAGTTATTGGTGTGGGGCTACTAATACTATTTTGGGCATTGGCAAGGGTTTGTTCTGTTTCGGTAAAGAACTTGTTAAATTGTGTGGGGATGTTATCATGATTGTTTGGTAGCACAAGGGTCAGAGTAGTGGATTTTCCTATGTGCAGTATACCATTTATTGTGGCCTAGACCCTTTGAGGGTTGGAAGCATATTTTTCTTGCATGTATTTATAGTAGTTTGTTTTGTCTAGTTTGATTTGTTTTTTGACTTTGTTGCAGAGTCCTAGAGAGTTTTGTCTCAAAGTAGTGGTTTTGTTTTTCTGAGATTGAACCCAGGCCTTATCTATATTTTCATTATAGTTTTGATGTCTTTTCTTAGCCATGGGGCATAGTTAGTTTTTGTTCTAATGGTTCTGGAGGGTGCATGATGATTTAAGATTTTTAGGAAGGTTGTGTTAGTGTTGGTGAAGGGAACAGAGGGATGAGGAAGTGATGGGCAGGTATTGTGTTAAGGAGAGGAATGCAGAAGGTCAGATGGTAGTGGATTTTGCGAAAAGGATGGACATGACTGTGGTGAATACATATTTTAAGAAGAGGGAGGAGCATAAGGTGATGTACAAGAGTGGAGGAAGATGCACACAGGTGGATTATATCCTATGCAGGAGGGTCAGTTTGAAGGAGATTGGAGACTGCAAAGTGGTGACAGGGGAAAGTGTAGTTAGGCAGCATAGAATGGTGGTCTGTAGGATGATGTTGGTGATCAAGAAGAGGAGGACAAGTGTGAGAGCAGTGCCAAGGATCAAATGGTGGAAGCTGGAAAAGGGTGATTGTGAGGTGGAGTTCAGGGAAGAGTTAAAACAGGTACTGGGGGGCAGTGAAGAGTTACCGAATGGCTGGGTAACTACAGCAGAGATGGTAAGGGAGTCAGCTAGAAAGGTGCATGGTGTGACATCTGGACAGAGGAAGGAGGACAAGGAGACCTGGTGGTGGAAAATAGGAAGTACAGGAGAGTATACAGAGGAAGACGCTGGCAAAGAAGAAGTGGGATTGTCAGAGAGATGAAGAAAGTAGACAGGAGTATAAGGAGATGAGGAGCATGGCAAAGAGAGAGGTGGTGAAGGCTAAGGATGAGGCATATGGAGAGTTGTAAGAAAGGTTGGACACTAAGGAGGGAGAAAAGGGCATGTACCAATTGGCTAGACAAAGGGACCAAGCTGGGAAAGATGTGCAGCAGGTAAGGGTGATAAAGGACAGTGAGGAAAACGTACTCACAAGCGAGGAGAGTGTGTTGAGCAGATGGAAAGAGTACTTTGAGGGGCTGATGAATGAAGAGAATGAGAGAGAGAGAAGGTTGGATGATGTGGTGATAGTGAATCAGGAAGTGAAACAGATTAGCGAGGAGGAAGTAAGGACAGCTATGAAGAGGATGAAGAATGGAAAGGCTGTTGGTCCAGATGACATACCAGTGGAAGCATGGAGGTGCTTAGGAGAAATGGCAGTGGAGTTCTTAACCAAATTGTTTAATGAAAAAATTGTGTCTTTGTTGACTTGGAGAAAGCATATGATATGGCACCTAGAGAGGAGTTGTGGTATTGTATGAGGAAGTCAGGAATGGCAGAGAAGTATGTAAGAGTGGTACAGTTACAAGGGTAGTGTGACAGTGCTGAAGTCTGCAGTGGGAGTGATAGAATCGTTTAAGGTGATTATATCAAGGATAAGCTCTGAGCCCTTTATTTGCAATGGTGATGAATAGGTTGACAGATGAGATCAGACAGGAGGCCCCATGGACTATAATGTTTGCAAATGACATTGTGATTTGTAGTGAGAGTAGGGACCAGGTTGAGGATACCTTGGAGAGGTGGAGATATGCTCTAGAGAGGAGAGGAATGAAGGTCAGCAGGACTATGACAGAACATGTGTGTGTGAATAAGAGGGAGGATAGAGAAATGGTGAGGCTGCAGGGAGTAGAGTTGGCGGAGGTGGATGTGTTTAAGTACTTGGGATCAACAGTTCAGAGTAATAGTGAGTGTGGAAGAGAGGTGAAGAAGAGAGTACAGGCAGGATGGAGTGGGTGGAGAAGAGTGCCAGGAGTGATTTGTGACAGACTAGTACCAGTAAGAGTGAAAGGGAAGGTCTACAAGAGTGTAGTGAGACCAGCTATGTTGTATGGGTTGGAGACGGTGGCATTGACAAAAAGGCAGGAGTCAGAGCTGGAAATGGCAGAGTTAAAGATGTTAAGATTTGCACTGGGTGTGACAAGCATGGACAGGATTAGGAATCAGTATATTAGAGGGTCAACTCAGGTTGGACGGTTCGGAGACAAAGTCAGAGAAGCAAGATTGCGTTGGTTTGGACATGTGCTGAGGAGAGATGATGGGTATATTGGGAAAAGGATGCTAAGGATGGAGTTGCCAGGTAAGAGAAAAGAGGAATGCCTAAGATATGGTTTATGGATGTGGTGAGAGAGGACATGCAGGTGGTTGGTGTGACACAGCAATATGCAGAGGACAGGAAGAAATGGAAATAGGTGATCCGCTGTGGTGACCCCTAATGGGAACAGCCGAAAGAGAAGAAGAAGGAAGGTTGTGTTAAAGTATTCCACAGCATTGTCTAGAAATAGTTGTTTTAGGGGAGTCCAATTACAGCTTTTTAGTGCATTGATGAAGTCAGTAGCCATAAAGTTCTTTTTGTTGTGAACAACTCTGAGGATTGGTTGCCTGTCGGTATGGGATCTGTTCCTAATTAGGTAGGTTGGTTGATGGTCATTTAGGCTGTCTGGAAGACAGCCAGAATGTTGTACAAGAGTGGGGTCAGATACCAGGATCCAGTCTAAGATGGACTGGTGTTTGGTTGTTTTGTCAATTCTGGTGGGGGTGGTTATAGTTTGGGTAAACCTGCAAAGGTTTATAAAGGTGGAGGGATTGTGGTTAGAGCAGTTAAGCCAATCAATATCAAAATCACCTAATAGTAGGTTTTCTTGTGGAAGGGAGTTAAAGATCCAATTAAGTATGCTTTCCATTATGGCGATGTTATTGCCTGGTGGGATATAGCCACCTGCTATAATTATTTATTTTTTGGAATTTATTTTTAATTTGGCAAGGATTAGTTCTACATCTTTGACTTCTTGGCTATTATAATCTAATTGTTCTATGGTGAGATGATTTTGGAATAATAATGCTACACCTCCTCCCTTTTTCTCTCATCTATTTCTTAGGATAATATTGTAGCCAGAGGCAGTAATCTTATTATTGTGGTGTTCCAGTTTAAGTCATGTTTCAGTTAACACAATGATGTCTGGTTTGTATAGAGCTAGTAGGGCATGGAGGTCCTGAATTTTGTTAAGTATACTTCTTACATTTAAGTTTAAGAAGAGTAGAGATGAGGTTGGTCTATGGTATAGGGGATTTAGTTGAATTAAGTTTGGGTTGGATGCTGTAGTGTGTCCTGGATTAGGGTGTATGTCTCCACAACAAGTGAGTTTCTGGAGTAGGTATAGATATAGTTTGGTTAGTTTGTTAATTATTTTAGTTTGTCTTTGAGAAGAATGAGGGTTAGTTCTGACTGCCAGCTTATTGCATGAGTAAGGGAAGAGTTAGGGTGGTGAGGTCACATGGTGATTTAGGGAAGTTTTTTAGTTTTATGGGATTGACTATGGATTCTGTCTGTCAAGGGGGTGGGGTGTGGTCCTGAAGTTGAGTGTGGTAGGAGGACAGGATGGAAAGTATATGTAGGGTGAAGATTGTTAGTGGGTAGAGTAAAATTTTTAGTACTCGAGTTGGATGTGTGCAACACATATTGTTTAGATTCAGTAATAGTAGGGTGTCTACAAGGGTAATGTTTATAACTGTGTGAGGTAGGTGTTGTGTGAAAGGTGCAGTATTAAAGATGTTGTGGAGTCAGTTGTTAAGAGGGGTAATAGATTTGAAGTGATAGGTAATTGGGAGTGTAAGAATTGATATGGGAGTGAACTATAGTTACAAGTTGGAGTGATGTTAGGGATTTAAGAGCTATTATAAGCTGCCGTTAAAGCTGAGTGTAGTGCTTATGTAAAGTCTTGGAAAGTGTGGCCAGTGCCAGAGTTGTCTTATATGTGTTAGTGACTGTTGGATGGCTAGGAAGGGTGGGACAGGAAGATAGTATTATCTAGATAAGAAAGGAGTAGCAGGTTGTGTTCTCTAGATAGGAAAGGGTAGCAGAGATAGTGAGTTAATGAATCTGGGAGGAGGGAGATACTTGCTATTAATCTATAATGCAGTGCTTGACTAAGGCTAAAGTCAATCTGCAGAAGTTGAAAGTAATATTGTGGGTATTGAGAGTAATAGATTATCAATCTATCTGTACTATCTTCAAACTTATATAATGTATATGAATATTAATATAAGTAATAATTAGTGGTTATAGGTTAGTGTGTTGTAGAGAGGTAGTGGAAGTGGTAGGGAGTCTATGATGGAAGCAGGAAGTGTGGTGAAGTGTAGGTGAGGAATAGGAAGGGGAGGGTATTTTTGTAGGAGGTAACACGTGGTTAGGTATAAAGGAAGTGATATGGGGGTGGGTAGGAATGGGGGTGGGAGATGAGCAGAGTGAGCCCGAGTGCAGCGAGGGCAAACAGAGCAGGGCTACACCAAACAATCAGTGATAACTACAAAGATGAAATGTAGATATATGGTTTCAAATGTTTAATTTATAAGGAGTCCTAGTACAGTTTAGTAGAGGGAAGTAAAGCAAAAGGATTTATGTAAAGCAGGAGCAAGTATTTCATTTTAGACTATTTTTAGGATAAATATTGGGTCAGGGTAAAAGAGGGGTGCAAGGAATGGTGTTAATAGACTGGGTGGCATTCGTGACAATGTGCTCACCGGGACTGTTTAGACTTAAGGTAAACCACTACTACAAGTAGAATGTAACAGTTTCACTTATTTTTAAAACAAATTATCTACTCATTCATACTTTAGGTCAGTCTTTGTGGTGGTGGACACGCTGTTAATTGCTGGGTCCGTTAGTGATACAGGTCTTAAGTCCATGAACAGGTACTGGGTTACCGACTTGTTTTAGAGTGGGTAAGCTAATGAGATAAGGAGGGAAAGAGATAGAAAAAAATCAATTTGTAGTCATTAGTGCTTCAGGAGGTACTACTACAGCAGGAAAAAAAAAACACTTTACACTTCTATAAGAGGCTCCATAGAATTACACAAAATTGAGCAGTAGGATATATTTCAATAGAGTATCTAGCTATGGTGATAAGTTTAGCAGGTATTCACAATAAATGATATAGGGGATTTTAAATTGTTAAGCCAAAACTCAGAGAGTAAACTCCTTTTGCAAAACCAGCAAGGAAGTTAATCACACAGTTAAATCTCAGCTTGGACAGTGAAATGCATATACAGACAGCATAGCATATCTTAGTGGGTAAAACAAGCAGTAATAGACTTCTATAACTTAAATATGCAACAAAGTCTCTTCCAACAGTCCTATCTTATATATATTGTATCAGTTCTAATGTTACTTTCTATCTAAATGTAGCCCGTAGTGTCTGGAAGTAGCAAATTACACCATGCAGTACAGCAGCAGAAAAATGCTAGCTCCAAGTGTGACACACAGTTTAAATGGTAAAGTATCTAATTAGTATAAACATTTCTATTTCAAAAACAACTTGTTAGCCATTTTAGATATCATTGTACATATAATTGGAGGGCAGAAGAGTAACAGTAAAAACCCTTATTTGCACAGCTACTATTTTACATGAGACACTTTAATCTTACCTGGTGAGCATGCTACCACAACAGCCACATGGCCAGGGGAGAGCTAGTAGGAGATTAAAATTTCAAATATGGTGCCCTGACTTCTACAGGACTAATATAACCATAGCCCGGAAGTGAGGTATGATGAGGGGAAAAGGTGAGCTACACCAAAAAATCTGGTGATAGCCTCAATCAAGTAAGGAAAAAAAACAATCAGTGATAACTAGAAAGTTGAAATGTAGATATATGGTTTCAAACATTTAATTTACAAGGAGTCCTAGTAGACTTTACTAGAGGGGAGTAAAGCAAAAGGATTTATGTAAAGCAGGAGCGAGTATCTCACTTTAGACTATTTTTAGGATAAATATTGGGGCAGGGTAAAAGAGGGGTGTAAGGAATGGAGTGAATAGTTAATCAGATGAGGAACTGAAAGCACAACTGCAAGTGATCAAAACTTTCTCAGATGATTATAAGAATCTCATTTGGTCTTGATAAATTTGCAAAAGCAACTCTTAAAACAGGAAAGCTGCAGCACCAAGAAAATATCAGACTGGGACAGAAATATGATATAAAGGAACTTGAGCAGGAGGGAGTGTATAAATATTTGGAAATTGATGAAGGCACAACAATAAAACATGAACAAATTTGAATAAAATTTAGTAAGGAATATTTTAAAAGACTAAAATTAATACTAAAAACAGCCCTGACATCTAGTAACAAAATCTAAGGCTGCAAACCAATTTACTCTTCCTGTAATAACTTACAGTTTTGGGGTGCTTGACTAGCCCCCAAAAGGCACTGGATCAGTTGGACAGGAAAACAAGAAAAATGCTTCATACTTATCGAATGATTTATAAAAATCAGTGCACTGAAGGAGGTATAGGCCTTCTCAAAAATAATTACATGTATAGATCTGCAAGGTATACATATCTGCTGACATCACAAGACCCAAACAGTGAAAGCTTTAAAGCATAATGAGATCAAGTCTAAGATGACTTCCATGCTTAATGTAGCAGAAGCATATTGGTGTCAAATGGGAATGGAAATCAAACCAGAAGTAGACAAAATCAGGCAGCAACTGAATGTGCTAAAAAACAAAAGAAAGAATGTAAGGTGAAGGATCAGATGACAAGGCAAGAAGTGTGGAAAATGTATAAATATAGTTGCAAGTACAGAAAAACTCCTGGAACAATCTCATGTTAATCAGTATCTAACACAGGAATGCTTAAGGAGATGTGAATTTAATTCAAAAGACAAAAGGGTAATATTGGCGACCAAGGATAATGGAGTACATACACATTGGTTTACAAAGTCCATTGAACATGTTGGAAAAACAGACAAATGTAGGTTTTGTAAAACCGAATTGGAAACAGTTGCACACCTCGTTGCTCGTTGTGACATACTAATGGCAGAAGGAGTGTGTACTGAAAGGCATAATAATGTAGAAAGACTGTTGCATTGCAGATTGTGCAAACATTATAATATTGAAGTAGCTGAGAAGCACTGGAAAGATGAGCCACAAAACATTATAGAAAATGATGAGGTTTATATCACATGGGATCACCGATTACCAATAGTTCAAAAACTAGATGTGAGAAAACCAGATATAGTAGTGCATGAAAGGAAGACAAAAGTAGCATTGATGATTGAAACTGCTACACCTAGTGATTATAATGCCTTATGTACAGAGAGACACAAAGTCATAAAGTACCAGGATTTGGAGGCAGAAATGAAGGCAATGTGGAAGAAGGATATCCAGACAGTTCCAATAGTAGTAGGATCAATGGGTCTCATAAAAAAAGAATTTACAGTCGTGTTTAGATATGTTACCAATAAATGTAACTCCATATGAATTGCAGAAGGAGTCAGTTCTAGGTATTTTGTAGGTGTTGTGAAGAGCACTTTTGGCTAACATCAAAGATTGAAACAAGAATGGGGTCCATTCCATCATGTTATTAGAAACCCAAAACTCTCGGAGAAATAAAAAATGAGTGAATACACTTATGAATGTTTTTGTTGCTCATCTAATTCTGGTGTTATTTGGGACACTAAAAGTCCACAAATATTCCTACAAACCACCTTTTAGGCCTGCTGTGGCAGCTATAGGCTCCTAAATATTGCCCCTTGCCAGACATATGGCATAACATTTGAAATATCAGCTTTTGCTAACTTTCCTGATGGTTTGTGCTATGTGGATGTCAAATTTCAGGTTATTGTCGATTTCTACACCTTGGAGTTTAGTGTGTGTGGTTGGGGTCTATATTATAAGACCGAAGAGGCATTTAATCGAACACCTTTTTGGCAACACATAAAGAGAGAAACCACTAAAGCGCGAACGCTCAGAACAGAGATTTCTTTCCCTGGGAAAGAAATCGGTAGCACAAACACACAAACACACACACTTTCAAACATAACAATGTGGGGGGGGCTTTGCCAACACCCCCTGACAAAATATACCAACACTGCGATCGCACTACAGTGGGGAAAGGGGCAAACACACAGAGATGGTCAAACAATTTCTTTCCCAGGGAAAGAAATCGCTGTTTTGAGCATTCGCACTTTAGTGTGTTCACTCTTTATGTGTCGCCGAAGAGGTGTTCGATTAAACGCCTCTTTGGTCTTATGATATAGACCCATGTGGTTGGACTGATTTGAATGTTTTCTTTTGAGTTGATGGTGAAGTTATTATTTAGAGGGGGAGATCTGGCTGGGCTGAAAAGAATCAGTTTTTTTTTTTTAGGATTAAGAATAAGTTTGATATTAGTGAACCAAGTTTCAGCTTGGGTAAAGTTATTTTGGGTTAGGGTTTGCAGTTCATTCAGGGTGGGAGCTGCACATATAAGGGTGTTGTCATCTGCGTACTGTACTACTGAGGCAGTGGGTGAGGATGCGGAGATCTGGTTAGTAAATAGAGAGAATAGCAAAGGGCTGAGGATGGACCCTTGATGGACACCTATAATTACTGGTAACAGGGGTACAGTTGTTCTTGCCAAAGAACTACTTTCTGGTGGCCTGAGAAGTAGCTTTTGAACCATGATATATAGGAGGTACTTATATTTATGGTAGATAGTGTGTCCAAAAGCATACTATGGTTTACCATGTCAAAGGCTTTTGATAAGTCTAAGAATATGGAAGATACAAATAGGCCCTTGTTTCTATGGTGGTTAACTATGTTGGTGAATGATAGTAGTGCTGTGGTGGTGCTATGGGAAGGTCTAAAGACATGCTGAGCTATAGAAAGTAGGTTGTTGTTTTGGAGGTATTGCATTAGTTGAGCATGAACAACTCTTTCTAATATTTTGGATAGAGGTGATAGGATTGCTATTGCATGGTAGTTGGTGAGCTCTAAGGAGTTACCACCTTTGCACAGTGGAATGATATGTGATGTTTTCCATGAGGTAGGTACTTTGCATTCTGATAGAGACCTGTTTATGAGATTAGAGGCAGGATAGGCTATAGCGTCAGCTGATATTTGAAGGAAATCTGCTGGTAGCTTATCAGCTGCTAGTGTGGTTGGTTTCAGTTTCTTAAGGAGATTAGAAATTACCTTGGTGGACATGGTGTGAAGGTTAAAACTGGGGGTGTTGTTTTGTTTATTGGGATGGTAAAAGTGTAGTTATTGGTGTGGGGCTACTAATACTATTTTGGGCATTGGCAAGGGTTTGTTCTGTTTCGTAAAGAACTTGTTAAATTGTGTGGGATGTTATCATGATTGTTTGCAGCACAAGGGTCAGAGTAGTGGATTTTCCTATGTGCAGTATACCATTTATTGTGGCCTAGACCCTTTGAGGGTTGGGAGCATATTTTTCTTGCATGTATTTATAGTAGTTTGTTTTGTCTAGTTTGATTTGTTTTTTGGCTTTGTTGCAGAGTCCTAGAGAGTTTTGTCTCAAAGTAGTGGTTTTGTTTTTCTGAGATTGAACCCAGGCCTTATCTATATTTTCATTATAGTTTTGATGTCTTTTCTTAGCCATGGGGCATAGTTAGTTTTTGTTCTAATGGTTCATGAGGGTGCATGATGATTTAAGATTTTTAGGAAGGTTGTGTTAGTGTTGGTGAAGGGAACAGAGGGATGAGGAAGTGATTGGGCAGGTATTGTGTTAAGGAGAGGAATGTAGAAGGTCAGATGGTAGTGGATTTTGTGAAAAGGACGGACATGACTGTGGTGAATACATATTTTAAGAAGAGGGAGGAGCATAAGGTGATGTACAAGAGTGGAGGAAGATGCACACAGGTGGATTATATCCTATGCAGGAGGGTCAGTTTGAAGGAGATTGGAGACTGCAAAGTGGTGACAGGGGAAAGTGTAGTTAGGCAGCATAGAATGGTGGTCTGTAGGATGATGTTGGTAATCAAGAAGAGGAGGACATGTGTGACAGCAGTGCCAAGGATCAAATGGTGGAAGCTGGAAAAGGGTGATTGTGAGGTGGAGTTCAGGGAAGAGTTAAAACAGGTACTGGGGGGCAGTGAAGAGTTACCGAATGGCTGGGTAACTACAGCAGAGATGGTAAGGGAGACTGCTAGAAAGGTGCTTGGTGTGACATCTAGACAGAGGAAGGAGGACAAGGAGACCTGGTGGTGGAAAATAGGAAGTACAGGAGAGTATACAGAGGAAGACGCTGGCAAAGAAGAAGTGGGATTGTCAGAGAGATGAAGAAAGTAGACAGGAGTATAAGGAGATGAGGAGCATGGCAAAGAAAGAGGTGGTGAAGGCTAAGGATGAGGCATATGGAGAGTTGTATGAAAGGTTGGACACTAAAGAGGGAGAAAAGGACCTGTACTGATTGGCTAGACAAAGGGACCAAGCTGGGAAAGATGTGCAGCAGGTAAGGGTGATAAAGGACAGTGAGGGAAATGTACTCACAAGCTAGGAGAGTGTGTTGAGCCGATGGAAAGAGTACTTTGAGGGGCTGATGAATGAAGAGAATGAGAGAGAGAGAGAAGGTTGGATGATGTGGGGATAGTGAATCAGGAAGTGAAACAGATTAGCAAGGAGGAAGTACGGACAGCTATGAAGAGGATGAAGAATGGAAAGGCTGTTGGCCCAGATGACATACCAGTGGAAGCATGGAGGTGCTTTGTAGAAATGGCAGTGGAGTTCTTAACCAAATTGTTTAATGAAATCATTGTGTCTTTGTTGACTTGGAGAAAGCATATGATATGGCACCTAGAGAGGAGTTGTGGTATTGTATGAGGAAGTCAGGAATGGCAGAGAAGTATGTAAGAGTGGTACAGGATATTTACAAGGGTAGTGTGACAGTGGTGAAGTCTGCAGTGGGAGTGATAGATTCGTTTAAGGTGGAGGTGGGATTATATCAAGGATCAGCTCTGAGCCCTTTATTTGCAATGGTGATGAATAGGTTGACAGATGAGATCAGACAGGAGGCCCCATGGACTATGATGTTTGCAAATGACATTTTGATTTGTAGTGAGAGTAGGGACCAGGTTGAGGATACCTTGGAGAGGTGGAGATATGCTCTAGAGAGAAGAGGAATGAAGGTCAGCAGGACTAAGACAGAATATATGTGTGTGAATGAGAGGGAGGATAGAGGAATGGTGAGGATGCAAGGAGTAGAGGTGGCGAAGGTGGATGCTGTGACTGATCAATTTAATCCCTCTGTAGTTACTACAACTCTGCACATCATAAGAATAATGATTTGAACTATAACAGCATGCATTTTTCATGTGTAAAAATAATGTGGTGCTCAAGATTCACCTCAGAGGATCATGTGTTTACTGAAAAGTTCATTGAATTAATTCATTTGTTTTTGGAAAGAGGTTACCTTGAAACCATGGTACACGAAATGTCACAAACTGTATGGGTTACCGTGAAACCATGGTACATGAGATGTCACAGTCTGTATGGGTTACCGTGAAACCATGCTACATGAGATGTTACAATCTGTATGGGTTACCCTGAAACCATGGTACACGAGATGTCATAATCTGTATGGGTTATCATAAGACCATGGTACACAAGATGTCACAATCTGTATGGGGTACCGTGAGACCATGGCACACGAGATGTTACAATCTGTATGGGTGGAAAGAAGAGGTAGTTCTGCCCCTCTTAAAGAGCACACAGTGCTATTATTGTCTTCTGCCTTAGAACAAGGCACTAGTATAAAATGGCACTTCACACTGCCAATATGAATGACTTATACTGTTGCTCCAAATAGCATTAAAACATTATAAATACAATTTTGAACATAATCCAGGACAATGGACAGTTAGATCAGATTATGGGACCATGACCTACATTTGTAAATAAAATAGCCAAAATTTGAAGGCATATTTTTAGAGCAATATCACATTTATGCCATGTAGAAGCAGCCAAGCAAAAGGTTATATTTAGTGTCATTTTATAGCCACCTGTCTTTATATTTTTAACCCTAATAGAGGCAGTGTATCACAAAATTGTTTAAGGTTATGGTAGTTATGTAGTTTATGCAGCTCAGTACGTGACCTGCACCTATTTATAAATAGCAAGCAAGTATAAACATTAAGGACATGTACTTTAGAATATATCAGAACTACAAAAAGAAAAGACAGCAAAACACGGCAGGATATATGAACATTTGAAAAAAATTGATTACATGCTCTCCAGTAACCTTGGTAACAAGGCTTGAGATATAGACTTGATACTTGTGAGGACAGAAATACATTAAAAGCTAACTTTTAATGTTCTGACACCACAGGACTGAATGATGACATATTTTAAAATCAGGAGCATTGCACTACTAATAATGTATATGTATATGGAGATGCACATCTTTTTGAGCCATGGAGTCTTTTTATTGGGTCACTGACTAATTTTTAATGGTCATTATTTTAGGTATTTACATGTAGTAGTAACACACTGGAACCAAGCTGACTGACTAACCAACCACTCATTTGATTGAAAGTCATGTGTGGATTTTGTTATTTAAGTAATGAATGTTTTAATAACCAAAAAATAAATTTCTTGGTTAACAAAAGCACTTACCACAAATAAAAAATCTATGTTGCAGTTTTACTTCCTTGTATTTTTGTTATTTTGTGCAGTTGCTCTTTAGCCTGTTTGAACTGCATAATATATAAAAAAGATAAGGCTGCATGCTGCCAAGGGCTTTTCTTCATTGCGTCACATCATGGAGGATATAAATGCACAGGTGATATTTATAAGGCCTTCTACCTCATACTACCAAGGATTCATATCCAAAGAGTAGCTCACTCAACATTAGAAAATTCAGCCACTATGAGATGATTGTTTACCTTTAGGAAGAATCTCCTTGTGGACTTCCCTCAGTGAATTCAGGTTTTGTACATGTCCATGTAGTCTCTGATTTTGTATGTGCCACAAGCTGCCCATTTCACTTCACCATGGGATTTGTATATGAAACAAAGGAAAGTGGTACGAGATTTTCTTCAGAATGGGAAGAATCATAGAGTACCAATTGAAAGGCTTTTATTTCCAGTGAATGAAGGACGGTTTAGTGTACCAGAGTTGAACTATATGGTAAAGTGGGTTTTTTAAAACTGTTTTATAATATTAATATAATTAACTACAAGGTTAACAATAAAACACAACTCTTGAATGAGATAGGAGGAATAGAAGGTTTTTGCAAATCTCTCAGAAGATGCAGATCACTGACCATGGAGATACCTTTGGTACCACTGCAGAGGTTGAGCAGCTCAGTAGCATGGGCTTTTCAAAGAATAAAATCTATGGACTGACATTATGATAAACCCAACTGCTGAGCAAGGGCAGTAGAATATCAGATGGAGGAGGAGATAGTGAGATGGTTAATCAGGCTTCTCAAGTGTGGTGTCCCCTCCTCTAACCCAGTAGTCTAGAAGCCTGAATCCTCACCACTGACACTGGAGAGGGTCATTCACTTGGAACACAAATAGATATGCACAGTATTTCCAGATGCAGTTCTCTGCATAAAGCACACTTTCCCTTAAGAGTACACAGGGAATACACTCAATCCAGGGGCTGGTTTCTCTGTCTCACTCCAGCCCCGATAAGACTCCCTACTGGCACAGTTGTAGACATGAGTCCTCAGCCGTGCATCAAAGCCAAATCCTCCAGCATCCTCTCTGTGAAACCAGTGATTTGTGTCCCTGCTCCAAGCAACTAACACAAAAACACATACACACTCTTTGATTTTCACACACACACACACACACACACACACACACACACACACACACACACACACACACACACACACACACACTTATTATCTATACCCCTTTCTGCCCAGATTATAAGAAGGTAGTTACACTGCCACCAGACACTCCAAAGCCAACTACACTAAGGCTCTTACAAGGGTACCCAATTATACTGAATGAAATTAATATTAATACAAATGATAGTATTTGACCAATGCATTAAGGCTTTCAGGAGTGGCCACAGAGTAACCAAATAGATATGAGTACTCTCAAAGGTTAAAAATATCCTCTAAAAGGCCAGCCACAATGAAAAGTTTAAATATATTTAATAATAAATCATAAAATAACATGAAATAAGGAATATCTATTTACAGTAAACACCAGAGTTTTAGCCACAGGAAATACAAAAAATGACACAGATGAACAGATTCATACAGATTCACAAAAGTAGCACTTAACTAATCTCACTATGTTTTCCTGACTGATCTAAAGAATTACTATTACCTGGTCACTTACTAGAGTAAGGCAAGATGAAGTAGATGAGGGGTCCTTCTTTGTCAGGTTTCAAAAACAGACTGCAATGAGACTTCTGTCTCATCTAGTATTAAAACATCATTTCAGTGATGGATTACAGAATGACATCACACATTTCTGATCATCTGACTTCTGGTTCCCATACTAGCCCCATTAATAGAAACTGAACCAGAATCTCACACATATGTGTTGCCCAACATACAGACGGAGCTGTGCAAATATGTGCTGTAACATCTGGAAGCCATAAAACCATTTCACCACTTCCACCCTTCCAGGGTAGCAAATAGTTCACTGCTAAGGACAATACAACAAGGATTTATAGTCCTTGTTTTCACATACATTTCATCTCTAGCTGCAATAAGAACTGTAAGATACAGTTTGAGTACTTTTAGGCATTTTGATGTTGATGAGAGCTATAGCAATAATAAGGAGATGGAAGTCAAAGGATCTCCACCTGTAATGATGGAAGCTGCCTAAATTATAACAGATATTCATAAAATGGAGATTGCCCTAGAGGATAAAAAAATAGAAGAAATTCAGAAATAAATGGGTTTCTTCAGTTTTAGAAATGACTTAAAATACTCCTAGTCATGAACTTTAATCAGATATTTAGTCTGTCCCTCAGAAGATCCATTTACCAACTGTGGTTGAATTTAAATCTGCAAAGACATTGTCCTTTTTTCAAGGAAATGACTTCTTATCCTACTAGAAGCAAAATAAATGCTTGTTTGGTTCTTCTCAAAAGCTTAAATCCTCTCATTCTAACATTTTCATTCATGACCAACTAAACAACCCACTGGAAACAACATACTTGAGGATTTGGCTTGACCAAAATCTAAACTTATAGTTTCACACTCACAATACTAAATAAAAAATTTAACAAGCTTTGTTCTAGGCTTGAATGATATTGCACGTATTATCTCATGCAAGCAGAGAAGCAAAAGGTAAGGAGATTTTAATGGCTCAGCTTGACTATTCCCTACTTCTAATCTCTTTTGCTTCAAAGAAAAAAAAATAACTATCTGAGATTTAATAAAATTTGCCATTTTATTATCTTTGCTCCTAGAACTGTACATCATTACTTTGTTCTAAGAAAAGCAAACCTGCTTCCTGTTCAGTAAAGATCACAACTTCTTGGTACCTTGATTTTTAAATCTTAACTCCGTCATATCCCTTAAAAGTTGCTTTACTACTAGAAAAAGAACTTAGGTCTCAATCAGTTCTGACTCCTTCTCTCTATAAATCCCTCACATCAAAAAATCCAGTGATCATTGCTTCTCAGTTCTGGGTTTATAAAATGGAAGACTATCCCACCTATCATTAAAGATTATCGCATGCCCATAGATTTCTGGAAAAGTTTTAAAGTCTCTCTGTTCAAACTTGTTCAATGCCATTGTTTCTCTGCTATTACTTGTTTTTTTCATTTATTCATTCTTATTTCTTGCCATTGCAATACTTTTACTTTTCATTGTTTCCACTGACTGTTACATATATTTTCTACTCATTCTTATGTTTTTTCTTTTTCTTTATTTTCTTTCCATTTTAGTTCCCTGATTTTATTTTGTTCTACTCCTTTTCTTCTTCCTTAAAGTTTCTTTTTCTTCTCTATTCTTTCCAATGCACACTTTTTCTTACATGACATTTTTCATCTGTTTTCACTTTTATACATTCTTATGCACGTTCTTTCTTCTTCTCATTCTTTACTTTCTTTTCTTCCTTTATAAAGTCATTTTCCCTTTTCATTTTGATGCACCCTTTTCCTTTTGTCACATTTTTAAGCATTTGTACAATTGTTCGTTGTAGCATAAGTTGATACTGTAATATTTTTATTTCTACTCCCAAGGCAGGTTCTGAAACTTGTCTTTTTGGATTAGTGTACTACCATAGTTATGAGAATAAAATAAATAAATAATAAAAAGATATTCAGAGGAAATGAAGCAGGGAAAAATGGTCAAAGAACTAAGGCCTATTGCTCAGTAGAAAAAAACTGTTAACAAGAACTATGCCAGGTGAATGAGAGAATTAGGATAAGGACAGCATAGTTTGAAGAATTCATTCTGAATACAATACAAATGTGCGCAGTGGGAATATTGGGAGGCAAGAGTTCAGACACATACTTTTGTTGATAGGGTTGGTTTCATTTATGAAAATTTGCAATGGGAAGACTAAGGCATAGTTCTAGAAAAGTACCCTTCAATGTATTTTTACTTCCTAACGGATTATTTTTTAAAATCTGATATTAATAGCAAACTATGTACTATATCATATGTTACATTCTGTTGGCAACTTTCTTATTTAAATATTAATCTGTTGCGATCTTACTTTAATTTTAATTTCAATTTATGTTTTATTATATTACTTTTATCTTAATACTTGCATATTATTATTTATATTATTGGGGGTATTTGTTCTAGGTAATGGTCCATGTTGATGCAACATCCTAACTCCGTGTATAAAATTGGAAAAAGACAGTTGACATCAGATACTAATTCAAAAAACCCTTAGAACTTAAGCAAAGACCTATTTTTTAATGTTTACTTTCACAGAATGTGGATAAATTGGCTAGTTATGCACATCGAATACAACATGTCTGTGTATCAAACATGCACTTGTGTTGAAAATCTTGCCAGAATCCATGATAGCAGGTAAAAAAAACATTTCTTCCTGGAATTAGCATTTTGCGCAAGTGCTGAAGGTTTTAGAATATCCCCTCTATTTAAAGATCACATGCATCAACATTTTGTAATGCCGTAAGATGGCATTGTGGTGCTAAGTATGTGTTTTTTCTCTTCTTTCTACATTAGATATGGTTATTTTGTGACCATTTCTGTTTTAAGGTAAGGCAGTCACCTTTTAAAGTTATAGGCTTCCCTAGCTCTAGTGGCATTTGCAGTGAAGCACTTCCTGAAGCTATTTAGTCATGCTTGTCATGCTGTAGACATGATTGTTAGGAGAGACTTGCTGGTTATTTTCAATTGGCTTGTATTGTGCATCTGTTTATAGCTCGGGTCATGTTTTGCAGTTTCAGAAATGTATCTGAGTTGATGATTTAATAACACCTGATAAGGATTTCCCTTCAAAGGACTTTTATTGCAAAAAAAATAACTGAAAATATTAAGTTAAACTAAGGACTGGTGTAGCTTAATGTAATTAATTGAATTGAATTATGAAATGTAATAGAGTGTCATGGGAATGGCTGCCATCTGCTGCAGTTAGTCTGCAAAGGCAGAGCCAGTTTTGTGGTTAATAAATCAGTCCTGATTTTTGAATTATTGGATTGTTTAAAAAGTTTGTGTATGTGTGGGAAAAGTTCTGTACCCTGCAGATGAAGTACAATAGTGAGACAGTGACTGGGCTTCCATCTCAGATCTTATTATGGTGATTCTGGAATAGTAGTTGTAGAAGGAAGGAAAGGGGATAAATGAGCTGTTGTATTTGTTTACCTATTGTATTGTACATTACTCTTACTACAATGAACTTAAATACAGACACACTGTAAGAAATACATAGAAATGTCTGTATAGGTATAGGTATGCACATTTATATACTGATATTCATGGGACGACTTAATATCATTATTTCGATTCTGGAAATAACGTGACCAGAAGGTCACACACTGAGAATGCTGAGGACCATCCGTGTGAACACCCAGACTTGCCCTCCTTCTGAAC
>NC_056743.1:1501544531-1501553413 GCF_019279795.1 Protopterus annectens
CTTGAGAGCATTTGCTTTTATAGCCTGCAACCATATATATATATATATATATATATATATATATATATATATATATATATATATATATATATATATATATATATATATATATATATATATATATATATATATATATATATATATACAGGGTCTATATTAAAATCCCAAAAGAACTAAACATCGAGTGTATGTACATTGACAAATAAAGGTTGATCTACATACACAGCAAAACACAGAAAGAGCGAAATTTGAAATGCCGAACATGTTCCCTGGTCAGCAGTGCGATGGTGGGGATAAGGAAATATATCCTTTTCCCCACTGTAGTGCGGTCTCAGAGTTGGTATATTTAGGTAGGGGGGTGGGGGGGCAAAGCCCCTCACATAGGGGATGCAGGAGAGCTTGCCCCCTGCAAAAGCGTGTTAAATTAATTTAGTATTATTTTTTACTTACCTGTGTGGCGCATTCTGATGACGGAACTCATTCGGCGTTTCGGAATTCGCTCTTTCAGTGTTTTGCTGTGTATGTAGATTGACCTTTATGTGTCGATGTGCATGCACTCTATATGTAGTCCTTTCTGGCTTTTAACATAGACTCATATATACACACACAAAGAGAGAGTGAGTGTAGATACAGATATATATATATATATATATATATATATATATATATATATATATATATATATATATACATACACATATATATATATATATATATATATATATATATACATATATATATATATATATATATATATATTTAAAAATATATCTGTGCACATTAAAGTTGCTAACTGATATTTTAATTTTATGTACTTTTTGGCACCGTTGAACTTTGAGTTGTGCTATTGTAATTAGCATTTCAAATATTTTTGATTTACTGCCTTCATTGCTGGTAACCTATTCATTTGATGTAACATTTATTACTGAATCACAAATCAAAAATAGTACAGCTGACCTACAGCTCTTCTGCTCTTGCTTTCAATACTTATTCAGTGTAATCCAGGATAAATGGTTAGCAAAGATCATTTCATCTTTTATAAACCTCATATAAGCCTTAAAGTAAGTTCACAGACTGTTACAGTAGATGACATGACCCAAATGGATTGTAGTGGATATATGTGAAGTTGAAACACACACAAAAAATCTTTGCTTTAACGTAACATCACCACACCAATTTAGATAACATTTGTAGCCTTCTGTTCACCCTACTAAATGTCATATTATGTAAAACAAACACTTTTACAGGGTGATTTCCATGTCAATCGTATGTATTCACAAAGGATGAAACTGCAGGAAATTTAACAAACCATGCCATGTTCATGTCAAAATTATAAAGCAACCCACAAGTCGAACTCAAAATCCCTTAACCATTACATTCTCAAATTTCTAGTAACTAATACATCATCCATGTGAGATAATTTTCCTGTCACACAAGATTTTCCTTAAGGCTTGTTCAGTACTACCCCTTTTACTGTTTTTTTTCTTTATAATTTTTCTCTCCTCTGTCATTATTATTCCTGAAATCATTTTGTTTGCTGATGACAGATATTCACTACTCTACAACCTCCTGTTCCACAATCAAATCAAATCTAGAATCTAACCCTAAGAAGCTTTCCATCCAGCTCCACTGCAGTAGTATTCAACTTAATTCTAATAAATCTTAAACTACAATCTTTGGAACTAAACCTATACTCATTCAGATCCAGGTCTATTAAATCATTAGTGTCTTTTCATGTAATGACCTTTAAACCACTGTAAAAGTCTTACGTTCCAAATATCGTAGTTTTAAATATTTTGGAACCTGTTTAAATCAGTTTCTTACCTGTGATCACTGCACTGAACAGGCCAAAGAAAAAAATGAATAGGCTTCTAATTTAGGCAGGGAAAATATCCAGGCTTGACTCTCTCAAAAAGTAGAAATGCCTCCAAAAATAGTATTCTGCTATCATAACTTAAATATGAGCTGCTATTTATTGTTTAGCCTCACAAAAAAATCTAGCCTCTCCAAAACACTGCAAACAGAATCTGCTGATTCATTGCCTTGTCCCTCCAAACCAAAATTACTGCACAGTTCTCTCCAAATCAAAATGGCTGCAAGCAAAGGAAAAAGTAGAGTTTTTACTTAGATCACCTTTATTTAAACTTCTTAAAGTTGGTATAATACACCCTTTCCACCAACCTCTCCCTCACCACCTCTGTAAGTAAATTAACAGTATCAATGCCTTGACATATACATGACTTCTGAAAAGTAGATGCCAAATAACAGTGACCCCAGAAGAGAGCACTCTGAGACCCCCCCTCATGAAAGGGCATTTTGTTGAGGTGGAAACCCCTATCCTGGCTTCCTCAGTCCTATATGTGAGCCAGTTACAATCAATCAGATGAAGTAGGGGTTAATTCCTAGTTTGGCACGCTTATCCACAATGTCTGAGTGGGGCATGTTGTCAAAGGCCTTGGCTAGGTCAAGGTAGGCAGTGTATACTGTCCTCCCTTCATCCATCTCTTTGTTGCCTTTTTCAAAAAAGTTCAATAGATTGACCAGACATGACCTGCCCTTGACAAAAAACAGACAATGATAGTCCAGTGATTGAAGATTTCCTATTCTTTAATGATTAGTTCCATATTAGGTCTTTCCATGACTTTACTAATGAGGCTGGTCAGACTTACAGGACAGTAATTACCTGAGTCAGAGGATATTCATCCCTTGTGCAAGTGTATGACTGTTGCTGTCCTGCATTCGCTTGGTACTGTTGCTGTCCTCCATTAACTTGGAATGAAGCCAAATTAGAGGCAGAGATTGACAACTAATGTTATGGGCGTAGAAATATCTTGTTTCAAGCTATTGAGGATGCATACTGGGATTTTGTCGGGGTCCATAGAAGCTTATTTTTGGCCTTTGAGAGTGCACCCAGGACGTGGTCCTGAGTGATTGCTGAAGTTGTATCATTTATGAGATTATCAGGGTTGAAGAGGAGGTGAAGTTTGACCTGAATTTGTCAACTAATAGGATTGCTATATCCACAACTTCCATATAGGTGATGTTATTTACAATTATGTCAGCACACTGCTGTGTATTGCCCTTGAAATTGCAGATATAGCTTTGTGGTTATCCTTGGCCTGGATATTTTTTCTCAAATTTTACCTTGGTAGTATTTATGTTCCTAAGTCACTTCTTTAATTTTATGATTAGATTCTTTATTTTGCTGAGTGTTGCACTTTTTAGTATTGGTTATTGTTGCCTTTCTTTTATTATTAACATTTCTGCTGTGAATCCACCATGGAGGTGTTTGTATGGTTTGTTCTGCACCTGCTTATTTTGGGTATAGCTGTTTCTATGCAATTCTGTATATGTTGGTAAAAGTTAGTGGTGTATGTTTCCACATAAACATCAGAGCTATCTAGGTTCAGGGGGATTTTTGTTATCACCAAGGAATCACTTTGAAATAGGAAGTTAGTCTTCAAGAAGTTATTAAAAGTACCTGAGTATAGATGGGACATGTTTTATCATTATTACAAGTAAGACAGATTTATGGTTGTACCTGATGGGTAAGAATGTTCCATTGGGGATGGAGCATGATTCGCCCATATTGCTGAGAACATGGTCGAGGATATTGTTTGCGCTAGTGGGTACTCTGATTACTTGATCCAGGGCATTTATATTGACAAAGTCCAGGACTTTCTGGGCTTGCATGCTAGTTGGATATGTTTCCCAGTCAATGGCTGGATAGTTGAAGTCACCCAGGGATATGATATGTGGATTAATGCTCTACTTCATTTCGGTAGGTACTATGACATTCCTGGGTCATAAAGATCATTCTGTAGCTCATCAGGACATGGTAAGGGGCTTCATTGAAGCAAGTTGGACTAGAAAGATCTCAAGGGCATCATACTGCTTTACCAGTGTAGCTCCCACTGTATTTCACTATATGGTTAACAGACTGTAGTTTTCTGATACACCACAAGGTGGAGCTCCTTTTCTTTTGATATAAAAGAGGGAAATGAAAGTGAAAGAGATTCAAGCTGAAACACAGGGTGAAGGAATAAGGGGCCTTGCATTAAAAATAAAATTTTCTAGTGTCTGGGACTTGGAAATGAAGATACAGATCATGTCTTTCACCCTCTAAAAACCTGGTCGATGGTAATCTGTGGAATCAGGAGAGAAGTCTGGAACCAGTAGTCCCATGCCTGCAACTGATCAGCAAGGACAGAAATACTGTTGGGCCTATTATAAAGAAGCCGTTTTTGATTACCAGACGGCTGTTGGGTGATCTCTACACTCACATCGGTGGAACTGCGGTGCCTGACATCTAGAATATTATTGACAGAGTGGTAAGAGGCTTCGGCTGCCATTTTATACTTTCATAGGGTTGTGCTGGGACTGTGGGCCTAGGCTTTTCCCTTTTTCCTTTTCTGAACTGAAACTGTTTAGCTTTATCTCAAAATAGTCCTGGGTGTCATTCTGTGGATCTCATGTTACTAATGTAGGTGCTCCTCCTATGTATTATAACAACTCTTCATCTGTCTTCAAAATGGCCCAATTTCTCAAAATGATGTTTTTTACTTCCTTGTTTCCCTCATTGAACTTAATAACCATAACATTATGGAGACTGTTAGCATCAGTATTATTGTTTCATCCTATACTTGCTAGTAAGTCTGGCTTCCCCACTATGCATGGGTTTCGGGTTTGCCTATTGCTCTCCACTTCATCCCTAAGTGTTCTTAACAAATCATGTGGGTACCCCCTTTCTAGGAACATAGATGTCAAAAACTATTTTTGATTTTTAGATGACCTGTTTTTTGTATGGAAAGGGAACCCCAGTGAAACTGGGCCATTTTCAAGACCGATGAAGAGTTGTTCCAACATATAAGAGGAGCACCTGCATTTACATACAAAATTGATAGGAATATTAAACAAGTGTTAGAGAGGGACCCTCAACCCCACAAGTTTGGAACAATCAAGTGTGGTAGGTGTATTTACTGGCAATATATAGTTAATAAAGAAGTCATCTTGAACAGCAATTTCCACACAAAAGTTACTTTCAAAAGAGGAGACTGTAATACAAGTGGTGTGGTGTACTTAGCCCTCTGTGATTTTTGTTTCTCATTTTATGTGGGGAAAACAGAGAGGAAACTTTCTAAGAGAATTTATGAACACATATACGACATATGAAAATGTAATTGAAACAATGCACTGTTTAAACACACTTGTTATTGTGAGGATCGCAAGAAGTTCATTTATGGCATTTTAGAAGTAGCTCCACTAGAAGCCAGAGGAGGAGCTTGGCAAACCAAGATAGAATATAATGAACTACTGTGGCAATTTAGATTGGATGCAATGCATAAACCAGGTTTAAATGAATATGTCACTATTAACCCCGTATTAAAAATGAGAGCAGCCAAACTGTAACACTATGCACATAGAATGTTATTTAAAAAAATGCATTTATTATAAAATAGGTTTATTTTACAATATGTATATTCCAAAACACTACATGATGATTTATGCATTTTAATATTTTTTATTACTTTTCTGTACCTTTGTTACAGACTTCTAGCTTATCATGGTTTGTTACAAATGATGTAGGTTTAACAGTTAAAAAGAGGTTGCACTTAGGGTGTAATGTGATTGGACAAATTATGTTTTAGGTAGTATATAAGTCATGTGATGTTAATTTGTACTAGGTTCTGATGAAGTCCTTGAATGGACAAAAGCGCTTAACTTTTAAAATTTTAAAGTTTTATTAATAAATGGATGAAGCTTACTCTTAACCTGGACAGCATGTGGTTTTTCTTTCTGGTTAGAGGCAACAACCTTCTTTTTTTCTGGATGCAATCCCTTTACTTATGAGATGAACCAAGTAAAAGGCTTTTCTGACCACTGCCACTATATGATGGTCAAATGTAAGATTGTTATCAACCTGAGTGCTCAGGACTCTTACCACAGGTTGTGTGCTTAGGGAGTTGCCATTGATGTGGTAATCAATAGGGGTTGTGTTTTTGCCGAATGATATGCTGATACATTTTTTTGCATTGAACTTGAAGCCATGACTTTGGCACCAGTCATTAGTTGCTGTGAGACCCTCTTGCAGTATGTTAACATCATTTGGGGAGTTGATGACAGCACCCAAACAGTCATCTGCAAACCTGGTCATGCACAGGCCTTTTGTCTACATATGGCATATAATCTGATGCACATATGTATGTAATTTTTATGATGATGATGCATTTTCGACCAGGTGGAATTTGATTGCATGTCACCTAAGAGAAGGGGAAGGGACTGGTGATTGACAGGCAAGAAGGGGCAAAAGACCCAGAAAAAAGGTCCCTTTATGATTTTCTTGTCATTATTTGAAGAATTTGATGCACAATGTTTACACTTTTTAGGATACCCACTCTGGAATATTAAAACAAATAGACTGATTCTGTTTTCTCTGTTTACCGTCTGTAGTATTGCTACATCAGATTATATTATTTGAGAAAGAATAAAATTAATGTCTGTATTTTTTCTATTACTTGTCTAAAAGGCAAGTTTATCTTTGAGAACATAGAAATTTTGGATTAACTGACAGAAAATTATAGGACAGTAAAGTAAGTAGATCATTTCTTAATGGAGTAGATAGAAACTGTGTACCTTTGTAAATAACACAAAGCTATATAAAATGCAGACATGCAGGATACGATGGAGATGATAAAAATAAAATGTTAGAAATTTGGAATAAAGTTTACTATAGGATATCTTACATTTATTTTAAAATTGCAGAATATTGCACTTTGGGATAGAATATAGGAAAGAATGTACACTGAAATGTGAAGAACATTAAACAAAACTGGAAA
Organism: Protopterus annectens; assembly: GCF_019279795.1. NCBI lineage: Eukaryota > Metazoa > Chordata > Ceratodontiformes > Protopteridae > Protopterus > Protopterus annectens. The sequence goes on from NC_056743.1 coordinate 1,501,551,368, forward strand.
TAAGTCTTGGGGCAATTATTTCAGAAGAGTTTAAAGTTGAGAATAAATGGAGTAATGTTGCAGAAAAACATGAAGAGCTGTTGGGATGGCCAGGGAAGGGCATCATCAGTAGAAAAAAGGAAATTATTGTTGGTTTGTAAAGAAAACAAGTGAGACTCCATTTTAAGTACCAAGTACAGTTTCGAAGATACCACCTCTTCAGAGACATACACCAAGCTGAGCCAATTGAGGGAAAGGCAACAAGAATGGATAGATTTGATTACTGACTTGGGTGCTTGAAGAGATGGCTGAGAAAGAAAGGAACAATAAGGCAATATTTGCAGGCCTCTTTCTTGTTCTCTCACTCTCTTTTTCTGTTTGTGGAGTGGGAGGATGGATGCATGGCCAGGAGTGTGGACGATGCATGACCAGGAGTGTGGACTCTATATAGAATCACTTGTAAAGATGAATGATTACTGGAGGTGCTTAGCCTTCAAGACAGGCAGAACTATTGAGAGGATGCCTCTTATAAAAACAGGAATCACATCCATCTCTATGTCCATTTGAACACAGAAGACATTCCTAAAGAAGTCAGCAAGGCTTAAAACTAAATCCCTAAATCCTCAAAGGATTATGGCACCGATCCCATTGCTTGATCTTCATCATTGGAAGAACAAATGGGCTGTAACATTGTTGCCTCCCAGGCAAACAAATGGGCCATTTGGGTGAGTGGGATGAAGGCTTAATGGTCATCAGGAAGAGGGACCTGAAAAATTAAGGGAAAAAAAGCATCATGAGGTTGGACAGAGAGGTGAAAGGAACCAACCTAAATTTCCTTAAAGGAAGGGGAAAAGAAAACAGTCATGATATAAACATTCTGGTATCATTAAAGTTTCAAACGAGTCCATAAGAGAGGTAACCTTATGCAGAAAAACTGGTACAAGAAGAATTTAATTTTGAAGGTGGACAATCAAAGACAATGGTAGAAAATATTTTTATTTCATGAGGAGTTCATATGCAAAGAAATGCCTTACACAGATGGCAGTGGAACAAAAATGGAGGGGTAATTTAAAAAGATATTTGATAGATAAAAGGGTATATTAGAGATAAGTGACAGAAAATAAAATACTCCTGTCTTGTTGCATCTTTTGGCTTTTCCCGGCTAGGGGTCGCCACAGCGGAACTCCAGTTCGCTAATGATTGGCAGTAGATTTTTACGTGCAGAGTTGCCCCCCCTCCGATGCACAACCTTCAACGAAGGTACGCCCATTCACGCATGTTTCCAGACAGAAGCTGCTCTAGCTGAGAATCGAACAGGACAATGTCTTACTATGAGGCGACAGCGCTGCCGCAGCACCACTACTGGGCTGAATACAGGGCAGATTAGGACAGTAAATGGCACTTATCTGCTTTTATGGCCCGTGTTTACCACAATAAAGTAAAATGCAATTTTGATTTACATTATTACTATATAGTTTTTAACATTTAGAACATGTGATAGATGAGAAATACAGTAAAACAATAAGTACTTGGAGATTATTTATTTCATCAAGGGCAAGGTTCCTCTTAATACTCTGCAAAAAGTGTCCATAACACATTACTTACTTTATACAAAAATCAATATTACCTCTCCTTTATGTGAAACGGCTCAAGGGTCACATGAAAAATCCCGAGCAGTACAAATGCATTGTAGCTCATTATAAATGAGCTAATCCTTCTTAGCAGAGAAAGCAAAACTATGCCCAAATCCCTTGCCTCTAATCTGCAAAATGAAAAACACATAACCAGTCTACTCTGAAGGATACAATGGGAACTTTTACAAAGATGCAAAGCTGAACAAATTCTTTCATTTTTAAGGCATAGAACACAAATGTCATGCATTCTGAGGATCCCTAGATGCAACATTTAACAGCTTCAATACCCTAGAGTAGCAATCCTATATTAATTGCACTGCTAAGGACATTGTATGTAAATAACCAGATGCATTTATCTATAGGCAATGAAGTAAAGACTAAATACAAAAACATACTGTGTTCTGCTAAGTGACATTGTTAATTTTTTTTGATC
>NC_056743.1:1501553913-1501646413 GCF_019279795.1 Protopterus annectens
TTTTTTAGTATTGCTCTGGTTTAGTTTCAGTAGTTTACATGTTATATGATGTACAGTTTGCCTGCTCTGGTTTAGTTTCAGTAGTTTACATGTTATATGATGTACAGTTTGCCTGCTCTGGTTTAGTTTCAGTAGTTTACATGTTATATGATGTACAGTTTGCCTGCTCTGGTTTAGTTTCAGTAGTTTACATGTTATATGATGTACAGTTTGCCTGCTCTGGTTTAGTTTCAGTAGTTTACATGTTATATGATGTACAGTTTGCCTGCTCTGGTTTAGTTTCAGTAGTTTACATGTTATATGATGTACAGTTTGTCTGCTCTGGTTTAGTTTCAGTAGTTTACATGTTATATGATGTACAGTTTGCCTGCTCTGGTTTAGTTTCAGTAGTTTACATGTTATATGATGTACAGTTTGCCTGCTCTGGTTTAGTTTCAGTAGTTTACATGTTATATGATGTACAGTTTGCCTGCTCTGGTTTAGTTTCAGTAGTTTACATGTTATATGATGTACAGTTTGCCTGCTCTGGTTTAGTTTCAGTAGTTTACATGTTATATGATGTACAGTTTGCCTGCTCTGGTTTAGTTTCAGTAGTTTACATGTTATATGATGTACAGTTTGTCTGCTCTGGTTTAGTTTCAGTAGTTTACATGTTATATGATGTACAGTTTGCCTGCTCTGGTTTAGTTTCAGTAGTTTACATGTTATATGATGTACAGTTTGTCTGCTCTGGTTTAGTTTCAGTAGTTTACATGTTATATGATGTACAGTTTGCCTGCTCTGGTTTAGTTTCAGTAGTTTACATGTTATATGATGTACAGTTTGTCTGCTCTGGTTTAGTTTCAGTAGTTTACATGTTATATGATGTACAGTTTGCCTGCTCTGGTTTAGTTTCAGTAGTTTACATGTTATATGATGTACAGTTTGCCTGCTCTGGTTTAGTTTCAGTAGTTTACATGTTATATGATGTACAGTTTGTCTGCTCTGGTTTAGTTTCAGTAGTTTATATGATGTACAGTTTGTCTGATCTGGTTTAGTTTCAGTAGTTTACATGTTATATGATATACAGTTTGTCTGCTCTGGTTAGTTTCAGTAGTTTACATGTTATATGATGTACAGTTTACCTGCTCTGGTTTAGTTTCAGTAGTTTACATGTTATATGATGTACATATTGCCTGCTCTGGTTTAGTTTCAGTAGTTTACATGTTATATGATGTACACATTGCCTTCTCTCATTTAGTTTCAGTAGTTTACATGTTACATGATGAACAGTTTGTCTGGTCTGGTTTAGTTTCAGTAGTTTACATGTTATATGATGTACAGTTTACCTGCTCTGGTTTAGTTTCAGTAGTTTACATGTTATATGATGCACAGTTTGCCTGCTCTGGTTTAGTTTCAGTAGTTTACATGTTATATGATGTACAGTTTGCCTGCTCTGGTTTAGTTTCAGTAGTTTACATGTTATATGATGTACAGTTTGCCTGCTCTGGTTTAGTTTCAGTAGTTTACATGTTATATGATGTACAGTTTGCCTGCTCTGGTTTAGTTTCAGTAGTTTACATGTTATATGATGTACAGTTTGCCTGCTCTGGTTTAGTTTCAGTAGTTTACATGTTATATGATGTACAGTTTGCCTGCTCTGGTTTAGTTTCAGTAGTTTACATGTTATATGATGTACAGTTTGTCTGCTCTGGTTTAGTTTCAGTAGTTTACATGTTATATGATGTACAGTTTGCCTGCTCTGGTTTAGTTTCAGTAGTTTACATGTTATATGATGTACAGTTTGCCTGCTCTGGTTTAGTTTCAGTAGTTTACATGTTATATGATGTACAGTTTGCCTGCTCTGGTTTAGTTTCAGTAGTTTACATGTTATATGATGTACAGTTTGCCTGCTCTGGTTTAGTTTCAGTAGTTTACATGTTATATGATGTACAGTTTGTCTGCTCTGGTTTAGTTTCAGTAGTTTACATGTTATATGATGTACAGTTTGCCTGCTCTGGTTTAGTTTCAGTAGTTTACATGTTATATGATGTACAGTTTGCCTGCTCTGGTTTAGTTTCAGTAGTTTACATGTTATATGATGTACAGTTTGCCTGCTCTGGTTTAGTTTCAGTAGTTTACATGTTATATGATGTACAGTTTGCCTGCTCTGGTTTAGTTTCAGTAGTTTACATGTTATATGATGTACAGTTTGCCTGCTCTGGTTTAGTTTCAGTAGTTTACATGTTATATGATGTACAGTTTGCCTGCTCTGGTTTAGTTTCAGTAGTTTACATGTTATATGATGTACAGTTTGCCTGCTCTGGTTTAGTTTCAGTAGTTTACATGTTATATGATGTACAGTTTGCCTGCTCTGGTTTAGTTTCAGTAGTTTACATGTTATATGATGTACAGTTTGTCTGCTCTGGTTTAGTTTCAGTAGTTTACATGTTATATGATGTACAGTTTGTCTGCTCTGGTTTAGTTTCAGTAGTTTACATGTTATATGATGTACAGTTTGCCTGCTCTGGTTTAGTTTCAGTAGTTTACATGTTATATGATGTACAGTTTGTCTGCTCTGGTTTAGTTTCAGTAGTTTACATGTTATATGATGTACAGTTTGCCTGCTCTGGTTTAGTTTCAGTAGTTTACATGTTATATGATGTACAGTTTGCCTGCTCTGGTTTAGTTTCAGTAGTTTACATGTTATATGATGTACAGTTTGCCTGCTCTGGTTTAGTTTCAGTAGTTTACATGTTATATGATGTACAGTTTGCCTGCTCTGGTTTAGTTTCAGTAGTTTACATGTTATATGATGTACAGTTTGCCTGCTCTGGTTTAGTTTCAGTAGTTTACATGTTATATGATGTACAGTTTGTCTGCTCTGGTTTAGTTTCAGTAGTTTACATGTTATATGATGTACAGTTTGTCTGCTCTGGTTTAGTTTCAGTAGTTTACATGTTATATGATGTACAGTTTGCCTGCTCTGGTTTAGTTTCAGTAGTTTACATGTTATATGATGTACAGTTTGTCTGCTCTGGTTTAGTTTCAGTAGTTTACATGTTATATGATGTACAGTTTGCCTGCTCTGGTTTAGTTTCAGTAGTTTACATGTTATATGATGTACAGTTTGCCTGCTCTGGTTTAGTTTCAGTAGTTTACATGTTATATGATGTACAGTTTGCCTGCTCTGGTTTAGTTTCAGTAGTTTACATGTTATATGATGTACAGTTTGCCTGCTCTGGTTTAGTTTCAGTAGTTTACATGTTATATGATGTACAGTTTGCCTGCTCTGGTTTAGTTTCAGTAGTTTACATGTTATATGATGTACAGTTTGCCTGCTCTGGTTTAGTTTCAGTAGTTTACATGTTATATGATGTACAGTTTGTCTGCTCTGGTTTAGTTTCAGTAGTTTACATGTTATATGATGTACAGTTTGCCTGCTCTGGTTTAGTTTCAGTAGTTTACATGTTATATGATGTACAGTTTGTCTGCTCTGGTTTAGTTTCAGTAGTTTACATGTTATATGATGTACAGTTTGCCTGCTCTGGTTTAGTTTCAGTAGTTTACATGTTATATGATGTACAGTTTGTCTGCTCTGGTTTAGTTTCAGTAGTTTACATGTTATATGATGTACAGTTTGTCTGCTCTGGTTTAGTTTCAGTAGTTTACATGTTATATGATGTACAGTTTGCCTGCTCTGGTTTAGTTTCAGTAGTTTACATGTTATATGATGTACAGTTTGCCTGCTCTGGTTTAGTTTCAGTAGTTTACATGTTATATGATGTACAGTTTGTCTGCTCTGGTTTAGTTTCAGTAGTTTACATGTTATATGATGTACAGTTTGCCTGCTCTGGTTTAGTTTCAGTAGTTTACATGTTATATGATGTACAGATTGCCTGCTCTGGTTTTAGTTTCAGTAGTTTACATGTTATATGATGTACAGTTTGCCTGCTCTGGTTTAGTTTCAGTAGTTTACATGTTATATGATGTACAGTTTGCCTGCTCTGGTTTAGTTTCAGTAGTTTACATGTTATATGATGTACAGTTTGCCTGCTCTGGTTTAGTTTCAGTAGTTTACATGTTATATGATGTACAGTTTGCCTGCTCTGGTTTAGTTTCAGTAGTTTACATGTTATATGATGTACAGTTTGCCTGCTCTGGTTTAGTTTCAGTAGTTTACATGTTATATGATGTACAGTTTGCCTGCTCTGGTTTAGTTTCAGTAGTTTACATGTTATATGATGTACAGTTTGCCTGCTCTGGTTTAGTTTCAGTAGTTTACATGTTATATGATGTACAGTTTGCCTGCTCTGGTTTAGTTTCAGTAGTTTACATGTTATATGATGTACAGTTTGTCTGCTCTGGTTTAGTTTCAGTAGTTTACATGTTATATGATGTACAGTTTGCCTGCTCTGGTTTAGTTTCAGTAGTTTACATGTTATATGATGTACAGTTTGTCTGCTCTGGTTTAGTTTCAGTAGTTTACATGTTATATGATGTACAGTTTGCCTGCTCTGGTTTAGTTTCAGTAGTTTACATGTTATATGATGTACAGTTTGTCTGCTCTGGTTTAGTTTCAGTAGTTTACATGTTATATGATGTACAGTTTGCCTGCTCTGGTTTAGTTTCAGTAGTTTACATGTTATATGATGTACAGTTTGCCTGCTCTGGTTTAGTTTCAGTAGTTTACATGTTATATGATGTACAGTTTGCCTGCTCTGGTTTAGTTTCAGTAGTTTACATGTTATATGATGTACAGTTTGCCTGCTCTGGTTTAGTTTCAGTAGTTTACATGTTATATGATGTACAGTTTGTCTGCTCTGGTTTAGTTTCAGTAGTTTACATGTTATATGATGTACAGTTTGCCTGCTCTGGTTTAGTTTCAGTAGTTTACATGTTATATGATGTACAGTTTGCCTGCTCTGGTTTAGTTTCAGTAGTTTACATGTTATATGATGTACAGTTTGCCTGCTCTGGTTTAGTTTCAGTAGTTTACATGTTATATGATGCACAGTTTGCCTGCTCTGGTTTACTTTCAGTAGTTTACATGTTATTGGATGCACAGTTTGCCTGCTCTGGTTTAGTTTAAGTAGTTTACATGTTATATGATGTACGGTTTGTCTGCTCTGGTTTAGTTTCAGTAGTTTACATGTTATTGGATGTACAGTCTGCTTGCTCTGGTTTAGTTTAAGTAGTTTACATGTAATATGATGTACAGTTTGCCTGCTCTGGTTTAGTTTCAGTAGTTTACATGTTATATGATGTACAGTTTGCCTGCTCTGGGTTAGTTTCAGTAGTTTACAAGTTATATGATGCACAGTTTGCCTGCTCTGGTTTTGTGTCAGTTGTTTACATGTTATATGATGGACAGTTTGCCGGCTCTGGTTTAGTTTCAGTAGTTTACATGTTATATGTAAATATATATGTAAATATACAAAAAAATTCCTTGCTTCCCGCCTTTACTGAACTAGAAAAGTCCAGTCTTCAGGTATTGCTGATCTCTAGGCTGTGTCATAGTTCCTGTGTTGCCCATATCCTTATTTGGATAGGAGGAAGCTTCTTTGTTCACCAGTGAGAGTGGGGAGCTCTGAGCAGCCTATCTGTCCCTTGAGGAGTGGTTCCAGCCCAGTGACCTGTAGCTTATTGGCCGTTTTGGACCATTTCCTATCTCCTTCTAACCCCTTGCTTTAAAGCCAGCTTTAGCGCGCTTTTCCGCTTGTAATTTAAAGTTTGTCCTGTTTGTTGCATTTACCTGTTGAGGCTACACACTCAAGTGTGCTAACCTGTGTTACATATTTATTGCATTTTTCTGCTGTTTGTTGCAAAAAGAAAAAAAAAAAAAAGAAAAAATTATCCTTGTTTCCTATCTTTCCTGGCCTAGAGTAGTCCAAATACAGGCTTTGCTGTATTCTGGACTTTTGGAAAGTTCCTGTGTTGCCCATTTCCTTTCTTGGATAAAGGGAGGCTTCTTTGTTCACCAGTGGCAGTGGGGAGCTTAGCGCAGCCTATCTACCCCTGGAGGAGTGTTCCCAGCACAATAATCTGGTAGTCTATTGGCCGTTTTGGGCAAATGTCTAGCTCTTTCAAGTCCCCCTGTATAAAACCTGCTTTGGAGTGGTTTGTGCGCTTGTTACTACTCAGCCAAGCTCCTCATGGTCCTGCAGAGTGGTGCCAGCAGCAGAGAGGCTAAAAGAGTGACTGCTAACCTGATAAGTGTTTTTTTCCTGCAACTACCTGGGCGACTGTCCGATCTAGCTAAACTGCAAGTATTTCTGCTTCTTGAACTGTTTTAAACTGTTTAAAGTTGTTTTTGCACCTGCACTTTTAAAGTTTGCCCTGTTTGTTGCATTTACCTGTTGAGGCTACACACTCAAGTGCGCTAGCCTGTGTTACATATTTATTGCACTTTCCTGCTGTTTGTTGCAAAAAATAAAAAAAAAAAAAAATATCCTTGTTTCCCATCTTTCCTGACCTAGAGTAGTCCAAATACAGGCTTTGCTGTGTTCTGGACTTTTAGAAAGTTCCTGTGTTGCCCATTTCCTTTCTTGGATAAAGGGAGGCTTCTTTGTTCACCAGTGGCAGTGGGGAGCTTGGAGCAGCCTATCTATCCCTGGAGGAGTGTTCCCAGCACAAGAATCTGGTAGTCTATTGGCCGTTTTGGGCGAATGTCTAGCTCTTTCAAGTCCCCCTGTATAAAACCCACTTTGGCGCGGTTTTTGCGCTTGTTACTACTCAGCTAAGCTCCTTGTGGTCCTGCAGAGTGGTGCTAGCAGCAGAGAGGCTAAAAGAGCGACTGCTAACCTGATAAAAGTGTTTGTTTTCCTGCTACTACCTGGGCGACTGTCCGATCTAGCTAAACTGCAAGTATTTCTGCTTCTTGAACTGTTTTAAACAGTTTAAAGTTGTTTTTGCACCTGCACTTTTAAAGTTTGTCCTGTTTGTTGCTTTTACCTGTTGAGGCTACACACTCAAGTGTGCTAGCCTATGTTACATATTTATTGCATTTTCCTGCTGTTTGTTGCAAATAAGAAAAAAAAAATGTTCCTTGTTTCCCGTCTTTCCTGACCTAGAGTAGTCCAAATACAGGCTCTGCTGTATTCTGGACTTTTGGAAAGTTCCTGTGTTGCCCATTTCCTTTCTTGGATAAAGGGAGGCTTCTTTGTTCACCAGTGGCAGTGGGGAGCTTGGAGCAGCCTATCTATCCCTGGAGGAGTGTTCCCAGCACAAGAATCTGGTAGTCTATTGGCCATTTTGGGCCAATTTCTAGCTCTTTCAAGTCCCCCTGCATTAAACCCGCTCTAGCACAGCTTTGCGCGATTTTGCGCATAGCACAGCATCGGGCAGCGCCGCTTAATTGGGTTTAAACCATTCGCAGCTCCACAAAGTCTGCTCTTCACTTTTTCCCTTAGAACTGATCTAGTTCTCATAATAAACACCCTATTCCCACTCTAAAACCTGGCACTTGCTCACTAAAGCGATTATATAAGTCAGCACTAAAAAATTAAAAGCACTACACCCTCACAAACTCCCCTTGAGTACTTTGTTCCCCATTGGCCCTTTTTTCAATTATAAAGGAATTCCCAATACTATTCTAGCATGTCCAAAGGTCAGTTGTCAATCTCCTCTCCGGTCCAGCTGGTGAATCTGGAAATCTTGAGGCAATGTTACAACTGCCTCATGTACACAGACAACCCTCTCCTCCTCCCAACAAATTCCAACACATGTGAGAGATGCAACCATATAGCCAAACTGGAGGCTAAGCTCTCTCAACTCAGTACTGGCATAACCAGTCAGGAGGAGAAGGAAACCACACTCACTACAATTCCAGTCTCACATATACCTACCACGACAGCAAACCAAACACATAAACACACAAAAACATACTCGGAGGCTCTAAATAAAAATCTGCCTAAGCAGCAGAGACCTCCAAAGCAGACACCCAAGCAACCGCTACCCCAAAACAAAACACGTGCAACACATACCTCACAAAGCCAGTGTGCCGAACAGTCACAGCCCTTAAGGTTAAACAACACACCTGATACACTTGTAATAGGTGACTCTATCGTCAGGCACACTGATATCCCGCTCACCAGGCTGAACAAGTAGAAGGTCACGGTGAGCTGCCTGTCGGGCACTAGGATCCGCCACATAACACAAGCACTCAGGTCACTCCAAGGCAAGTACAAATATGACTCAGTCATTATCCATACTGGTGTGAATGACCTGAGACGTACCTCCCTGGACTACATGAAAAGAGACATAGAGGAGCTCTTTGAGCATGTAGCCCAGACCGGTATGACCTTGACCTTGAGTAGCATCTTACCCTCACCAAGAATGATGCCACAATATGAAGACAAGATGATCAATTTCAACAATTGGCGTAAGTATTGGTGTCATTCAAAGGGGATCCAATGCCTGTCTGCCTGGGATGACATGCTCGACAAGCCACGATGCTTCGCTAGGGATGGCTTGCACTTGTCACCCCTGGGCTTTTGGATATTGGCAAAGGCTCTTGCCACCCCCATAGTGCCTTTTTTAGGCAAGGCTCAAAAGACAAACCCACCTCCATAGGTATCACAAGGGATAAGAAACTAAGAGTAATGCTACTCAACGCCAGAAGTCTAAACCTCAAGATGCACTTTTCGAAACTCTCCTTAGCATGGAGAACATCGATATCTGTACAGTAACAGAAACCTGGTTGAAGGCTCCCGAGAGCACTCCAGCACTACCAGGTTATACCTCATACCATGTTTTTCGGCCCCAAAACTTGGACTGAGCCACAAAAGGAGGGGGAGTATCAATATTCGTCAAAGATACCCACACCTCCAGGTTGGTGGCACAGCACAAAGCATCAGAGACTATCCATGTGCAACTAACAGTGGGTAAAACTGCCTTCCAGTTTAAAGCTGCTACAGACCACCCTAATAAACCCAGGAACCCCACTCAGCCTTCCTGAGAGCACTGGAAAATATGAACTTCTCTCCAAACATCATTATATTGGGCGACTTCAACTACCCTAACATAGACTGGGAGCATTACTCTAGCTCCAACATCCTAGCCCAAAGGTTCCTAGAATTTATAAACTCAAATGCTATGGAACAACTTGTTGCCACTCCCACAAGAGGGGAAAACATACTGGACCTGATCATCACCAACATGGAGACTCTATGCTCCAGACCAGAAGTGCATCCCACACTGGTAAGATCAGACCATAAACTAATCTCACTAGATATTCACATCCCGACCCCAGCCCCTGCCCAGAAAACCACAGTGAAAAACTTCTCTAAAGCAAATTTCACACTCCTCAAATCCAAGGTGGAATCCTTCAAAGCCCCCGGGCCTGTGGAAAATATGGTCTAGACCGCAGAATCCTTTATAAACGCATTCTATGAACACCTTCAGGAATGCATGGATCATGCAATCCCAAATAAAACCAAGACCCAATCCTCCAAAGTTAGGCGTCCTGTCTGGTGGACCCCAGCCATAAACAAACTATACAATAGAAGGAGGAAGCTACTACATGATAGAGCAAAATCCCAAAAAGGGAAGGCATCTCTGATCAGTATTAGCAAAAAACTACGGGCACTCATAAAATCGTCTAAGGCCAGCTTCGAGAGAAAAATTGCACAGGACACTAAGGATAATCACAAGGCTTTCTTTAGCTATGTTAGGAACCTGGGTGGGAATTTCCAGATATGCTCAGAATTAGTCCAAAATTACAAAAAATACACCGAACCCACAGACATTGCCAACATCCTAGCTGACAGGTTCAGTGCAAACTTCTCCCCCCCTTCCCCACCAAAAGGGCAAATATCTATCCCAGCAGAGTGCTGCCGCCCTAACATCTCAGATGCTCAGGTAAGAGCTGCCCTCTCCAAAGCAAAAAACACAGCATCAATGGGACCAGACGGTGTCCCGGGCTGCGTCCTACATGAACTCCAAGAAGAACTAAACCCAAACATAAAACTACTGTTCAATCTCAGCCTTATTACAGGATATGTACCCAAAGAGTGGCATACAGCAACAGTGGTCCCTCTCCACAAAGGTAGTGCCTCAACGGATCCTGGAAACTATCGCCCCATAAGCTTGACTAGCTTGGTCTGCAAAGCTATGGAAAGGATCATCATGGACCTCATAAATAAAGATATTGGGGACCTACAGACACTGGATCCTACCCAGTTCGGCTTTGTTAAGGGCAGATCCTGCCTCTTAAACCTGGTCGATTTCTTTGAAACAGTCACCAAGGCCATTGACGAGGGGAAGGTGGTCCACACAGCCTGCCTGGACCTTGCAAAAGCCTTCGATACAATACCCCACTTGGGCATTATAGATAAGCTCACCAGCTTAAATATAAACCCCTATGTCACTAGATGGGTTGCAAACTGGCTCAAGAACAGAACCCACATGGTTAGAATTGCTGAAGCCATGTCAGACTCCAAATCAGTTACAAGTGGTGTCCCACAAGGCTCAGTCCTGGGACCTCTCTTGTTCGGTATATATTTCTCGGAGGTACAGGCTAACACAGAAGGACTGTGGCTGACCAAGTTCGCAGATGACTGCAAACTGGGTGCCATAATCAACTCTCCAGCCAACACAACCATCCTACAAAAGGGCCTCATAGAATAAGACAACTGGTGCCAGAGCCATGGCCTCAAGCTAAACGCCAAAAAGTGTATAGTCATCCCCTTTGGCAAAAACAAAGTGCCCACAAATTACCACATAGGTGGTAATCCATTAAGTACAGAAGAAGTAATTAGGGACCTGGAGACCCATGTTGATAGCAATCTCTCATTTGACAACCACATGGCCAAAGTGGTTAGAAAAACATTTTATATAGCCCACCTAATCATGAAGGGATTCACATCTAGATCAGGGGAGGTCATCGTGCCTCTTTACTCATCCCTCATCAGGCCCATAATTGAGTACAATGCCCCTTTTGGGCTGTACCTTACCAGACACCTGCAGCAACTGGAAAGACCCCAAATGTACCTCACCAAGAGGATCAAAGGGCTCAAACAGATGCCATATGCTGCCCGGTTAAAAAAACTCCAGCTCTACTCAGTGGCATACCACCTGCTCAGAGGCGATCTGTGCCTGACGTATAAAGCCATGTCCAACCTGGAATTAATGGACATATTGCACCTCAGAAAATCCAAATCCCATCGAGCTACGTGCTCGAGAGACTTGAACCTCAGCACTGAAATAAATAGGACATGCTGGAGGGACAGATTCATAACCCAGAGGCTCTCTTCAGTCTGGAATAAAATCCCAGTCCAGGTTAGGCAGAGTCCCTCATTGACTCTCTTCAAGAGGAATCTTGATGAGTGGATGGGAGATAGTAGGTTTACCCTGGGTATCACTTCTGTGTCACTGTTAGACAGAGGCACAGTATACTAACCTCGAAAAAGGGCATAGCAAAATTCATTTAAAATGGGTGGCGAAAGCCAAACACACTCTGGCTAGGCTTATAAATGCCCTAGGGCAGATAGCCTAGTATGAACCTATGAACCTATGAACCTATATGATGTACAGTTTGTCTGCTCTGGTTTAGTTACAGTAGTTTACATGTTATATGATGTACAGTTTACCTGCTCTGGTTTAGTTTCAGTAGTTTACATGTTATATGATGTACAGTTTGTCTGCTTTGGTTTAGTTACAGTAGTTTACATTTATATGATGTACAGTTTGCCTGCTCTGGTTTAGTTTCAGTAGTTTACATGTTATATGATGTACAGTTTGCCTGCTCTAGTTTAGTTTCAGTAGTTTACATGTTATATGATGAACAGTTTATGTGCTCTGGTTTAGTTTGAGTAGTTGACATGTTATATGATGTACAGTTTGCCTGCTCTGGTTTAGTTTCAGTAGTTTACATGTTATATGACGAACAGTTTGTGTGCTCTGGTTTAGTTTGAGTAGTTGACATGTTATATGATGTACAGTTTGCCTGCTCTGGTTTAGTTTCAGTAGTTTACATGTTTTATGATTTACAGTTTGCCTGCTCTGGTTTAGTTTCAGTAGTTTACATGTTATGTGATCTACAGTTTGCCTGCTCTGGTTTAGTTTCTGTAGTTAACATGTTATATGATGTACAGTTTGTCTGTTCTGGTTTAGTTACAGTAGTTTACATGTTATATAATGTACAGTTTACCTGCTCTGGTTTAGTTTCAGTAATTTACATGTTATATGATGTACAGTTTGTCTGCTCTGGTTTAGTTTCAGTAGTTTACATGTTATATGATGTACAATTTGCCTGCTCTGGTTTAGTTTCAGTAGTTTACATGTTATATGATGTGAGGTTTGTCTGCTCTGGTTTAGTTTCAGTAGTTTACATTTAATATGATGTACAGTTTGCCTGCTCTGTTTTAGTTTCAGTAGTTTACATGTTATATGATGTACAGCTTACCTGTTCTGGTTTAGTTTCAGTAGTTTACATGTTATATGATGTACAGTTTGTCTGCTCTGGTTTAGTTTCAGTAGTTTATATGATGTACAGTTTGTCTGCTCTGGTTTAGTTTCAGTAGTTTACATTTTATATGATGTACAGTTTGCCTGCTCTGTTTTAGTTTCAGTAGTTTACATGTTATATGATGTACAGTTTGTCTGCTCTGGTTTAGTTGCAGTAGTTTACATGTTATATGATGTACAGTTTGCCTGCTCTGGTTTAGTTTCAGTAGTTTACATGTTCTATAATGTACAGTTTGCCTGCTCTGGTTTAGTTTCAGTAGTTTACATGTTATATGATGTACAGTTTGCCTGCTCTGGTTTAGTTTCAGTAGTTTACATGTTATATGATGTACAGTTTGTCTGCTCTGGTTTAGTTTCAATAGTTTATATGCTATATGATGTACAGTTTGTCTGCTCTGGTTTAGTTTCAGTAGTTTACATGTTACATTATGTAAAGTTTGTCTGCTCTGGTTTAGTTTCAGTAGTTTACATGTTATATGATGTACTGTTTTTCTACTCTGGTTTAGTTTCTGTAGTTTACATGTTATATGATGTACAGTTTACCTGCTCTGGTTTAGTTTCAGTAGTTTACATGTTATATGATGTACCGTTTTTCTGCTCTGGTTTAGTTTCAGTAGTTTACATGTTATATGATGTAAAGTTTGTCTGATCTGGTTTAGTTTCCATAATTTCCATATTGTATGATTTATACTTTGTCTACTCTTGACTAGTTTCAGTAGTTTACGTGTTGTCTGTTACATAGTTTGTCCTGATGTTGGATAAACAGCAATTGATTAAGACTCTGGATGGATATTAGGTGTGTCTACTAACAAATGCTTGAGTTAAGTGTATTTGAATCTATTAATTAACATGAGGATTCCATCCCTCTTATACGGTACTCTTAATGTGGAATGCAATTTGACAGTGCTTATAATGTCTCTAAAAAGCTTCACTACCAATAGTGCATGTACTGTCATGTTAAAGGCTTTGCTTTCAACTCACTGCCTTGTTGAAAACTGGTTCATAGGTATTTACTAGGCTATTGATATATGAGGATCCTAAGAAACCTAACCTTATATTCCCAGGGTAGTTTTTTTCACCCTTCGAGTTTGTGTACAAATAACCAAGAGACATGAAGAACAAAGATATGTTAGGACATTTACATGCTCTCCCTGTCCATGAGGTATTAACATTACAATGCACTAGTAACAATATGTACAACAAATTCCATACTGCCAAGCATTTAGGAGGAACACCTACATCATGCATTTTTTTGTCATAATATTGCTTTGGTGTACATAATGGTGCATGTGTGCAAATATAACTCTCAAAAGTGCATCTGCATGTTCACAACATCTGCCTGTTGCATCCTGTGATACACATCAATCATGAATAAGAGATTAATTTATAATCCCTAAGCAAACATAAATAAATATCCTTTTGTTTTTACTCTTATATGTAGTGAATTTAGACCACTGCTATTAGTGTAACCCTTAATGTTCACAATTGTTTCTTTTGTTTTTCTCTTTATAATTAATTTTGTATTTGCATATTTTATTTTTAATAGTTTTTGTTCTGTATGTTTATCTTTGCTTATGTTTGTTGGGGCTGTTTCCCCTTGGGTCTCCACTGAAAATGGGTTGCTTACTATCAGTGCAATGCAAATAGTTAATAACCTTTTCTTTTTCACAATTATTTTGTATTGTGATTGTTATTTAATATTTGTCTATTGTCACTTTATCTTTAATTATGTTTGCTGAGGCTTTTCCCCTCGGGTCTCCACTGAAAATGGGCAAACTCAGTTGGACTGACCCGGTTAATAAATGGGAAATAAAATAAATAAAAAATAAATAAACAAATAAATAGTGAAAATTATGACAAGCATCACTGAGCACTGAGAATACCTACAGAGAAAAGGGAGTAGAAAGTTAGGAAGGAGGTAACTGGAGTGAGAAACAGCGGAGGTCTTACAAAGTTCATCAAACAAGGCACTGACAAGGTTTTCTGTGTCCATATAATTGTCTGTGTGACAGGAACAGAGTTATGATAATTCTATGTTCAAACTGGAAAATATGTTTTATCACAGAGAAGACCAAAGTGCGAAGGTGTCTTTTCAGCAGATTGGCCTCCATGTCTGCAGCAAGATAAAAAAGGGAGTAACACTGAGTTACAATGAAGGTTAGCGGTACTGAAAGAGGTGCCTTTAGACGGATAGGAAGATGCTTTTGAAAATGATGATCATGTTGAAAATATGGAGGAGAGGAGGACTCAGAATGATGATGTAAAGACGAAAAGCACCCATTTCTGTTCTCCGAGGATATTCTTGCAAGGAAGAATTCCATGGCTTTTAAAATAAAAAGGTAAGGAAAGGATTGACACTAGTGAATAATGGGTTGGAAGGTTCAATATCGCTGAAATGTTTAGTAGACGACTCACTGAAGAGAAAAATAGCCTAAAGTATGGAAGCTAAGGTGGGCTAAAGCATTGGCTACCTGCAAAGTCTAATACAGTATTGAGTATTAGAAGACCACTTCTTTTTCTTTTAATTTATCCACGTCTTTTGGGTTTCTAATACAATGACAAAGTCAAAGTATGATTAAAGTTCATGAAAGTAGTATTGTTTCAATCTTTAATGTTAGCCAGAAGTGCTCTTTGCAGCACCCACAATGTGCCCAGTAATGACTCCTTCAGCACTTCATACAGAGTTAAATGTATCAGTAACATATCTAAGTACGATTGTAAATTCTTTTTTTTTATAAGACTCATTGCTCCTACTACTGTTGGAACTGTCTGGGTATCTTTCTTTCACATTGCCCTCATTTCTGCCTGCAAATCCTGGTATTTTATGTCTTTGTGTCTCTCTGTACAAGACACTGTAGTCACTGGGTGTAGCAATTTCAATGATCAATGCTATTTTTGTCTTTTGTCTTCTTTTCATGGACTGCATCTGTTTTTTTTTTTGTGGGGGGGTTGTTTTTTTTGAACTGTTGGTAGTGAGTGATCCCATGTGATATAAACCATCATTTTCTAAGATACTTTTTGGCTCATGTTTCTAGTGTTTTCATCTACTTCAATATTATAATGTTTGCACAGTCCCCAATGGAACAGTCTTGCCACATTATTATGCCTGTCAGTATACTGTCCTTCTGCCATCAGTATATCACAACCAGCAACAAAGATGTGCGACTGTTTCCAATTCTGTTTTACAAAACCTACATTTGTCTGTTTCTCCCACATGTTCAATGGACATTGCAAACCACCATGTATATAGTGCACTATCTAGGGCTGCCAATAATAACCTTTCATCTTTTGGTTTAAATTTACCTCTCCTTAACCCTTCCTGCTTTCAATCCTGATCAACATGAGTTTTTTCCAAGACTTTTCTATACTTGCAACTATATTTATGCATGTTCTACATTTCTTGCCTTACCTCACCTTATATCCTTTCTTTTGTTTTTTGGAACATTTAGTTGCTGCCTACTTTTATCTACTTCTAGTTTGATTTCCTCCCAGCTTGACGACAATATGCTTCTGCTAAACTAAGCGGGGAAGTCACCTTAGCTGTATTCTCCTTATGTTTCAAAACGTTCACTATGTTTGGGTCTTGTGATGTCGGCAGATATGTATACAATCCCACGATTACAGATCTATACATGTAATCAATTTCGAGGAGGCCCATCCCTCTTTCAGAATGGGGAATATACTTGGTATGCACTGATTTTTGTAAATCATTTGATGAGCATGAAGCATCCTTCTTGTTTTCCTCTCCAAGCTATCCAACACCTTTTTGGGCCAGTCAGTCACTCCAAAACTGTAAGACAGGAAGAGAAAATTGGTTTATAGCTTGGACTTTGTTCCTAGATGTCACCGCTGTTTTCAGTATTAAGTCTTCTAAAATATTCCTTACTACTAAGTTTTATTCATATTTGTTCATGTTTTATTGTTGATCCTTCATCCGTTCCCAAATATTTATACAGTCCTTCTTGCTCAAGTTGTTTTATATCACATTCCTGTCCAAAACTGATATTTTCTTGGTGTTGCAGCTTTCCTGCTTTAACTCATTACATCCGAATGATGCCTCCAGGTGCATCTGCAGTTAACACCTAAAGATGCCCCTAGGTGTCAAATATTGGTTGTTCATATTTGCATTAATAAATTCAAAACCATGCTAAGTACAAGATTTTAAAATATTTCATTTTAAAGCTTACGCAATAGCAAACTCAACTGCATTGATATTTGACCTCTGTCTGGTGCAGATAAAGAGATATTAACAGTTGCTTTTATGACATTAATTAATATAGATATAATTTTCTCATTTTTCTAAATATCTCAACAACCAAGTAATACAGACAGAACTCCTTAGCCTTATACGAAAGCTCTCAGCTAGATGAATTATGCTGACAGTATGTGTGTAACTTAAGTGGTTGCTGAGATATTATAAGTTGTTTACAAAATATTACAATGTGTTTACTGTGAATTATAAAATTTGGTTTAAAACCTAGAACCTAAAAATACTACCACTGTAAAAAGAGTTTGTGCTGAAGTGTTTGACATTTACACTTCTTTAGTAACCCCTATAATCCCAGAGATATGAACATTTGTTTGAAATGTGAGTTCCACCCAGTTCGGGTTCGTAAAAGGCAGATCATGTCTCCTAAACCTGATTGACTTCTTTGAAACAGTTACCACAGCCTATCTAGATCTCGCCAATGCTTTTGACACCATCCCCCACTCTGGAATTATAGTTAAACTCACTAAACTAGGTATAAATCCCTATGTCACAAGATGGGTTGCCAACTGGCTCACTGACAGAACCCACACTGTGAAAGTAGCAGACTCCAAATCTAACTTCAGACCAGTGATAAGTGGAGTACCACAGGGTTCAGTCCTAGGTCCTCTCCTGTTTGATATCTACTTTTCTGAAGTACAGGCAAACACAGATGGTCTTTGGCTAATGAAGTTCGCAGATGACTGCAAACTAGGAGCCATAATTGAAACACCTAACGATGTGGACATCCTACAAAAGGGCCTCACTGAGACAGATGTCTGCTGTCAAAGCCATGGCCTCAAGCTCAGTGCCAAAAAGTGCATTGTCATCCACTTTGGCAAAAACTCTGTACCCATGAACTACCACATAGGCGGTAGTCTACTTAACACCGAAAGTGTGATAAGAGACCTTGAGACACAGGTGGACAGTAGTCTCTCCTTTGATAATCACATCACCACAGTGGTCAGGAAATCCTTCTACATGGCACACCTCATCACAAAAGGTTTCTCATCTAGGAAAAAAAAGGTCATTGTTCCCCTCTACTCATCACTCATTATGTCCATTATAGAATACAGTGTCCCTTTAGGTATGTACCTCACAAGACATTTACAACAACTGGAAAGGCCACAGAACTACCTCACAAAAGGGATTACTGGCCTCCAACAGATGCCCTCGCAGACCATCTCAAAAACCTCCAGCTTTACTCCATTGCATATCGCCTACTCAGAGGCGATCTCTGCCTAACATACAAATCTATGTCAAACCCAGAGCTGTCAGACAAGCTCCACTTAAAGAAATCCCAATCCCTCTAAGCTACATGCTCTAGGGACCTAAACCTTGTCACCACAATAGACAGAACATGCTGGAAGGATAGATTATTGTCCCACAGACTTCCCATACTCTGGAACAAACTACCTATCTATATCAAACAAAGCTCCTCATTACCACTCTTCAAGAAAAATCTTGATGATTGGATGGGAAATAGGAAATTCACCCCGGGGATCACCTCTGTGGCTCTGCTTGACAGGGGCACAGGAAAATAATTTTCTTGGGTGGTGAAAGCCAGGGTACCTTTTTGGCTAGGCTTGTATAGGCCCTTGGGCCGATAGCCTAGTACCTACCTATGAACCTATGAACCTATTCTTTCTTTAACTTCTTCTATCCATTTAGCATATTTATGTTCCACAGGATCTTCATAAATATTTCTCCAAAATGTATCTATTTCTTCTCTTTTTTTTTTTTTTGCTGGTGTTTCAATTCCTTTAGCCTTGTTTCTCAACTCTCCATAAAACTTTTTGGGTCATCAATAAATTGCTTATTTTGTACTTTTCCTTTATATTTATCTGCATATCTTCTAAGTTTTTCTGCCTGGTTTATTGTTTTTGATAGTGCATGATAGATCCTGATCTCTTATACTCTTCTAACAGTGACACTTCTTGTCTTAATTGCTTTATAATTTTCCCTGTTCAATACTTCCATGGTGGCATTTGATTTCTCCCCTTCCTTTCCCTTACTACCCTATGTTTTAGCGGTAAGACTTCATCTGTTATTAATTTAGCTGCACAGTAATATATCCTATTTACTTCTGTTATATCACACAAATCTCTATGAGCAGCCCTAATTACTGTGTTCATTTATTTTATCAAACTTCTAACTTTTTGGGTTTTATTGACTTTCTGCATTCTGTTTCTTTCATTGATCTTAATATGTCTGTCTATCTCTATTAAATCAAGCAACTCTTCTATTAGATCATTTTCTTCTAAATTGAGGGCACATTCTTTGTTCTCTGTTCGCTGTTGGCATTCTATAGTAAGTTCCAAAGCATCTTCCTGTAACACATTCTCTTCAGTTTCATCTTGTGTCATCTGTTGCTCTTTCATATGGGAACTCACTGGCCTATCAATCCACAACATTGACTGTATCAGAGATGTCAGTGTTTCCTGTTCCTTCCCTTGTTGGGCAACTCCAAATGAATGTTTGTACTGATTTCCTATGGAAGGCTCCAAAGTATCTTCATATGGCAACTGAGCAGATGTTTCCCACTCCACTGGTTTCTCCTTAATTTGGGGATCCATTGCTCTATCCTGATGTTATCTGCATTAGATTTTCTACACTGAATCCTTCACTTCACAGGTAATCCATAGTCTCAGTTTTGCTATTTCTTTAACTTTTATATTACTAATCCTCTTTTCTACTTTTCCTCTTTGTTTTCTTATTTTTTGTATTGTAAACTTTTCCACGTCCAGATGCCTTTGCCTATATTTCTTTTCAAATATCATTGGTGTTGCTCTTTTTGTATTTATTAGTTTTCCTTTCTCCTTTGAATAAATATTGTACCATATTAAATCTCTTTTTCTTTCCCATGTCCATATTTCTTCTTCGGATGTCTCCAGCTCCTCCTGTTTTGTTTTACTTGGAGGACTCATTGTTCCATCATGCTGTTATATAACCTGTGTTAGACTTTCTACACTAAACAAAAAGTTGAGATCCCTCATAAAAACCTCTAAAGCTAGCTATGAAGGCAGAATTGCAACAGACACTAAAAACAATCACATAACCTTCTATAGTTATATCAAGAATCACCATGGCAATACCCAGGTTTGCTCTGAGTTACTGCACAATGGTACCTCCTATACTGAGCCAACAGATATTGCCAACATACTGGCTGACAGATTCAGTGCCAACTTTACCCCTCTCTCCTCCCTAAAGGACCAATCACAATACCGGAGGAATGCCAGGCACCCAGCATTACTGCAGCACAGGTTAAAGCATTGTCCAAGGCCAAGAATACAGCTTCCATGGGACCTGACAATATCCCCGGATGTGTTCTACATGAACTACAAAGTGTACTAGCATCACATCTGTGTGCCCTGTTCAGTCACAGCCTCACCTTAGGCTTTGTCCCTACTGAATGGCATACTGTTATAGTCATCCCTCTCCATAAAGGAGGAGTGACTACAGACCCTGGGAATTATTGCCCCATTACCCTGGTCTGATATGTAAGGCTATGGAGCGCATCATCATGGACCTAATTAACAAGGATATAGGGAATCTCCAAACTCTAGATCCCATGCAATTTGGTTTTGTGAAAGGTAGATCTGCTCAACCTGGTTGACTTCTTTGAGTTAGTCACCAGAGCTGTGGATGACGGCAAGGCAGTTCATACAGCCTACTTCGATCTGGCCAAGGCCTTTGATACCATTCCCCACTCAGGAATTATTGATAAACTCACTAAACTAGGCATCAACCCCTATATCACTAGGTGGGCTGCAAACTGGCTTACAGATAGAACCCACAGTATGAAAGTAGCAGACTCCAAGTCAGACTCCCTACCAGTCACGAGTGGAGTCCCACAAGGATTGGTCCTGGGTCCTCTCCTGTTTGGCATCTACTTCTCAGAAGTCCAGGCCAACATGTAGGGACTCTGTCTGACCAAGTTCGCAGATTACTGCAAGCTGGTAGCCATTATTAACTCCCCAAGTGATGTAGCCATCCTACAAAAAGGCCTCACTGAGACCAATGACTGGTGTCAAAACCATGGCCTTAAGTTTAATGCCAAAAAATGCGTTGTTATCCCCTTTAGAAAAAACTCAGTTCTCACTAATTACCACATCAATGGGAGCACACTGAACACTCAAGGCATTATAAGAGATCTGGGGACACAGGTTGACAGCAACCTCTCCTTCGACCACCACATTGCCACTGTGGTCAGAAAGTCCTTCTATGTGGCACATCTCATTACCAAGTGTTTGTCATCCAGGAAGAAAGAGGTCATCATCTCTCTCTACTCTTCCCACATTAGACCAATCATCGAGTATAATGCCCCATTTGGCATGTACCTCACTAGACACATGCAACAGCTGGAAAGGCCACATAAGTACCTCACTAAGAGGATCCTAGGCCTTAAA
The DNA here is from genome assembly GCF_019279795.1 of Protopterus annectens. Lineage (NCBI taxonomy): Eukaryota > Metazoa > Chordata > Ceratodontiformes > Protopteridae > Protopterus > Protopterus annectens. Next base: position 1,501,575,016 of record NC_056743.1, read on the forward strand.
CACATGTCCTACATAAGCAGACTCAAAAAACCCCAGCTATTCTCTGTCTTATATCGTCTACTAAGAGGCGATCTCTGTTTGACTTACAAAGCCATGTCTGACCCAGCTCTGTTAGAAATGCTACATCTAAAAAAATCCCAATTCCTCCACAGCACATGGTCCAGTGACACATAGTCTATGAGTTCAATCATGTCTCTACTCATATAGTCCAGGGAGGTACATCTCAAGTCATTCACCCCAAAATTAACTATGACCGAATCATAACAATACTTGTTGTTGAGTGACTTGAGTACATGTGTGATCTGACAGATCTTGGCACCTGACAGGCAGTTGACCATGACCTCCTTCTTGTCCAGCCTGGTGAGGGGAACATCTGTGTGTTTTACTATGGAGTCATCTATATAGTGAGAACATCCATGCATGTGGGTCTATGTGTCACGTCTTTAGTTTTTGTGAGAGGTGAAGAGTGTGTACTGACAACCTGTTTGGTATTCAGTTTGTTGTTACACGAGAGAAGTGATTCCAATTTCATAGTGTACTTACACCTCTCATGTAGGGTATTTGTTTGCTGTAGGAGTAAATGATAGTCAGTATACATGAGGCAATTACTACATTGTCTCAGTATTCCCATGTCAGTCAGGCTGGCTGGAGAAATGATGGGAAACTGTCCATTATAGCAGTTTTTTCCCATATGAGCTACTAGGGAAAGGAATGGGCTAAATTGACCAGTTTCTGCACAAGGACTATCAAGCTACTAGGGAAAGGAGTTGACTAGATTGACCACTTTTTGTGCTAGGACTATCAAGGGTTCTTAAATTTTGGACTGTGGATTATAGGTGTGGCAACTCTGCTCAGTGCACAAGCTTGTAAGGGCTCCAGTGACAGTTGTCTAGGTAAAAATTGTGGTTTGAGGAATTTGCGTCTATACAGAGTATTGCTAACCCCCATTGCATGATGCACAGCAACAAGTAAATGCAAGTCTTAAATACATGCAAAATTAAACAGCCTCCTTCCCACAATCAACAGAACATGCTGGAGGGCAGGTTCATAACTCAGAGACTGCCCATGCTATGGAACAGACTTCCCATACATGTCAAACAGAGCACCTCCTGGCCCCCTTCAAGAGAAATCTTGACGAGTGGATGGGAAACAGAAAGTTTTACCCCAGGGATCACTCAAGTGGCTCTACTTAATAGAGGCACTGGGAACTGACATTGGGCGGCACAATGCCAGGGCATGTCTATGGGCTAGGCTTGTAAAGGCTCCAGGCCCATTAGCCTAGTACACACCTATTAACCTATGAAATCCTTCATTTAGCAGATATTCCATAACTTCAACATCTGTTTTTTTTAATTCTACTTTACTAATCTTCTGTTCTACGTTCCCTCTTTGTGATCTTATTTTTTATTGTGAAATTTCCATATCTGGATGCCTTTGCCTGTATTTCTCTTTGAATACCATTGAAGCTTTTTATATTGATTCATTTGGCTTTCTCCTTTGCATAAATATTGCACCATAGGTTCATAGGTAGGTACTAGCCTATCAGCCCTGGGGGCTTTATAAGTCTAGCCAGAAAGGTTTCCTGGCTTTCGCCACCCAAGAAAATTATTTTCCTGTGCCCCTGTCGAGCAGTGCAGTAGAAGTGATCCCCGGGGTGAATTTTCTATTTCCCATCCAGTCGTCAAGATTTTTCTTAAAGAGGGACAAAGCTTGACATGAATGGGTAGTTTGTTCCAGAATATGGGAAGTCTCTGGGACAGGAATCTATCCCTCCAGCATGTTCTGTTTATTGTGTTGACAAGGTTTAGGTCCTTGGAGCATGTGATATCAAATCTCTCTTTCTTTCTTTCTCGTGTCCATATTTCTCAATTAAACATTTCAAAAGTCTCTAGATTTTGTTCTTTATATTTTCACCCTTCCTCAGTTGGTTCTTTTTCTAAATGGCCCAAGGTTTCTTGGTCTTTATAATGTTTTTCATAAATCTGTGGTATTAATGAACACAAATTTTTATTTGAAGCTTCTGTCAGTTTTTCTTGTGGAAGTATTTTTTTTACTCCAATTTCTCTCTTAATCCTTTTGTATATCTTCTGTATGGAAATTCTGGGCTTCTTGCATAATAATAACAACACATTATTTCTTTCTTATCCTCAATAGTCCACTCTATTGTCTTCATGGTTCTTTTTTGGCCTACCAGTTTTTGTGATTTTTGTGGACTACTACTTCCTTCTACAACAGAGGGACCATTCCCCCCCTGGCCTGACCTAGCCCCATTGTAGGAATGTTTCTCTGTCTTGAGGATTCTACAGTACGATTTTTTCCAGTCCTGGCACCAGTGTGCTTACCAGGATTGGTCAGTTTTTTATCCTAGGTCTTGTACACTCAGTCATCTTCCTTTATTTTTGAACCTACATATGTCCATGATATATGCTATATAAAATACAGCCTACATATCATTGTTGTCTTGGTGAGATTTTGTGAAAAACAGGGTCCACCTCATGAAGGTGCTCACCAAGTCTTGAGGATGAATTCAGTTCCAACAATACTACTCTCCTTTGCTTGCTGACTTATCTCTGCATTCAGACCCCTAACTGAGAGATTTTTTTAATGATATCTGAGTGGGGTGATTATGTGAAACGCCTTGGCCAAGTCAAGCTAGGTGGAATGCACTGTCTTACCTTCATCCAGGGCTTTGGTGACTTTCTCAAAGACGTCCACTAGGTTTAATAAGCATGATCTACTTTTAATGAAGCCAAATTGGGTTGGGTCTATAGTCTGAAGGTCGACTATGTCCTTGTTGATAAGGTCCATGATGATTCTTTCCATGGCCTTGCAGATGAGACTGGTTAGACTTATGGGTCTATAGTTCCCAGGGTCTGTTGATGGCTGCCTTTTGTGCAAGGGGATTACTGTTGCTGTTCTCCACTCCATTCGAACAAAGCCAGTTCTCAGGCTATGGTTAAGGAGAGCATTAAGTGGGTCTGCTACATCCTGTTTTAGATTGATTAATAAGCATCTTGAGTTGTTATCTGGTCACACTGAAGCTGTGTTTTTGGCCTTGGAGAGTGCAGTTAAGACCGGCTCTCTAGAGATACTAGGCAAAGCACTGGTGTCAGGCCAGTGATGCTGGGGGAGGTGAAGTTTGCACCAAATCTGTCAGCTAACAGGTTGGCGATTTCCTTCAGTGCAGTATGATTGGTACCATCTATTACCAGTTCTGCAGAAACCTGAGCATTCCCTTTTAGGTTTCAGATGTAACTAAAGAATGCCTTATGATTATCCTTAGCTATGGGTGCTATTTTAGCTTCATACTTAGCTTTAGAGGATTTCATGAGATTTCTGATTTGCTTATTTATGCTGAGAAGGGAATTCTTCCTCTGCTGTGTCAGTTCCCTCTTATTCTTAGACACCAGTTTCTTCCTCTTATCATGTAACCTGTTTGTACTTGAGGTCCAACAGGGTGGCTTGTTTTCTCGGGAGGACCTGGTTTTGATCTGGTCAGGTACACCAGAGTCTATATAGCTGCTTAATTATTTGTACAGGGCATCAGAGTACACACCTGCATAGGAGTTATTGTTGTCTGTGAGCGCAGGGGAGTATAAAACTTTTTATACCATCGCTTAGTAGTCTGAAGTTAGCTTTGGAAAACTTCTTCAGTTTTTTTGCTCCTGTGGGAGTGTCAGGTCCAATAGTTACTTCAAACAAGACAGCTGTATGGTCTGACCTTACTAGGGAAGGGATCACACAGAGGTGAGTTCAGTGACTCCCCATGTTGGTAAATACTATGTCTAGGACATTTGACCCCCTTGTGGGGATGCAGATTATCTATTCCAGAGTATTTGAATTAACAAAGTCCAGGAACCTCTGAGCAAGCATGTTTGCACTCATATATGTCACCCAGTTGATGGAAGGATAGTTGAAGTCACCCGTAAGTAAGGTGTTGGGCTGTATGGAGAATAATTCCAGTAAGTCTAGGTAGGTGGTGCGCTTTTCTTGGTTTATGGTGGGGGACCTATAGCTAGCAATGATGTGGTGGGGTATTTTGCCTAGAGTTAATTGTACATGGAGTAGTTTGAGAGATTCATCCTGTTAGACCAGTCTCGAGGTGTACTTAGCTTTAATGAAGATGGATACCGCTCCACCTTTGGTTCTTTCATGCTCATTTTGAGGTCGGAACATGTGAAAAACATTGTAGCCTTGCACAGCCAGGGTGCTCTCTGTGGCCTTGAACCATGTCTCAGTGACTGCACAGATGTCAATATGTTTCAAGGTGAGGAATGTTTCTAGGGTGTGCATCTTCATGTTTAGACTTCTAGCATTAAGCAGCAGAGCCTTGAGTTTGCCTCGGGTGGATTTTGTTACGTCAGAAATGTTGTTGTTTTGAAATTGCCTAAAAAAAGGTATTTTAGGGGAGGCAAGCACCTTTTCCGGTATCTGAAAGCCTACAGGAAACAGGTGATGACCATCTCTGGCAAAGCAGCATAGTCGGTTCACCAAGTCTTCCCAGGCTGACAAATACTTGATCTCCCTGGACTGACACTAGAAGCTAAGCCAATTGTTGAAGTCGATCATTCTTTGTTTATACTGTGGCATCATCCTGAGAGAAGGTAGAAAGCTTGTTAGGGCTAAGGTCATACCTGCTTGGGACACATAGTCTATGAGTTCAATCATGTCTCTACTCATATAGTCCAGGGAGGTACATCTCAAGTCATTCACCCCAAAATGAACTATGACCAAATCATAACAATACTTGTTGTTGAGTGACTTGAGTACATGTGTGATCTGACAGATCTTGGCACCTGACAGGCAGCTGACCATGACCTCCTTCTTGTCCAGCCTGGTGAGGGGAACATCTGTGTGTTTTACTATGGAGTCATCTATATAGTGAGAACATCCATGCATGTGGGTCTATGTGTCACGTCTTTAGTTTTTGTGAGAGGTGAAGAGTGTGTACTGACAACCTGTTTGGTATTCAGTTTGTTGTTACATGAGAGAAGTGATTCCAATTTCATAGTGTACTTATACCTCTCATGTAGGGTATTTGTTTGCTGTAGGAGTAAATGGTAGTCAGTATACATGAGGCAATTACTACATTGTCTCAGTATTCCCATGTCAGTCAGGCTGGCTGGAGAAATGATGGGAAACTGTCCATTATAGCATTTTTTTCCCATATGAGCTACTAGGGAAAGGAGTGGGCTAAATTGACCAGTTTCTGCACAAGGACTATCAAGCTACTAGGGAAAGGAGTTGACTAGATTGACCACTTTTTGTGCTAGGACTATCAAGGGTTCTTAAAATGAGGACTGTGGATGATAGGTGTGGCAACTCTGCTCAGTGCACAAGCTTGTAAGGGCTCCAGTGACAGTTGTCTAGGTAAAAATTGTGTTTTGAGGAATTTGCGTCTGTCTATACAGAGTACTGCTAACCCCCATTGCATGATGCACAGCAACAAGTAAATGCAAGTCTTAAATACATGCAAAATTAAACAGTTTTAAGCTAATCTAACAACAGGAAAGTACACAATGAACCTTCCTCCAGCAATCCCCAGCTCATACAAAGCTGGTTCCACACTCTTTTGCCACAAGGCTGTAGGGAAGCCTTTTTTAATATAAGATGGCTGGTTTAGTGCTCAAGTATAACAAATACAGACTAGATTCAGCAGGTCTGAATCTAGATTATGCAACCTAGGCTGAAAATACAGTTGAAAACAAGTGCAGAAAATATGTAGTCATAACATTAAAAAATGTAATGATCAGATACAATGCAATTTAAAACGTGCAATACAGACACAAAATATACTTATTTTCTTGATGCAGAAATCTCAAGTGTTTCCCCAACCTAAACAGACCAGGCGACCTCCCAGTGCACTAGATGGAAATCCACTGACCTCTTGATATAAAAAACAAATGCTTGCTAGAGTGTAAGAATGCACTACTTTATCCAAAAGCTTGCTAGAAAATGAATTCTGCTCAAGTAAATCAGTAGATCAGAATATGAGAGGAAAAATGCACTTTTTCAAAACAAGCACAAGGAAAGACAAATAAATAATTTAATATTATCAACAGCAGTCTGGAAAAGGGAGGTTATTATTAAGCTCAATTTACAGTAGAGGTGGGCAGCTTAAAATCACCAGGTTTAAAAAGCACATTAACAAAAGAGAGGTTGGGTGGGAAACATTAGCAGGGAATCACCAGCAGTGCTTTAGTTTATGCAGGCTTGAAATCTTTTCAGCAAAAGGCAAGGGGTCAGAAATTCACTGTGTATTTAAGTATCACTCAAGAGACAATTAACCATTGAAAAACATGTGAAATGTGCAGCATAGATAGTATTTGAGTGTCTACCTCAAACATAGAAAAAAAAAAAACACCAGGCCAAGCAGATTTCTTAAAACAGAAAACAAAATGGAGTACATAACAGAGAAAGCAGCTCTGTCAGTGTGGCCAGGGTTGGGGTCAATGTCACCATTGAGTTTCTGGGTGTAATTATTTTGTATAAAAGTGTAGAGCCATTTCCATTTTGGCTTAGGTTTTGCATATTTTTATTAGTAACTTTGCCTTATTGATTTATCTGTAGTTGAAGAGGTGAAAGAAAGTAGAATCATTGAGGTATGGTGATATGTTGTAGGAAATGCGAGGTGTGTTATGGTGGGATAAATGTGACTTATTAGGGTTAATATTTTAATGTGGAAGAGACATGACAGCTAGTGAGATGGGTTAGTACAGTGAGTACACAAAATGACAGCATATTGATTAGAAGCATTGTTGGTAGTGGTAATAACAGAGTTAGATGAAATTTTGTTTGTATTATATGAGGGAAGATTGATCTCATAGATTGCACTGCTTTTGGCTAACAGCAATTGGGTTTTTGACATGGGGGATATGGACGGGGATCTGTGATTAACAATGATCAGGGCAGCTTGCCTAGTATTCACCTATGAAACTATGAACCTATGATTTAACAATTAATTTTATTAGGGTTATTCGGACCTTTCCTTGAAATAATGGGATCCTAGATAAATATGGACAATCCCCTTCAACTTCCAATGGATCTAAAGCTCTGACAGACACTAAAAAAAAAAAAGAGGAGTACAGCAAGGGACAGTTACTACACTGTCTAAAAGTGCCCATTTCAAGTATGATGTCCACAGACAATGCTAAAGCAAACTGAAATCCCATGTTGAATAGTGAAGGGTTACAGACAAGGTAGGCTAATGGACTGATAAGGTAGTGGTTCTACTTTGGTGCAGACAAGGTAACCTAATAGATTGTTAGAAAGAGGGTATTACCTGGAAAGACAGCAGAAGCTACTTTAATTATTAACAGGTACAAAGTTAAAACTCATAGTTAAAGAGAGTTTTCAGTTTCTGTAAGTAAAACCTAAATCTCTTAGTGGAGTGACAAGTTTCTCCAGCTGCACTGTTGTGCCTTCATTTATCTAGCTACAGATTTGTTTACTATAACCTCCACAGTAGATGCAATATGTATATCAATCTATTATCAGGTATAACTTCCAATGAAGTGTGAGAAATACAAATATAACAGTTGCTATCAGTAACCTCAATGGACAAATGCAGCTGCAAGTTAAAGGTAAAAATGATGTTCTTATAACAACAGCTTAGAATGAAGCAACCACAACACTGAACAGGATACAATGCAAAAGAAGTATATAATGGAGTCAGTAATCAACCATGAGTAAGCTTTATGTTCGTCTGATACCAAGTCACATGGAAGCAGTTACTAAAAGTAAATAACTGAGTGCAAGGTAATGGAGCAGTTAATATGGAAAAATAGCAGTGCCAGTAGTAATAACTGACAGAGGGATGCAGCAACATAACAAAGTTCAAGGTAAAAGTGTAGTAACAAAAATATCTATAACTGAATTAGCCAAACAGCAAACAGTAAAAAAAACAGTACTCAAATAGCAGCAGCTTAACAGCCAAAGTTATGCAACAATAGACAGTACTTGATAATTAAATCAAAATAGTGAGTAGGTTTATTATCATGGTCTTGAAGCTCACAGTCTTAAAAGTCTTAAACCAAACATCATAACGCTAAAGACCAAAACGCTGAAGACCAGAATGTCTAAAAATCTTGAGTATCAAATTCTCCTGCCACCAGTGTGAATCCAGGAACAAGTGGTAAAATGACTCCTACACGGGTGTGGACCCAGGAATGAGTGTTAACATGGGTCCTGTAGGGGCATTAAGTCCTGGAGTTCGATATTGTGGTCTTCAGCATTTTGGTCTTTCAATATTATGATCTCAGAATTATGACTTTCAAGAATGTGGGCTTCAAGATTGTGATAGTAAACCCAGGGAGTCTGAGTGCTTAGTTTTAGCAGAGAATGAAGTGCAGTATATTTTGGAGTTATAATCAATAAAACCAGAGTGACTATTGTTTATTAGAGTCAGGTATATCTTAGAGTTAGGATTATTGAAAACAAACTGCTTATCTTTGGTCACTCTGTGAGTTGTGGGCAAGTTTCCCTGTGGGTGTTTGCTGGGAGGTGTGCAATTAGTGCAGGTCTGTACAATTAAGCATTTACTGGGTGAAGGAGATAGCAGAGGGTGGCTTTTCTTTCAAGTCACTTTTTTGCTGGATCATCTTAGCTGAATTTATAAAAGGAGGATGAATTTAACTGTGGATGGTGACTAACAAGTACATTATTGCTGCCATGACACTGCACTTAGTGTGACTAGTCCTTATCCAGATGAAACAAAGTTTGGTACTGAATTCCTCCTCTCTCTGCGCATAGCTCGATGGGATTTGGATTTCCTGAGGTGTAGCATGTCCATTAATTCCGGGTTGGACATGGCTTTATACATCAGGCACAGATTGCCTCTGAGCAGGTGGTATGCCACTGAGTAGAGCTGGAGTTTCTTTAACCGGGCAGCATATGGCATCTGTTTGAGCCCTTTGATCCTCTTGGTGAGGTACTTTTGGGGTCTTTCCAGTTGCTGCAGGTGTCTGGTAAGGTACATCCCAAAAGGGGCATTGTACTCAATTATGGGCCTGATGAGGGATGAGTAAAGAGGCATGATGACCTCCCCTGATCTGGATGTGAATCCCTTCATGATTAGGTGGGCTATATAAAATGTTTTTCTAACCACTTTGGCCACATGGTTGTCAAATGAGAGATTGCTATCAACTTGGGTCCCCAGGTCCCTAATTACTTCTTCTGTACTTAATGGATTACCACCTATGTGGTAATTTGTGGGCACTTTGTTTTTGCCAAAGGGGATGACTATACACTTTTTGGCGTTTAGCTTGAGGGCATGGCTCTGGCACCAGTTGTGTTTCTATGAGGCCCTTTTGAAGGATGCTTGTGTCAGCTGGAGAGTCGATTATGGCACCCAGTTTGCAGTCATCTGTGAACTTGGTCAGCTACAGTCCTTCCGTGTTGGCCTGTACCTCCGAGAAATATATACCGAACAAGAGAGGTCCCAGGACTGAGCCTTGTGGGACGCCACTCATAACTGGTTTGGAGTCTGACATGGCTCCAGCAATTCTAACCATGTGGGTTCTGTCCTTGAGCCAGTTTGCAACCCATCTAGTGACATAGGGGTTTATATTTAAGCTGGTGAGCTTATCTATAATGCCCAAGTGGGGTATTGTATCGAAGGCTTTTGCGATGTCCAGGTAGGCTGTGTGGACCACCTTCCCCTCGTCAATGGCCTTGGTGACTGTTTCAAAGAAATTGACCAGGTTTAAGAGGCAGGATCTTCCCTTAACAAAGCTGAACTGGGTAGGATCCAGTGTCTGTAGGTCCCCAATATCTTTATTTATGAGGTCCATGATGATCCTTTCCATAGCTTTGCACACCAAGCTAGTAGATTTATGGGATGATAGTTTCCAGGATCCGTTGAGGCACCACCTTTGTGGAGAGGGACCACTGTTGCTGTACGCCACTCTTTGGGTACATATCCTGTAGTAAGGCTGAGATTGAACAGTAGTTTGTTTGGGTTTAGTTCTTCTTGGAGTTCATGTAGGACGCAGCCCGGGACACCGTCTGGTCCCATTGATGCTGTGTTTTTTGCTTTGGAGAAGGTGGCTCTTACCTGAGCATCTGAGATGTCAGGGGGGCAGCACTCTGCTGGGATAGTTGCCCTTTTGGTGGGGGGGGGGGTTTGCACTGAACCTGTCAGCTAGGATGTTGGCAATGTCTGTGGGTTCAGTGTATTTTTTGTCATTTTGGACTAATTCTGAGCATATCTGAGAATTCCCACCCAGGTTCCTAACATAACTAAAGAAAGCCTTGTGATTATCCTTAGTGTCCTGTGCAATTTTTCTTCATGTACATCCATATACCTTAAGGCAGCTCACCTCTGATGGTCTTCAGGACTTTGGACTTTCAAGATTATGTAGCACTCCCATATACATATATGTATATATAAATATATGTATATATAGATATACGTATATGTATATATAGATATATGTATGCACATCCTATGTGTACAGATGTGCCTAGTTATGTTGGTATATATGTAGATATCAATAACTATATCTACATACATATCTATTATGATATACCTACTACTGTCAGTATATATGTAGATATCCATACGAATATGTGCATATGTATCTCTATCTGTATATGTGTAGACATATATTGATCTGTATATGTATATATCTGGGTGTTTATTTGTATATCTATGTGCATATACATATCCATCTATGTATGTCGATATGTATATCTGTATGTCTATATAGATATCTGAATAAGTATATGTACATATATCATCACCATATGTCCTGAACATGGAGTGTAGCCCTACCTCAGGCCATGTAGTCCCAACTTCATAATGCAAGGAAATGTCAGGTATGTATAACAGGTATACTTGTAGACTATTGCTACTGAAATAGGGATTGTCTTCACAGACATGGTGTGTGTGGGAGGTCACATCTGCTTTTAACATGTGTGCCACTGGCTACTGACAGACATCCTAAGGACATCATAGTACAGTACCACTGCTAGCACGTAATGCTCCTGTGGACTACAGCAGAGATAATGGCCAATATATGTGGACATTCTGACACACTCTGGACAGTCCAGAGATGTACACATAATCCCTTAGTGCAAGACATGTGGACCAGTCCTGACAATGTGAATGTTAACAACCATGTAGATGGGTATAACACATAACTACTGGTATACATTTCCCCCCATAGGTTATGCATTCACACATCCCTGTCTGTCCTGCCACCCACATAATAACCACTGGTAAGGAGGTGCCACATACCACCCACTATTTATTCACATACATCTGTACAGCATTCCACTGCTCTGTGTGACATACATGACTGTTATGGCAAGGCAAGTAACTGGACATTACATCTCACTGGGTAAGTACACTAAGCTGCTAGGCATGTAACAAAGCACTGTGCAGGCTACAGGCAGACCGGCTCAGCAACGGCCTACATTTCCTATGGGGGGATGCACATGTACCTGCACATAGATAGCAGGCTGTACAGGCATGCCACAGTACAAAATAACATACACCTGTGTGTAAGTGCATCACCACAACCAATGTGAACACAGCCACAGCTATATATGGCATGCTAGCGTATTATTGTAGTATATGGACTATCTGTTCAACACCAACCTCATATGTACCACCCACACACTAACCCTACATATACTGGGCCACTACACAGTATGGTTCGCTGCCTGTCTCTGGTATGGGACATGTGCGTGTATGGCCCTACAAACATGTAAGCCGATAGGGTAACATACAGTGGAGCAGCATGTGACATCAGATAGAACAAGACCAAGAACAATGACATCTACCACAGTCTGTACACAGGCCAATTTACATATTAACAATACACACACTGCTGACAATCACCATAGGTACACAGACCTCAGTACTGTACACACAACCAGAGAATGTCCAGGTTATGTCATCAAATATAACCCCTACTATACATTACATGTGTAGCAGTCTGATATTTCACTGGCTTGTTATCAGATATGATGTCATTAGTTATGGTGTACAGTACATACGCACCCCTTACTGCTTGACATATGTACAAAGGTTGTCAGGGTGTGGCTGGAGGCATATACACAGGGCCAATATTGACATGTTGCTGTGATAACCTCATACATTTACTGTTGTAACAGGGTTTGTTGCACCATATGTCTTATGAGGGATATGAAGTCAGTAACTCTCACAGCTGTCACCATCTACAGACTGCAGTCCTCACACTACCTTCTGCAGTTCACAGATAGATGCTTTGTGGGTAACACCTGTAACAAAAGGCACCATACACTGACCAGTCTGCAGATGGCCCTACAAATGGGTGTTCCCTCATAAACATAGCACTGACATGGCAGGTATGTAAACATGTAGAACAGCCATATCCACACAAACCCTGTTAAACCAACATTATTCCAAATGCAGTATAGCAGCACTTACAGTCTGTAGTCAGGTAAGGCACATCCCCCTCCTGTGTGTTGGCCTGTTTCTACAGTGTATGTTGTTAGAGGTAAACCCCAATCCATCTGAGATGCTGTTTGCCAAACAACAGATCGAGTTCCTGCTCACAGTGAATGAAAGGCCCAACACCAACATGATGTTCCTAGATATTGGTGTGTGTTTCCATGCAATTGGCTATGGGAATGTTACCATAGCTGTTCCGCATGCAATCAGCTACAGTAGGGCTGCAGTTCGTGCAGAGGCCATCAGCTGATCCTGAGCATCACTTAAAATACACATGCTGCTGCCTAAGCAAAGCAGGTGTAAGTCTCCACATCCACCAGAGAGGGAGTAACAGAGGCAGACAGAGGCACAGAAAAGCTAGGGAGGGGTGGGAGAGTAAAACTTATGCATGTTTGTGTCACACACCTACGAGTACAGGGTATCAAACCCCCGACGACTATGTAGTGCTATTACATGTCCATGCAGTTAATGGATGAGCCACATAGGTTACATGTTGGGGAGCCCTCAGAATGTATATGTGATAGTGAGTGACATCTGCAACAGGGATATGGTAGCTATGTGGTTGGTGTAGTACACATGCCTGCCCACATAAACAGGTGTCAGCGTCAACACAGCCGCACTCTCACAGGGATGCACACACATTGCCACACTTGGCAGGGCCAGGAATACAACTCATCACTAGTGGGATTGCCATAACACAGTACTGTGTAGGTATCACATGCACCATAGGGGTCATACGGAGGTTATATGTGCAAAGGGTATGTGGAGGTGTCTGACATCAGACAGCATGCTGCAGCATGCCAATGGGGGTTGTAGTGAGTGTGAATGTGGTCATACGTATCATACACCACACACACAGACATGGGTGCCAGTAATGACATGCATGTGTGCACTGCTTCATGGGGGTGTTGTGGTTGACAACAAGGCTAGGTGATGGTTTTACCTTGGCATCAGGCCACATGACAATGGGCTGCATTGTGGCTCAGGGGTGTAGTGTCTGGAGTTGCCCACACATGTGGGTATTGTATTCATCATCCAATCACCTGTGTGCCTATTGCGTGTGGCCAACACTGTGCATTGCTTGCCATGTATGTGTTCCTTAGTCCATGATATGGACAGTGTCTGAGATGTGCACACCTCCCACATGCATATACAGTGACATGTGGAACTGTACCCGGGGTGTCTGGCCCATGTTGTGTACACAGATTGTTATAATCAGATGTGCCAGTCCTAGCCTCATGTGGTGGGAACTGTTCATGGACAGCAGGTTGGCCCTGCACTTACATTGATAGCATGATACTGGTATTCTGTGGTGACAGTGGCATCTGTCCATACAGGGCTTGTGTTTCAGGCATGTTAAATCCTTTGTGGGTCACATTTGATGACACCACAGGTGTTGCAGGTGTCCAGTGGGGAACATGGGGGAGGTGCACTGTCGGCATCTACATGCCTATTGGACTGATGGACAAGGTGCCATGCCCTCTGTAGCCCACTGCAATCAAACCAAGGTTACTATCAGTGGGAAATATGCAGTGTACTACCAACATAGCGGCTGTTGTCTAGGCAAGTGTGGGTGTGTATATGAGACATGGGTTGAGAGTGTACCCTGGGCAATACAAGGGTTGCTAACATTGTTCAGCTGGCACTGAAGTCACATTTAGGTGTATGGATTTGCACCTCAGCCTCTTGGCTATTTCACATCTGTTATCCCTGTACAGTGGACATTGTGATATATACTTGGCCCACCATATAAGATGTTTGCAAAACCCACTCCACACTGTCTCCAGTTGATACACACTCACAACCACTGCCACATGGGATACGAATGCCAAACACAGACACACACACACACACACACACACACACACACACACACACACACACACACACACACACACACACACACACACACACCTGCCATGTCTGGTATTAGAACTCCTACCTAACTAGTATATTACAGTATAGCACTATGCTGTTATAAGACACGCCATGGAGATTACTGGAGTGCCCCTTCCCCAAAGGTGTATTTCACAGTGAATGACATCAACATGATTGCCAAAGTAGGACATTTGCATTGTAGTGTGTGTGACTAGCCTAAAATACATTGCTCCCTACACAAACAGAAACACACACAAAACATCCACAACTGCCATTTGTGGGGATAGAACCCCTACCAGAGTTCTATATCACACTACAGCATGATTCTGTTATAGTACGCACCACAGAGATTACTGGAGTGTCCCTTCCCCAAAGGTGTGTTTCACAGTGAATGACATCAGCAGGATTGCCAAAGTAGGGCATTTGAATTGTAGTGAGTGTGACTAGCTTAAAATGCATTGCTCTCTACACACACACTAACACACACAGAATTTCCAAGTCTGGGATTAGAACTCCTACCTAACTATTGTATCACGCTATAGCAGTACACAGTTACAGCACATGCTACGGAGATTACTGGGCTACAACTTTCCCAGAGATGTATTTCTAGGTGGATGACATCAGCAGCCTTACCAAAGTAGAGCATTTGAGTTGTAGGGCATGTGACTACCCTAAAAAGCATTGCTCTCTAAACAGGCAGAGACAGACAGACACACACTTGCCAAGTCTGGGATTAGAACTCCTACCTAACTATTGTATCACACTACAGCACTACACAGTTATGCCACACGCTATGGAGATTAATGGGCACAACCTTCCCAGAGATGCATTTCTAGGTGGATGACATCAGCAGCCTTACCAAAGTAGAGCATTTGAGTTGTAGGGAGTGTGACTACCCTAAAAACATTGCTCTCTACACACACACACACACACACACACACACACACACACACACACACACACACACACACACACAGTTGCCATGCCTGGGATTGGAACTCCTACCTAACTAGTTTATCACATTACAGCAGTATGCAGTTATGGGACGTGCCACAGAGATTACTGGGCTACAACTCTTCCAAAGGTGTATTTCACAGTGGATGACCTCAGCAGGCTTGTCACAGTAGGGCTATGGGGAGGGCAGTGTGTGTGTGTGCATGGGCCATAACCCATTCATCTAGAGGCTGACACACCACATGCGGACACACACAGGGTGATATTTCACAGGTACGTGTGTACAGCTGCTAGATGACTACTTCCTTGTACAGTCATGTTGCACAGCTAGCACATGTACCACATAGTCTGTAATGCTGACAGATACCGGTGGCTAGTATCTACAGTGAGTGACATCTGAACCTCATGTGTTTGTGGCCCTTTGGCTGTGTGCTGGGTGGGACAGGCTTGGATGGCTCCTTGTCACAGTCACCCTCTTCCACACATCTATCTGCATCTACCTTTGGCTTATTATAGTGTGTTGTCCTTAGATTTATGTCTGTATTCCTATCCACTGTGTGTGCAAATCATGTGTGGTGCATACTGAGCAGTGTCTGCACTAACATCTGCGACTGCCAGATATGTCTGGTCCACTGGTGTTTGCAGACATGGCCTTCATGTGTTTAAGTGTATGAGCATGCCCAGTATGACCTTTCAGTATGTTGTTGATCGAACATTGCCTTCATTTCTCTAAGTGTGTAAGCATGCCCAGTATATGGCAATCTGTACTGAATGTGTGGATCGCGTCCAGCTAGTTTGTACTGCAGTGCTGACCTTTGTGTTGCACACCTACAGGTAGCATACTGTTTCTGCAGGGTATCCGTCGATCATTTGGCATGGACTGTTACTACATTTCTACATAGGTTGAGGGGGGCACACCTGACTATTTCTACATTTCTAGACAGGATTGGGAGGGCACACCGACTGCTACTACATTTCTATGTAGGATGGAGGGGGGGCACCTGACTATTTCTACATTCCTACACAGGATTGGTGGGCACACCTGACTGTTACTACATTTCTACGTAGGATGGGGGGCACACCTGCCTATTTATACATTTCTACACAGGATTGGGGGGCACACCTGACTGTTATTACATTACTACGTAGGATGGGGGGCACTCCTGACACTTGTACACATTTGCTATGACTGTATTGGTATGTCAGGTACTCCATTTTATTCTGTATTCTTACCTATCATGCTGACTAGAGGCATACCAGTGTACTACAGATCTTAACTTTGATTTACCTATATATTAGTTTCTGACTTCCTACCCTTCAGAACTAACATCCCACTGCCTGACCTGCTGTAGTCTGTCTGTGTAGGCCTGGGGGGAGGTTACCCATAGGCATCATTCAGAGGCCATAGCACAGCCTTTGTTTGTGTTTTTCTACATCTGCCCTACAGGCTGTGACTGTTGTTGGGTATGTGAACCCCCCTGACTGGCATGTGTGAGTCACTTACCTTGTGGGTGTCCCAGTATTGAGGGTGGTGCTGCAGGGCTGCCTATGTCAGATGCACATAGTACACTCCCTACACATGGTTGAGCACAGGTAGTTTAATTTTTGACAGCCCTTTTACTGTATGTGAGAGTCAGAGACAGGTGTTATTCCCTGGGTCCCTCCTGTGTTGGTGTATGTGTTATGTGTTGCCTCTTTGCCAAGGCCAGGGCATACTGGGCATGCCTCCTTCTGCCTACTGGGGCAGGCTCAGGTTGTTCCTCCTCCAGGTCAGTCTGTGTCTGTGCAGGCCTTGGCAATGGTGAGGGGCTGTGTGACCCTGCCCCATGCTGTTCCTGCTGCAGCTGTTTCCGCAGGATCATATTGTGTAGCATGGCACATATAAGGACAATTTGGGAAGTTGTAGCTGGTGGGAACTGCAAGGCTCCACCGAATGTGTCCAGGCACCGGAACCGTGACTTGAGCATCCCAAACACACGCTCTACTGTAATTCTGGTCTGTGCATGTGTCTCATTATGGAGTTCTTGTTCGGGTGTGTGTGCATTTCTGATGGGTGTCATCAGCCACTGCTCCAGTGCGTATCCAGCATCCCTCACTAGGTGACCGTGAGGGATGTCCCCATTGGCAAATCTCTGGTACAGCTGCGTCAGATGCGAGATGTAAGAATCATGATAGCTTCCAGGGCAGCCAGCACACACATTCATTATTATGCCCTGGGCATTGCACACAACCTGGCAGTTGACGGAGGGGAAGCCCTTGCAGTTGATGTAGGCTCTACCATGCTCTCTGGGTGGTGCTTTGATGCATATGTGCATGCAGTCTATAGCACCCACTACCTCAGGGTATTCTACTATTTGGTGGAACAGTTGCATATTGCTGGCCAACGCCTCACAGGTGTTGGAGAAATATACATGCTCACCGACATGTGCTGACATGGCATCCAGGAACTGCTGGAGTAGCCTGGATGCTGATGCCTGTGAGATCTCCATCATATCCCCAGCTGGCCTTTGGAAGGTACCTGTAGCTAGTATTCTTAGGCCTACACATACCTTGGTATCCACTGGGATGGGTTCCCCTCTGTTAGTTCTGTGTGTGAGGCATGGCCGGCATAGCTCAACAATTTGCTGTAGGAGGTCCCTGTCCACCCTATAGCGCTCCACTATCTCCAGCTCATGTATCCACTGGTAGGTTACCCTGGGTCTGTACACTCTTCTCCGTCTCCTCACTGTGGATTGGTCAACAGCATCCACATGTTCACCACCCTCAGCCTCTTCCACAAGTTGTTGTATGATAGCTATTGCAGTCCCTATCATTTTGCTGTTGTGAGTGTTAAATGTTCCCTGCTTGTTTACACCGGTGGTGTAGAGTGTGGGAAAAGCCAGAAGGGAAGATGTTTGCATAATTTATAGTAGTGTTCTGGGCTGTGCTGGTCTGCTGTCTGTGTAATTGGTTAATTCTGATACATTTCACCTGTCAGCTATGCTAGTTCTCCTAGATTACCTTCCTACTGCTGTTTTCCCTTCCCATTGCCTTCCTGTTTAAGCCCAGTGGTGCACCGTGCAAACAGAGTGCTCAAATGTGCACAGAGCTGCTATTTCCTGGTTTAACTTTTCTTTTGAACCTTTAAAACCCGGTGCGCAGCGTGCAAACCCGCTTAGGCAATGTACAGAGTGCTAGGCAGAGTCAGACACACACCCTTGCTTAACTGTGCTTAGCTAGGAGCAAACCTGAGCCACAGGGCTCCAATCCACTTACAGTATGCCTGACACCCCCCCATGATGTCAGCTAACTCCTAGGCTTGCGCCAAGCTATTCCTACTCTTGCACTGTTGGGACCTGACTAGCATACTGGGGAAAACTGGGATTCACTATAATCACCTCATTTGCATAGGATTGCCTGCTAATGCATAGTTACATGTCTCAGACTGAGCCTCCCCCCTTAGTAACCACTACTCACTGGACATGTTGTCTTCTGCCTGCCATTGACTTGCATGGCAGAATAGTGATTTTAGTTAGAATGCTTATTTTAGGTTTATTTTGTTATTTTTCCCCCGATCCCATTTGCTTGCTGCTGCCCTATGCTTAAACAGCTGAGATCGGCTAAAAAAATAATAGTTGATTTTTTTTATTTTTTCTGTTGTTTGCAATGCCAGTGGCCTTATACGTGGCCATTGGCATGCTTCCTGACTGATATGCAGCCTTTATTTGGTGCTGTCAAGGCTCCGTTTTGGATTTTGCAGAAATGTACTCAGTTACTAACCCAGTACATTTCTGCAGATTGCACTAGTCCTGCATGGCTGGTTGCAAGCTTCCTGGATCACAAATTTACCTCATTTCCATGGATTTCTCCTGCAAATGGGGTGATTTGCATAAAGGGGCTTAGTCTGTGCAGGACTAGTGCAGGTGTGCTCGTGCATGCCCCTGCAGCCTGTTCCTGGATCGCACGGCAGACATATTGCCTTCTAGAGCTCCTACACTGATCCTGCATGCCGTGCAAGGCATACAGAATCCGGGGGCTTTAGTATAGGTGCTTCCTGTAGCAGCACACATATAGTATATTTGATCCACTGTATTGTGTGCCAAAAATTTTATAGAGGTAAAACAGACAGGTTTTTAAAGGACCGTATGAGGGAACATTTGTATAATATCAATAACAGAATGCAAGTAATGCTTTATCTAAACATGTTATGGAGACTTCAACATTACATAGGTTTAAGTTTTTAGTTATAGGTAAAACTGATATTAATTTGAGAGGATGAGATATACGTAATGCCACTGAGCAACTTGAAAGCAAGTGGATTGTTAAGATAAGGGCTGATTTTGGTTCAAGGTTGAATGGCAAAGTCCCAGTAAAACCATTATTAAAAGCATGGTCACTTTTGAGATAGAAATACTGTGCACTTAGATATCATGACATGACTGTTTTCATGCTGTTTTCATCGAGTGTTGTCTCTTTAAGTACACTGAGGTCTTAATTGAAATTTTAATTGATGTCCTTATATAAATTGTTAGTTTTTGGAAGGTTTTATACATCTGAAGAAGCGGTTGGGTTGACTGCAAAAGAGCTTATGTTTTGAATTTACAATAAAGAATTTCATCTTTTGTGAACACAGCATGGGTTATTTATTTATTTGCTCATTGTACATTTTGGGTGAGGTTGTTGTTCAAGCCTGCCACTTATCAGGTAGTGGCAACAACCTTCAATATAATTAATAGAACTGTGGCCTCTTCTCTGTTGTGACAATGCAGTTATACTACCAGGGAGCTGATGAATCAATTATCAACAAACCTTTGAATAATAAGTTTCTATTTCTTTACTTTTTAGAGTAATTCGGTTACTAGAGAGTTTAATTAATTTAGTATGCTTTATATGAGAAATGATTATCAACTCTTATAAGGGTTGTCATCATTCTGTGACGGATGCAACATCCTCAACTCCAGGTCACTGCAAGTCAGACCCATCCCACAAGAAACACCTGTGATGGTATCAAAACATAGACTTAAATCAGGGTCCATTAAATCCATTTAATTAGGAAAGAAAGCAACGAGGTGAGAAAAGTTCAAGAAACATACCTATGAGGAAAATAAAAATAAAACCATATGATATATACATTCAAAGCTGCTGTTTGTGGAAACTGATGACACAGTCTTACATTTGTTTTTATGGAAAATTCTAAATACCTGTCCTGTACATATTATTATCTGGTTTTACAGTCAGGCTGCTGTCACATTTCTTCAGCACTGAGAACACTGTGATACTGTTTAAATATCTGAGTAGTGAAATTTACTTGCTGCAGCTGGTCAGCTGATGTAGGTACAAGGATACTTGATAGTTTTAATTTGCATACCAGCCTTCTTGATTTTCTTCTTTGTGTTTGTAATTCCATGGCCCTACAGTAAGGTACAAGGTTGGTAAGTATGTCTAATATCCTGCTTAATTAATTATATTTCCTAAGGGAGAGTTATATATAATAGAAGGTGACTAGGAGAAGAAAGTATCACAATGTTGCCTGTTTGCAGAAGTCACCAAAATGTATTCAAGGTATAAATACACAAAAGCAATAAAATATTTAAATAGTCAAGGTATACATTTTAACATATTTATAGAACATTACTGTCGCCTGTCGCCCTTGGGATTCCGGATACTGGCAAAGGCTCTTGCCACCCCTATAGTGCCTTTTTTAGGCAAGGTTCAAATGACAAATTCACCACCGTAACAGGTACAAGCAAGCAAAATCTGAGAGTAATGCTTCTCAATGCTAGAAGTCTAAACCTCAAAATGCACTCACTCGAGGCACTCCTTAAAATGGAGAACATCGACATCTGTGCAGTGACAGAGACCTGGTTCAAAGCTCCAGAGAGCACCCCTGCATTACCAGGCTATAATTCATACCACACCTTTCGGCCACCTAACCCAGACCGAAACACTAAAGGTGGAGGCATGTCCATATTCATTAAGGATATCCACACCTCCAAGCTAGTTGCTCAGCATAATGCATCCGAGATTATCCAAGTTCAACTAACTCTGGGCAAGACCACAATCCAGATTGTAGCTTGCTACAGACCCACTCCCCCACCATGCCCCAGGATTCCCACTCCTCTTTTCATGATACACTGGAAAATATTAGGGTACAACCTAACACCCTAATAATGGGTGATTTCAACTACCCCACCATTAACTGGGAAAACTACTTATGTGCCAACTCTTTTGCTCAATGTTTTCTGGAATTCATCAATTCCATCGCCTTGGATCAACTTATCCACACCTCCACCAGGGGTAGCAATATCCTAGACCTGGTCATCACCAACATAGGCAACCGATGTTCCACACCAGAGGTCAGTTCCTCGTTGGTCAGATCCGACCACAAGCTAATCACCCTAGACATCCACATCCGGATCCTCCACCCCCCCCCCCAATTAGGAAAACAACCGTAAAAAATGTCTCCAAAGCCAACTTCACGCTCCTTAAGACAGAAGTGGCAAACTTCACGACACCCATGCAGATGGACAATAGAGGTATGACTGCTGAATCCTGCGCAAATGCACTTTATAAGCACTTACACAAGTGCATGGATCGTGCTTTCCCTAACAGAGCCAAGATGCTCTCCTTCAAAAAAGGAAGCCAATCTGGTGGTCTTCTGCCATAAACAAACTCTACAACAGAAGAATGAAACTATTGCAAAAAAGAGTAAAATCCCATGATTGGAGGAACTCCCTGGTCAGCCTCAGTAAGAAGCTGAGATCCCTCATAAAATCCTCCAAAGCTAGTTATGAAAACAAAATCTCCACTGATTCTAAAGACAACCACAAAGCATTCTATAGCTATGTCAAGAATCTCAATGGCGACACTCAGATCTGCTCTGAGTTACAGCACAATGGCACTAAATATACAGAACCAACTGATATTGCCAACATCCTGGCAGATAGGTTCAGTGCTAACTTTACCCCCCTCTCACCCCCTAAAGGGCCCATCTCTATACTGGAAGAATGCAAAGTTCCTGTAATCACGGCTGCACAGGTAAAAACCTCACTCTCCAAAGCCAAGAGTACAGCATACATGGGACCTGACAACATTCTAGGCTGCCTTCTACACGAACTACAGAATGAACTGGCACCCCACCTAAGTACCATGTTCAGTCATAGCCTCACCTCAGGCTTTGTGCCCATTGAATGGCGCACCTCGACAGTTATCCCACTCCACAAAGGGGGAGCCACAACAGACCCCAGGAACTACCTCCCCATTAGCCTGACGAGCCTGGTCTGCAAGGCCATGGAACGTATCATTATGGAACTCATAATCAAAGACACTGGAGATCTCCAAACTCTGGACCCCACACAGTTCAGGTTTGTAAAAAGCAGATCATGTCTCCTAAACCTGATAGACTTCTTTGAAGCAGTCACCAAAGTCATAGATGAGGGTAAGGTGGTTCACACAGCCTATCTAGATCTCGCCAAGGTGTTCAACACCATCTCCCACTCTGGAATTATAGATAAACTCATGAAACTAGGTATAAATCCCTATGTCACAAGATGGGTTGCCAACTGGCTTACTGACAGAACCCACACTGTGAAAGTAGCAGACTCCAAATCAGACTTCAGACCAGTGACAAGTGGAGTACCACAGGGTTCAGTCCTGGGTCCTCTCCTGTTTGGTATCTATTTCTCTGAAGTACAGGCTAACACAGAAGGTCTTTGGCTAACTAAGTTCATAGATGACTGCAAACTAGGAGCCATAATCAAAACTAACAACTAACTCCTAACAATGTGGACATCCTACAGAAGGGCCTCACTGAGACAGATGCCTAGTGTCAAAGCCATGGCCTCAGGCTCAATGCCAAAAAGTACATTGTCGTCCCCTTCGGTAAAAACTCTGTACCCATGAACTACCACATAGGCAGTAGTCTACTTAACACTAAAAGTGTAATAAGAGACCTTGGGACACAGGTGGACAGTAGTCTCTCCTTTGATAATCACATTGCCACAGTGGTCCAGAAATCCTTTTATGTGGCACACTTCCTCACAAAAGGTTTCTCATCCAGAAAAAAAGGGGTCATTGTTCCCCTCTACTCATCACTCATTAGACCCATTATAGAGTACAACGCCCCTTTTGGTATGTACCTCACAAGACATCTATAATAACTGGAAAGGCTGCAGAAATACCTCACAAAGAGGATTACTGGCCTCAAACAGATGCCCTACGCAGACCATCTAAAAAAACTTCAGCTTTACTCCATCGCATATCGCCTACTCAGAGGCGATCTCTGCCTAATATACAAAGCTATGTCAAACTCAGAGCTGTTGGACATGCTCCACTTAAAGAAATCCCAATCCCTCCGAGCTACACGCTCTAGCAACCAAAACCTTGTCACCACAATAAACAGAACATGCTGAAGAGATAGATTCCTGTCCCAGAGACTTCCCATACTCTGGAACAGACTACCTATATATGTCAAACAGAGCTCCTCATTAGCACTCTTCAATAAAAATCTTGATGATTGGATGGGTAATAGGAAATTCACCCCAGGGATCACTTCTGTGGCTCTGCTTGACAGGGGCACAGGAAAATAATTTTCTTGGGTGGCGAAAGCCAGGGTACCTTTTTGGCTAGGCTTGTATAGGCCCTAGGGCCAATAGCCTAGTACCTACCTATGAACCTATGAACCTATTGTAGCTTAATTTGAATAGAATAAGAGGAAATGCAATGGGAGGTATAGAAACTGAGCTTTTGGGCAAATGGTTTGCCCCAACATTACCAAATCTTTTGAAAAAATAAATGGTGAACAATTCTGTTCCACTTCTGCCTTTTTATGTTTAATTAAATCAGTGGTATATGCTCTGTCTTGCTCCTGTAATTTGTTTTATATAGGGGAGACTAAAAGAATATTCAAGCTACGGTTGCAAGAACATATTAGAGATATAAAATATAATAATGCTATGAGCCCTATAGCTTTACATTTTTTTTACTTGTCATAGTAGTGACTTTTCATTGTTAAAAGCTTGTATTTTAAAACATATATCAGAAACAGATGAAGTGTTAATGAAAAAGAAATTATAAACTTTATATATTTTAAAATGTAATACACTATCTCCAGCAGGTCTAAATAGTGAATCTAACTGGAGAGTGTTTCTTTAAAATGTATATATGATTATTTTAATTGATGGTTGACTAGATGATTGTTTAACTAATTGTATTTAAGTGAATATATGTGTGTGTATATATGGATGCATGGTGTGGCATATTTTGTAACTCCAGGAAGGCTGTGCCAAGGCGCCAGAGTGTTATTCAGTGTGAATAAACTATTTAAGTCAAGATTGGTGGCATCTTTTTCACTGGCTTTGTAGTCTGGTTTGTTTTAACACTTGTTTGTTGTTTTTTTATATGTTTATAGCTCATCACTAATTCTAGTAATTAAGAGTTTTATACTTCGTATTGTTCAGAAAATGCATAGTAATGTACCACCTCTTACTGTATTGCAATTTTATGTAAATTAGACTAATTCTTAAATACTGTTGTCTTTTTGGTGCTTTGCAGTTTTATGTAAATTAGACTAATATTTAAATATTGTTGTCTTTTTGGTGCTTTGTCTCATATTTTTGGTCTGACTCCCATAAAATCTGTGGTTTCTTGGCAAAGTGTTGCTAATTGCTGTTACCAAATAATGACAGATGTGAGATTCGGACTTTTATATAATAACTTTCAGGAAATGCTTGCCATTGCAAAATGTACTATACTGGTAACCTTACACATACATAAGAGCAATATTTAAAATCTGTCTCTGATTTTAGATCTTTGTTTCTAATTCTTGATATAAGTAGTTAAATGGGCATGGCATTTGCAATGGATTTTACTGTATGGATCTGACTGCAGAAAGGAAAAATATATTTGTGGACCATTATTTATGTATTTATTCATTCATTTGGTCATAAGCAGACATCTTGCAGGAAGGACACAAGGGTGTAAAATGTAATATGCTTTATGCAAAAAATGGAAAAGCTTATAGGCAATATTTTGGTGAGGTGGCAAAACAGTTTTGAAATGTTGCTCTAATTGGATCTACATATAATGTGGAAATAAAATGAGCAAAATAATTTTATTTTTTAATGAAGAAGGGAAGAAGTACATTAAAATGATCCAAATGGAAATGAACATTTTAGGTTGCGAGGCTTAGTTAGAAGTACTTGGAGCTCATGTTCAGTTCTAGGCTAAGGTGTCTTGTGTACTTTCCTTTCCTGGAATTTAAATGTGCGTTTAGTGACAGTTATACCACCACCAGGTTGTGAAATAAAAAATACAGAGTTTGTATCAATTCTGCTAACTAGAGTACAGTTATGACTGGTTTATATAGAAAGCCAAGGAAACAGGCATGTATATTCTTTAGAGTGCTATAAGATTCATTTCCGGTACAGCTATATAGAAGTTAGCCTCACATGGGTTCTAATTTTATAGGTTACACTTGGTAAAATGGTAAATTTTCACATTTCTGCCCTAACCACCTCCCCCAGAAGCACAAATTTAAGCACATGCAAGTTCTGAATGCTATGCTTTTTGCTATGATTTTTGGTGGCCTCCTGCTATGATTTTGAAAGCTGAGTGGTTAACAGGTATGGAACTCTGTGGTACACCCCTGGTAACCTTCTTGTGGTTCAACTTTAACCACATGTGTTTTCTCACACAACCAGTTAGTTATCCACCATGCAGCATAAGGATTCATATTCAGATTTACAAGTGTAGTGATAATGCCCGCATGGGCAACAGTGCCAAAAGCCTTGGCCAAGTACAGATATGTTGTATGTGCAATATAGCCACTATCTACTTTTTAGTTATTTTTAACAAAATTAATGAAATTAAAGAAGTAGGATCTTGATGAGGGTCCACGGTTAAGAAATTGTCAATGTCCAGATTATTGAGGTCTGAGATAATACACTTCATAGCTTTACATGTGAAGCTAGTGAGACTAATGAGTCTATATTTACCAGGATCTGTGGTTGGTATATCCTTGTATAATGGCTTCACTAGTGCTGTTTTCCAGGCTTCAAGAATGTAATCAATAAAGATGCTTAAATTAAAGAGGTCAAGTAGGAGTTCAGATAGACCATATTTGGCACTGACAATCAGGCAACCTGGAATATTACTAGGCCCATAGATAAGATGTTCTTAGTTTTTAAAAAAAAAAAAAAAGTGTACTGGTTACTGTATGAGTTTTTGATGGAAGGATTAATTAATTTGGATGTTTATAATTTTACAAAATTGATCTACCTGTTTTGGGTATGCTTTTTGGGATACCTAAAGTTCATAGAGACCTCATTCACCCAACCTTTTGACCTATAGTTTCGGCTCCAAATTATGTTACCAAAGGGATATCCCTGTTTTTAGATTATTATTTGAATCCTGTTGTTCAGAGAATGAAGTCCTATATTAGATATTCTTGGGATTTTTTAGAGAAGGTAAGGGTTGTAAAGATAATTATACATTTCAAGTTAATTATAATTTCATTTTCACAGTAGACATTTTTTCTCTTTTTACTTGTATACCTCATGAAGCTGGTGTTGATTATGTTAGAATTTATTTAACTAAGATAAAGAGTTTTAACTATGATGAAGCTTATTTAATTTGTAGTCTTTTAGATATTATGCCAAGTAATAATTATTTTTTCTTTCATAAGAACATTTATAGACAAATAAGAGGGTGGCCATGGGGGTCAGCCGCCACCCCAGCTTTTGCAAATGCAGTGCTGGGATGGTGGGGTGCTGCGCTGCTGGGGAGGTAGGAACATGCTGTCTTGACCACTTTGATTATTAAGATTAATATAGTATTTTACTATAGATTTATAGATGCTATGATTTTTATTATATGAAGGAAATAGACAGAAAGTAATACATTTTCTGGATGTTTTAAACAAAAATTCTGATTTTTTTGAAGTTTACTTTGGGAGAAATTGACAGTGGAGTAAATTTTATTGACGTTAATATTCTTTGAAATGATGAAGAGAAAGATTTTGAAAGTGAAATACACAGTAAGTTTACTTTTACTAATAATTATCTTCATTTTAGCAGCAACCACCCCCATTTTATGAAAAGGAATATTCCTAAAGGGCACCTTATTAGAGCTTCTAGGATGACCACTAGGAACTCTAAGTTTGAAGAAGAGGTGCAATTTATAATATCTATGTTTAAGAAAAGGGGGTATCATGAAGAGCTACTATTAAAAATAGCACAGGAAATCAAAGTAAGAAGAAATACAGATTTCCTTCCTATTCTTTTAAATCCCTAAATACCATGAATGGTCATTCTAGGAACATAGAACATATAGTGGCGTGTTGCCTTGATGTGACTGTGGATAATATTGAAATTAGTTCTATTATAAGAAGAAATTGGAAAATAATAGAAGGAAATACTGACTTAACTAAAGTTGTTGGTACTTCCTCTAAATTTGTTTGCAGAAATAATTATAATATTAAGAAATTGCTGCAAAGAGATAATAATCAAGTTTTTTTTTTTAAGTTCAGTCAATAGAACTAAAGGACTGTATAAATCCTGTTTTGTTCCATTTGTAGGTATATCCTAGAAGGACCTTTTGTGAGTCTGAAACATTTAGAAGCTACTTTACCTATCCCAGGGAGTTTTAATTGTAAGACCGAGGGTATAGTTTATATTGCAGTGTGTTCTGAATGTGACTGTTATTATATAGAAATGACAGCAAGAAGCTTATAGAAAAGAATTAAAGAACACATTTATCCTATAACGAAAAAGTCACTAATAATGCTCTATATGAACATAAGTTAATGTGCAGTTACAAAAAAAATTTATTTGCAGCATTAGAGCAGTTCACGAAAGATTTGAGAGGATGGGATTATAGGAATAAAATAGAACAGAGGGAGACATTATGTCAGATTAAAATGTGGGTCAGCAGTTTTCCAAGAATAAATGATTTTATTAATATCAAATGTTTCCTTAAATATAAAAGGTTAAAAATACAGAAATAAGAATAGTTGTTTTTTTAACCTTAATTACACCATAGATAAGAACTAGTGGCACTTTAAATGTCTTATTGTTGTTTATTTGATTATTTACTTAATTGATTAATTAGAGTTTTAATTGAATTGATTTTACTATATAAATGTGATGTGTTCATGTATTAGCTGTTTCTGAAGAAGTCTGAAATTGATGAAAGTGAATAAACATTTTTTACACTAATTGAATTATCTGTTTTTATAACTTCTGAACTTGCCAAGGTGGAATTTTGAATTTATTGGTTGTGTTTTTCCACTATTCATTTTTGGACTTTTTGGTTTGGAATTCAGTTTTATTCTTAATTTTTGAGAGGGCTGAGAGAACTTGTTCCATAGTAACCAAACAGGCTGTCTGAAATTGTGGAATTTCTTGGACAGCTATAACTGAGGTAGAGTAAAAGTGCACTAAATTTCTCATCTAAGATTTTAGCTATTCCCTTTGGGTCAGAGTGTACAGTATTGCTGTGGACTAGCTCCAAACATTATTGGATATCAATACTTTACTTAGATTCCTAACATAGTTAAAAAAAGATAAGTAATTATTTTTGGCTTTAGTGGTTCCCTTAAGCTCTTTACTAATTTCCATAAGTGTGCTGTTTGGACAGGCAGAATGAGAACTATTATAAACAATAAGCAATTTATTTGTCTTGTTATTTAATGTATTTATAGAGATATTTCACTAAAGGAGCTGTTTTTAAATTTCTAATTATATTTGCTGCAGATAGAGACTGTCTTATCAGTACAGTTATTTAATTGGGAGTAGAAATCAGAGGCATAGGCAGCAGCTTTAGCAGTGGAATCCATCAGTGGAGGATTACATTGGAATTTATTTAGGTCATTAAGTAACTGAATGAGGTTTGCTCTTGGGAAGTCTTAAAACACAGAGGTATTTACAAGGGAAGCATCACCAGTTTTAAAAGAAAAAGTCACTAATTTAAGGTATTAGGCAAGATAATACATATGGAAATGTGTGAGAAGTGGCCATATTTGTGAGGACTAGATAAAAGATACTAGGGTCATTAGTAGGATGGTTAAATATCTGTTAAACAAGCTAGAATTCCTCCAGTAAAAAGGTGTTGAGTTTCATGAGGAATTCAGCTAATCTGTTAAGATATGTTCAGAAGCAGATATAGAGGGTGTTCTATAGTTAGCTATGAAGTGGTAGTTAGTTTTGCTTGCGGTGATTTAGACATCTAGGAGTTCAAATGAGATCCTGAGGCATCTGCTGTGATGTAATAACAGCCTTGACAAATATTGATACTCCTCACAATTGTCATTGGGTCTGAAGCATGATAGGAACTATGCCCAGAAACAGAGAATGCTTTCATTGCTCTGAAACTATGTATCTGTAACTATGCATATATGAATGTGTTCAAGTTGTAGGAGAGCCTCAAGTTTGAGCATTTTTTTTGTTAAGACTCTTGGCACTGAGTAGAGACACATTATTGTGTTTCAACTTTGAATTTACTAACATGGAATGTCCATCAGGGGGACTGCCTAAAAAGACTCCATGAAGGCAGCAAAGGCTTTAGCCAGAGTGTGGCAACCTTGGCAAGGGTGGTACAGAGAATCCCTGGCAAAACAGGAAGGTTTGTTAGCCATCCTATTCCAAGCTAACATAAATTGGATTCCACTAGAATGACATCAGCTACATGGACAATTACTAAAGCCAATTATCTTGTCTTTGAATCTCAACATCATTCTGAGTGATGGCAAAATATCACTAAAGGCCATTGTATTTCCTGCTTCAGACACATGCATAACAAGCTCGATCATATTCTTCTGAATGTTCCTCTAGGTAGAACACCTAAGGTCTTTCACCCCCACATGGACTGCTATAAGGTCATAGTCATACTCGTCATGATGGTGGGATCTACGAGCCCTTATCACATAATATATCCTGGCTCCAGAAATTCAGCTGTCTCCTTATTCTTATCCAGTCTTGTAAAGGTGGTGTCAGTATGCCTGACAGTAGTCATCCATTACTAGAATATTACAGTGGTTAGATGTAGTCTCAGTAGGCCATAAGGGCTTAGAGTCTGCACTCCTGTGACTCTTAAAGGTATGTGTATCGGCTGAGAGTGTGAAGGGTGAAGAAGAGTGTGTTGCTGAGTAAATTAATGCCTGAAGTTTCTTAGTCATTAGCTAGACTCAGTTAAATTTATCCAAATCTTTTGGGTTTCTAATACCATGACAAGAATGTATCCCATTCCTTAGCCACGGTATAATTAAAGTTCATGAAATTAGTATTGTTTCAGTCTTTGAAGTTAGCCAAAAGTGCCCTTTGCAGCACCCACAATCTGCCCAGAATTTACTCCTTCTGCAATTCATATGGGGTTACATGAATCAGTAGCATATCTAAATATGACTGTAAATTATTTTTTATTAGACCCATTGCTCATACTATTATTGGAACTGTCAAGGCATCTTTTTTCCACATTGCTCTCATTTATGCCTGCAAATCTCAATAATGTATAGCTTTCTTTCTGTCTATACATGAGACACTGTAATCACTAGGTGTATCAGTTTCACTTATCAATGATTCTTTTTTCTTTTTTTTTCTTAAACTACTACATCTGGTTTTCTTGCATCTATTTTTTGAATTGTTGGTAATGGGTGATCCCACATGATGTACACTTCACCATTCTCTATAATGCTTTTTGGTTCATGTTTGTGATGCTTCTCAGCTACTTCTATAATGTAGTGTTTTTAACATCCCCAATGCAACAGTCTTGCCATATTATTGTGCCTTTCAGTGTACATGCCCTCTGCTATGAGTATATTGCACCCAGCAGCAAGGTGTGCAACTGTTTCTGGTTTGAGTTCCATTCCCACTTGCCACCTAAATGTTTTTGCTAAACTAAGCAGAGTGGTCATTTTAGTCTTCCTCTCCTCATGTTTTAAAACTTTCACTATGTTTGGATCTGATGAGGTCAGAAAATATGTATGCAGTCCTACAACTGCAGATCTGTACATGTAATCAATTTTGAGGAGGCCCGTAACTCTTTCAGAGCAGGGGATATATCATCTTAGTACACACTGATTTTTATAAATCATTTGACAAGTATGAAGCGTTTTTCATTTTTTTGTGTCCAAATGATCCAATGCTTTTTGGGGCCAGTCAAACACACCAAAACTGTAAGTTAAAACGGAGACCAAATTGGTTTATACCTTGGACTTTATTCCTAGATGTCAGGGCTGTTTTCAGTATTAGTTTACTTCTTTTGAAGTATTCCTTACTGAATTGTATTTGCATTTGTTCATCTTTTATTGCCACTCCTTCCTGTTCAAGTTCCTTTACATCACATTCCTGTCCACATTCCTGTCCTAGATTGATAATTTCTTGGTGCTTCAACATTTCTGCTTTAAACATTTCTTGATCTAAGAGGGTGAGAGGTATGTGTCCAGTGGTATGGACCAGACTTACACAGACCTCATTGCTGCTGCTGCCACTCTCACTCTTCACTCTCTCCCCCTGTGACGCGCGCACACACACACACACACACACACACACAGAACTTACCCTAAGTTTGCCATTGGAAAAGTGCTCAGCAAACTTAATGTAAATTCAGATTATTTGTCAGTACCTCTTGATGAAGAATCACATATTTTAATAATGTTATGAACTCCATTTAGCAATCTTTACAGAAACAATGGTCTTAGTCCTGATCCAAATAAATTCAGATACATACAGAAAATGAAAGTTCCTCTAAATAAAAATGACTTACACTGACTCATGGAAATGACAATCTGTTTGGGATGACCTTTAGTACAGATGGTTAAGAATATGAGATGTAGTTTCTGTGGTACGTGGTTTGATTCCTTCAGTCCTCATTTGCCTACAGATGTCACTTAACTACGCATAACTCCTGGTTCATCTCTGAAAAGGTATTGTGCAGCCAGTGGGCCTACCTGGTTAACAAATGTGCATTATTATTAGTAGTAGTAGTAATAGCTGTCTTTCTACACATTAAAGCTAATAAGCAAAGCACACTATGTAAGGCCTAGTGAAAAACTGAATACCCTAGAAATGGGAAATTGACCATCAGACTTTATCTGAAGAATTGAAGTTACCGATTATTGTAGATGCTTGTTTAAAGTGCTGTGATTTAAAACAAGCCTTAATCTTGTAGGTAGGTACATCACTAAAAGGCTAAGGTACCGTCTTGATTCAAAATAACAGGCCATTTACTTTAGGTGCTAAAACTCTGACAGAGTGCCAGTCTCCTTATATTAATATTAAACATGACATACTTGTAATTATTTATTGAATACAGTCTTATCATACATATCTATGTAGCAAGTCATACATTGTGGAAACAGACCACAAACCACAAGTTACTGTTTGTGGGAAACCACTACAAGCTGCACTTGCCAGGTTACATGAAGTGCTACAAGGGTATAATGATGAAGCAAATTTCTGAACTGGGTCACAAATGATTCTAAGCACCATTCTTTGCTGATTGCCTAAACTAAAATGCCACTGTGGCATTTAAGCATTTTCCTCAGTGCAACACACACACACACACACACACACACACACACACACACACACACACACACACACACACACACTATCTCCAAAGTCATTTCTTTCCGAAGGGCAGCAGATTCACTCCACGAAGCAGCCAGCAGCAATCACAAAGGCAGATAGATCCAAGCCAGCCTGCAAATCCATAGAGCAGCAGCAGTAAATCCATTTAGACTAGCCCAGTAGCAGTAGTCATTTCCCGCTCACGTTCAAGGCGGAAATGCGCATGTGAGCTCAACTCCGACAGGCTGATGGAGCTGACTTGCTGACGTCATTGCACACATGATGACATCAGCATAAAACCACAAAATTTAAAAATTCAAGCCGGGAAGAATTTGTAGCGCCCCTGTGAGGAAGCTGCGGCTCCCCAGGGCACCACGGCGCACACTTTGGAAACCTCTGCAGTACATAATTTGTGCATCTTTGGAATGCAAGTCATTGATCTATAATTTTTAGACTGGCTGACGTTCACTTTTAAGGAGAAGTGTTATTTTTCATGTCGTTAACCAGGCTGGTGTCTGTTTGGGATGCATATACAAGTAGTTCCTACTCAAAGCTAAATCTTCATGTAAGGATGTTAATACTTTTAGCCAGATGTTAGGTACTGCATCTGAGCATGGGGTTTTCCAGTTAGGAGCTTTTCTTCATTTTGTTTTAATTTCTGTGGCCGTTACTTCATCACATTTCATATCCTGTACTTTCAAACTTCTTACTGTTTCTTTTACTTCTTCGATCCATTCAGTAACTTTGTTATGTTCCATAGGTCTTCATAGATATTTATCCAAAATGAGTCTATTTTATTATTATTTTTTTTTTTTTGATTTTTTTGGTGTTTGTATTCATTTTGCTTTGTCTCCCAATTCTCTATAAAACTTTTTTTTGGGTCATCAATGAATTGCTTATTTTGTACTTTTCCTTTATATTTATCTGCATAGCTTATAAGTTTCTCTGCCTGTCCTGATATCTTTAGTTGATTATTTGCAATAGTGTACAATAGATCCTGGTCTGTTCTAATACTGTACGTTCTTTTTATCACATCTATCTTTCCAAGCATTTTTGTTCATCTGTTCCTTCATCTATACTCTTCTAACAGGGGCACTTCTTGTGTTAATTACTATATAGTTTTCTCTATTCAATACTTCCTTGGTGGCATTTGATTTCTCCCATTCCTTTCTCTTATTCCTCTGTGTTTTTGTCGTAAAACTTTTAACTGTTTTTAATTTAGCTGCACAGTAATATATCCTATTTGCTTCAGTTATATCACATGAATTTCTGCTAATAGTTTTTTTAATTTCTCTAATTCATTTGGGTTTCTAATACCATGATGGGAATGGACCCCTTTCCTAAGTCAAAGTATGATTAAAGTTCATTAAATTAGTATTGTTTCAGTCTTTAATGTCATCCAAAAGTGCTCTTAAGCAGCAGCCACAATGTGCCCAATAAAGACTCCTCCTGGAATTCATATGGAGTTACATGTATCGGTAACATATCTAAGTACGATTGTAGATTCTTTTTTATAAGACCCGTTGCTCCTACTACTATTGAGAATGTCTGGGTATCTTTCTTCCACATTGCTCTTTTTTCTGCCTGTAAATCCTGATATTTTTTATGACTTTGTGTATCTCTGTACACAAGACACTGTAGTCAATGGGTGTGGCGATTTGAATGATCAATGCTACTTTTGTCTTCTTTTCATGGACCACTATATCCAGTTTTCTAGCATTTATCTTTTGAACTGTTGGTAATGGATGATCCCATGTGATGTAAACTTCATAATTTTCTATGATGCTTTGTGGCTCATGTTTCCAGTGTTTTTCAGCCACTTCAGTACCATAGTATTTGCACAATCCCCAGTGCAACAATCTTGCCACATTATTATGCCTTTCAGTATACAGTCCTTCTGCCATAAGTATGTCACAACCAGCAATGAGGTGTGCGACTGTTTCCAATTTGGTTTTACAAAACCTAGATTTGTCTGTTTCTCCCACATGTTCAGTGGACTTTGTAAACCAACATGCACACAGCCCACTATCGTGGGCCACCAATAGCTTGTGTGGCTTAACCAATGTTCATAGGTTCATAGGTTCATACTAGGCTATCTGCCCGAGGGCATTTACAAGCCTAGCCCATAGTTTTGTGGCTTACGCCACCCCTTTAGTATGGGGAACTATACCCATTATTTTGCTGTGCCTCTGTTGAGCAGTGACACTGAGGTAATCCCTGGGGTATATCTGCGATCTCCCATCCATTGGTCAAGATTTCTCTTGAACAAGGCCAGCGAGGTGCTCTGCCTCACATATACCGGGATTTTATTCCACAGCATAGGGAGTTTTTGGGTGATGAATCTATCCCTCCAGCACGTCCTATTAATAGCCGTGTCGAGGTTTAAGTCTCCGCCCTTGTGGCTCTGATGGATCTAGATTTTTGATGTGAAGCATATTCATCAAATCTGGGTTTGACATGGCCTTGTATGTTAGGCAAAGGTCACCTCTGAGCGCGACTGAATAGAGCTGGAGTTCTTTCAGTCGGGCAGCATAGGACAGATGTTTGAGACCCTTTATCCTTTTGGTGAGGAACTTTTGTGGCCTCTCCAGCTGCTGCAAGTGTCGGGTCAGATACATTCGAATGGGGCATTGTACTCAATCATTGGTCTGATGAGTGATGAGTATAGGAGACTATGATCTCCTTGATCTAGATGAGAATCCCTTCATGATAAGATGGGCAATGTAGAAGGTCTTCCTAACTACTTTAGCTACATGGGTGTCGAATGACAGACTACTATCAACCTGGGTCCCCAGGTCCCTGATAACTTCTTCTGTACTCAGTGGATTGCCACCTATTTGGTAGCTAGGGGTAACCTTGTTTTTCCCGAAGGGTATGACTATGCATTTTTGGCATTTAACTTTAGGCCATGGCTCTGGCACCAGTTATCCGTTTCTGTGAGACCCTTCTGAAGGATATCTGTGTCAGATGTGTTTTCTACTATGGCGCCAGTTTGCAGTCATCTGCAAACTTTGTCAGCCATAACCCTCCTGTGTTTGCTTGTACTTCGGAAAAGTAGATGCCAAACAAGAGTGGGCCCAGGACTGAGCCCTGTGGTACACCACTTGTGACAGGCTTTGAGTCTGACATGGCGCCAGCAACTCTGACCCTGTGGGTTCTGTCACTCAGCCAGTTTGCAACCCATCTTGTGATGTATGGGTTAACATTTAAGCTGATGAGTTTTTCAATGATACCCGAGTGGGTATTGTATCAAAGGCCTTTGCCAGATCGAGGTAGGCTGTATGGACTGCCTTTCCTCATCAATGGCTTTGGTGACTGTTTCAAAAAGTCAACCAAGTTTAGAAGGCATGAGCTGTCTTTGACAAAGCCAAACTGGGATGGATCCAAAGTCTGCAAATTCCTCATGACTTTATTTATGAGGTCCATTATGATCCTCTCCATGGCTTTGCAGATAAGGCTTGTCAAGCTAATGGGCGGTAATTTCCAGGGTCGGTGGAGGCACCGCCTTTGTGAAGTGGGACCACAGTTGCAGTGCCACTCCTGGATCCAGAGATAAGACTATGATTAATTAGCTGTCCTAGCTGTGGGTTTAATTCCTCGTTGAGTTCGTGGAGCACACAGCCGGGGACACCATATGGTCCCATGGATGCTGTGTTTTTGCTTTGGAGAGAGCAGTTCTCACTTGGGCTGGAGATGTTTGGGGGCTGCAATCGCTTGGTATAGATATCTCTCCTTTTGGGGGAGGAGAAGTTTGCACTGAACCTGTCAGCCAGTATGTTGGCAATGTCTGTAGGATCAGTAATCTTCACATCATTTTGTACTAGTTCTGAGCATATCTGGGAGTTTCCTCCCAGGTTTCTAACATAGCTAAAGAAGGCCTTATGATTGTCTTTTGAGTCTTTAGCTATTTTTCTCAAAATTTGCTTTGGATGATTTTATGAGAGCTCTTAGTTTTTACTTATAGTGATCAAGGGTGTCTTACCTTTTAAGGATTTTGCTCTATCTTGTAGTAGCTTCCTCCTTTTGTTGTAGAGTTTGTTTATGGCTGGGGTCCACCAGAGTGGACGCATGCCTTTGGTACAAAGAGTCTTTGTTTTGCTTGGGATTGCCTTATCCATGCAGTCCTGCAGGTGCTGGTAGAAGGCATTTGTAAGTGATTCAGCGGCTTGAGTACTGTTTTCCGTCGGCTCGGGGCCTTAAAGGAGACCACACTAGTCTTTAGAAGTGTGAAGTCGGCTTTGAAGTTCTTTACTGTGGTCTTTTTATTTCAGGTGGGGTGGGATGAGGACCACCAGCGAGATTAGTTTGTGATCTGATCTCACCAGTGAGGGGTATACTTCGGTGTTGAACATTGTGCTCCCATGTTCGTGATGATGAGATCAAGTATGTTTCTCCTCTTGTGGGATGGTGACTAGTTGTTCCATGGCATTTGAGTTTATGAATTCCAGGAACTTTTGGGCTAGGGTGTTTGGGCTTGAGTAGTGTTCCCAGTCTATATTAGGGTAATTGAAGTCACCTAGTATGATGGTGTTTGGTGATACATTTATCCCCTAGTGTTTTCAGGAAGGCCATGTGAGGTTCCTGAGTTTGTGAGGGTGACCTGTAACATGCTACAATTTGTAGAGCAGTCTTGCCTATGGTTAATTGCACCTGGATGGTCTCCGATGCATCGTGCGTTGCCACCAGTCTTGAGGTGTGGGTGTCTTTGATGAATATGGATACCCCTCCTTTCTTGGTATTGTCCGGATTTTGGGGCGGAACGCATGATAAGAGGTAAACCTGATAGTGCTGGGGTGCTCTCAGGAGCCTTGAACCAGGTTTCTGTCACTGCACAGACATCGATGTTCTCCATACTGAGAAGGGCCTCGCATTTTGAGATTTAGACTTCTGGCATTGAGCAGCATTACCCTTAGTTTTTTCCTTTTGTGTTCTAGGGTGGTAGGTTTAGAATTTGAGCCTTGCCTAAAAAGGCACTATGGGGTGGCAGAGCCTTTGCCAATATCCGGTGACAGGTGCTTGTCCAGCATGTCATCCCAGGCAGACAGATTGGATCCCCTTTGAATGACACCAGAGTTTAAGCCAATTGTTAAAGCTGATCATCTTATCTCTGTATTGTGGCATCATTCTTGGTGAAGGTAGGATACTGCTCAAGGTCAGGGTCATACCTGCCTGGGCTACATAATCAGAGAGCTCCTCAATGTCTCTTTTCATGTAGTCCAAGGAGGTCAGGTCGTTTACACCAGCGTGGACAATGACTGAGTCATATTTGTACCTGCTGTTGAGAGACCTTGCGTTATGTGGCGGATTCTAGCGCCCGCTTACTGTGACCTTCTCCTTACTCAGTCTGGTGGTGTGTCTGACTATGGAGTCACCAATGACTAGTGTGTCTGGCATTGTGTTTGGCCTTAAGGGCTGTGACTGTTTGACACTCTGACTGTGAGGTCTATGTGTTGCAGGTGTTGTGTTCTGAGGTGGTGGTTGTTTGGGTGTCTGCTTTGGTGGCCTCTGCTGTTTTGGTAGATTTTTGATCAGAGCCGAGTATGTCTTTGTGTGTTTATGTGTATGATTTGAGGTTGTGATGGTACTATGTGAGACTGGGTCTATAGTGTGTGTGGTAACCTTCTCCTCCTGACTGGTCTTGCCAGTCCTATGTTGAGAGCTCAGCCTCCAGTTTGGCCGTATAGTTGCATCTCCATGTATTTGTGTTTTGTGGGAGGAGGAGAGGGTTGGTACATGAGGCAATTGTAACATTGCCTCAATATTCCCAGGTTCACCAGCTGAGCAGGAGAGGACACTAGCAACTGATCCTCGACATGCTAGAAGGACTAGACAAAAAACTTTAGATTCCGGGAGTGACCGAGAAATGGGGTTTGCCTTTTGGGGTGCTATCTATAAGAGTGCCGTATCAAGGTAATAAGTACTGTAAGAGCAAGTGCTAGGTTTAACAGATAGAGAAAAGTCTACTTGGAGTCAAGTAGAGATGATCTTTTTAGGTATTTGAGAAAGTGCTAGTAACAGGGATGCTTAAAGGTAAGATTGAAAAGAATGCACTCTGCAGTGTGCACTAGAGAAGTTAGATATGAAAGTAGGTAACTTGAGTTTTACCTGTTTAAAAAGTTAAGGTTTAGTGGAGAGTTACTATTTTTAAAACAGCAAGATGGACTGAAAGGGGTGGTTACTTTTGTATTTTGGTACTATGAAATACTGTAGGATGGCCAATAAATTTACATAATTGAAGGGGTGGGATTTCAAAAGTGATGGTTTTGTGATTACTCACATAAGCCAGTGAAAGTAGAGAGAAATGAGATATATGGTCAGATTAACAAAAAAAACACAGTACAAGTTGGTTTGCTGAAAGTGCTCTGTGCTGTGTGTTGTGTATATTGTGCTTACTGAATGTGCTCTGAGGTGAGAGGGTAGCCTCCAAAACAGGTAAATACTTACGCCTGTTACATGCTGCATCACTGGGAGGCATCAAAAGAGTTTTCGGTAAACATGAGTCAGTTACTACACTGCCTCAAAATACCTAGTGTAATCAGGCTAGCTATAAAAGGGGTAAAAGATGACTTAGATTCAATATCAGCCACGGCAAATGGGGTATAACAAAATAGGATAGGATAATAACTTACTGTTAGTATAAAACAGAGGGGGGTGATTGACTAGACTAGAAAAAGGTGATAACATGGGACATTACTAAAGGATAAAGGAATGAGCTGTGACTACTGTAGTAATCACAAGTGCAAAAAAGGCACGTAAAAGTGACAGAAATATCTGAAATCAATAAGGAAATCAGTAAAAGTGGAAAATGTGTATCAAATATCTTTACCCAGTAGGCTAATGTAGTATCTACCTAGCTAGTAAAAATAATGAGCAACCCAAGTCTAATCCAGTGGCTCTGGGTGCAGTAACTGTAGTAGCTACCAATAATCTAAAGTTGTACTTTCAAGTGCAGAAACTGTAAAGCAAATAGTTTCAGTGTAGTATCAGTAAAGCAGTCACCAACTAATAAAAGTATATCACATATATAGCTATGTACTCCTTAGTGCCGTGCTGTAGAAGTCGTTTTAAATGCTGTAACACTACAGTAATCAACAACAAGCAGAAATACAACAATTCTAATGATTGAATAAGTGCAATCAGTAACTGAGATAATAAGTTAATTTGTTATTTTATATACCTAGTATCAGTAACAGGCAACAGTACCAAAGTAACAAGGCTCAATAGTGCAATATTATTTAAACTTAATACCACTGCAGTCAGCAAAGCAAAAGTAACAACAGTGCAATACTAACGAGATACAACACTGCAGTGTTACTTGAACTCAATAGCACAACAGTTAGCAAAGGAAAAGTAAGCAACAATACAATACAATACTAACAAGATATAATAGTGCAATTTTAATAATATCATTAACACAGCAGTCGACAGAACAAAAATGCAAATTTCAGCAGTGTTGCAATGAGAAGTGGAGCCAGTAAGTTAATAAGTTAAAAAAGAGACAATGATTTCACTGCTTGAAATAAGGCAATAGTAAAAATTAGTCACAGTAATACAACTAGGTCATAACAAAGAAGGTAGTGAGATTTTTGTCATATACAACAAGAATGAAGAAGTTGCCTTATCTATTGTAGTGTAAGCTCTTTTGTTTGATACCTCTGAGGATAAAAACTTGTTCATGCTTCTGTGCTTGTGCAGGACTGTGCCAAACTATTTAAAGTATGTAAAGCACCATCTCAGCAGAAGCCAGCCAATCACAATGTAGCCAGCACCTAAGCACAAACTGACCAATCAAAATCAAGCACTCCAATCCCCAATAAAACCCAAATTCAGTTAGCCATCAAGTGAAAGCCACTGCTACTTTTAGCTGACTGATGGTTACTGTAGTGAGATGAAGTCACAGCTTTATCCTCTGTCATGAAGCTGGCAGACAGAAGAGACGTTTAACTGATTTTCAGCTGAAGGAGATTTAAAGAAACTGAACTTCAAAAAGGTATTTTTTCACACCAGTCCCCAAAGAACATGCCAAGTTTATATTGCTGTCACTTGAGAAATCTGGGAAAAGAAATATGTAATGGCATGAGCACAGCGATAAATAAATAAATACACACTGAATAACCAGAAGAAGATGAGGAGTACTTGGTACCTGACTAGGTTCTTTTTCTTAATTTCTGGGATGCAGATAAGTTTATTTAAACTTTATTTATGCATTCATAGGTTCATAGAAAAGTACTAGGCAACCAGTCTAATCATTTCAAGCCTAGCCAAAAAAAAACTGCACAGAATTTCTCTCTTGCCTGAA
Source organism: Protopterus annectens (assembly GCF_019279795.1). Lineage (NCBI taxonomy): Eukaryota > Metazoa > Chordata > Ceratodontiformes > Protopteridae > Protopterus > Protopterus annectens. The sequence continues at coordinate 1,501,616,129 of NC_056743.1, forward strand.
GAAGGCCAAGACAAGAAAGACCAGGAGAGAATTTGAGGTTGCCCATACAATTATCCAGGTTTGCCTTGAAGTTGAAATGGCTGCTACTCTGCCTGATATGCAGTGGAAGTTTATTGGAGATATGAGGGATACTTTGGGATATGAATTTAGCATGCCAACATGTTCTATTTATCTGCTCAGGAAGGTTTAAATAAACAGGTGATGTAGGGTTTGTTATCTAGAATCAGGTGTAATTTATTTAACAATGAGTTCATTTTATAGACTTTATGAGATGTAATAAATCGTGTTTGAAGAACATGATAACAGTTGTGATTTTGCCATGAGTAAATTTACTCTGCATGTAAAATTAGACATGAAGTATGTTTTTCTATTTTTTCCTTCCTAGGTTTGGAGCAGCTTTTACGATATAAGATAATTAATAAACAGTTATAAATGTGGAGCTTGTAGTTTGTTCACAATGTTTACATTGCTGCTTCCCTGAGTCTGGGGTACATTATAAAATATGTATTAAGAGAGAAGGATACGTTGGGGAATCAGTATTCAGTGCAGGCTGAAGAATCTACATGTGGAAGATACTCCATCAAGTTTTAAATCCCCCCTATAGCCATCTCAGAATTTCCAGTGTGTCACATACCTACCATGATGCCAGAAAGATGTCACAAGAAATATGAATATCTCAGAGGAGACTGAGCACATATACGGTCGCAGCTACTTATAGGCAAGCTATGGAAGTACTTTTTCAAATGATAGAAAACCTACACAAACACAGGAAGGACATGCAGACTCATCACAGAAGGCAGCCTAGCCAAGAACAACTCAAAGGATCTCTGTCTGTTAGGTGGCAATGTTGCACGCTTGGCTTTGCCCAATAGAAATAAACTATATACCTTAGGATGAAACTAGAAAAAGCAAACAATTGCTCAGATTTCTGTTAACAGTAAGGTAAAATGTATTTCTTGTAGATGGAAATCCAGTGTATACCCAAATATTGAGCAGTGGATGACAAGATCTCTATATGGCTTACAAGTAAAAGACTTATATAGGTGATCCCAAGTTCTGTTATAGTATAATTACGTATTGTAAAGATTCTCACTTTCATAGTTTAAGAAATGGCTAAAATAGCTTATTACTGGAACTGTAGTAAGTAAATCACACTCCTGCCATCTACAACATGTTTGATGCTCCGGTGATACTCCAGTTCTACTCCTGCTCTTCACACATGGTAATCAATGCTCAGAAATACTCATCCATATGCAGGATGTTTAGTGTTCAAATGATGGACTTTCCATCCACATGCTCTGCTAATATTTATACCTCACCTATCTAGTGTTCATCCTCATAAGCACAAAGCCAATAAATCGCTCACCTGTCGTGCATGAGTGATGGGCCATATCACCTGTCATGGATGGGCATGATGGGCCATATGCTGGCACTATGGCATAACTGACCTCCTACAAACCACAATTACATTCGTACTGTCATCACCAACACAATCAGCTCTAAGCAAGTCAATTAATTAGACCAAAGCTTTGGGTTCATCCTTGGGAAAAGGCTGGCATGTCCATTAGCCTTAACATGGCTATTAAAGACAAAGTGAACTGTGAAACAAATTAAAACACAAACTTTATTAAATTCCTCTTCTTTCATGCTTTTTTATTTAATAAGCCCACAGAAGTGCACATACAGTTGTTGAAATGCATGATTTCAACCTTCTTGAAATGTGTTAAGCTGATAAATGAAAAGATAGTATGTGTGCTGTTGCCTGTCAACATTATAGATTAAAAATATTCAGTGAAATGATGTAATGTATGTATTAGATATTTTTAGACTGACATGTCTGTCAGGTTGTTGTTTTTTTTTTTTTTTTGTTTTGTTTTGTTTTTGTTTTTGTTGCTATTCCAGAGTTAACAGTGTGTCTGGTAAGACACACATTAGACTGTCTGTACACTCCAGACCTTACCCCTGCAACCCCTGCAAGTAACTTACTCAGATATAAAACAGATTCAAAGCTTCAAGGGTATGCATATTCATGACCACAACTGAACCAAAGAGGGAGAGAAATTATGAAAATGATTTAACAAACTGTTATATCTAATGAATAACCAAGCTTTCATGATGAGCTGTTCCATCCTTGCTCAGGAAGGCTGAAAGGTGTGATTGTACTGATGAGTGTGACCAGCATTTGTTTGAGTTTCATATGCACTCACTGCCAGTTTCCTGATGTAAGACATACATGTGATCCAAGTAAATCCTACAAAACACATCTAAGCAACATTTATGCAGGAAGATTGTATGCTCTGCATCGCTCAACATGGGAGCTCTGACCCCCCCCCCCCAATTGCCTGTATATATGCAACATCCAAGGGTGTACCAGTTTGTAGAAAGTATATGTACAGATCAGGAGTGTTTATTTGAGTCTGTTCAAATTCAGATCATTTGAAAGTTCAGCTGTGAACAGTCAGCACATGAACAGCTAGAACATGACTACTTTAAGTACAAACAAAAGACATGACACTGTGACCTTACAAAGTGCACATGAAGTGCATGAGGAAAGGAAAAAGACTGCAGACCAAGGTCACATAACTATTGTCTATCAGTATAACTAATTTGCTTCTCAGGAGAGTGGATTATTGGGCATATGAAATATATATGTGCATTTCTAAATGGCTTTCTAATTCAGGCAATGTCTTAGACATCAATAATGCATGCCAAGTAACCATTCAGACTTCCTTACCTCATTTTATAAGTAATTTACGTAATTTTTGTAGCAGTATGATACATTAACTTGTAGGCAGCGAACAACATCAGTTGCACTTGATAATCTAAAGAACTCTGTTCATTGCTATAAGAGCAAATAAAAGTACATCAAGAGGTAAATTATTATTAGAATATATATTTTTTCCTGTGGACTGAAATAGCAAGCAGTTCATTTACTCAGCTATATACGTTTAACAAGTAATCAGTCGATGTATTGTTTGGTGATTGAAGCTTCTTTCATTTCTCAGATTTGTTCCTCAGTGTGTTCTATCCCGGTCTCTTCTCATCTCAAAAACACACTTCTTATTAATGTGGTGACAATTTTGTTAACAGCTCCTTGGTTTAACTTCTCTAAGCCTTTTGGTTTCTAGTACCAGATTCTGTGCTCAGAACTGACTCCTTCTTTAATTCATACAGAGTTACATGTATTCGTAACATATCTAAATACAACTGTAAATTCTTTTTTATGAGACCCATTGTCCCTAATACTACTGGAACTGTCTGGGTATCCTTCTTCCATATTGCACTCATTTCTGCCTGCAGATCCTGGTATTTTATGACTTTCTGTCTCTCTCTCTTTTATGCAAAACACTGTAGTCACTGGGTATAGCAATTTCAGTGGTTAATGCTACTTTTGTCTTCTTTTCATGGATTTATCTGTTTTTCTTGCATCTGTTTTTTGAACTGTCAGTAATGGGTGATCCCATGTCATATAAACTTCATCATTCTCTATAATACTTTGTAGATCATGTTTTCAGTGCTTCTCAACTACTTCAGTACTGTAATGTTTGCACAAACCCCATTGCAACAGTCTTGCCACATTATTATGCCTTATAGTATACAGGGCTTCTGCCATTAGTGTATCACACCTAGCAACAAGCTGTATGACTGTTTCCAGTTCTGTTTTACAAAACCTGCATTTGTCTGTTTTGCGACATGTTCAATGGACTTTGTAAACCAACATGCACTTTGTCTACTATCATGGGCCTCCAATATTAACCTTTCATCTTTTGGTTTAAATTAATCTCTCCATAAATATTCTTGCATCAAATCCTGAGTGACACTTGGTTGTTCCAGGAATTTTCTGTACTTGCATATTTGTGCCTTGTCTGTATTTCTTGCCTTCTCACCTGATTCTTTGCCTTATATTATTTCTTTTGATTTTGGCACATGCAGTTGCTGCCTAATTTTTGTCCACTTCTGCTTTGATTTCCATTCCTGCTACACACTGATATGCTTCTGTTAAACTAAGCAGGGAAGTCATCTTAGACTTTTTCCCCTCATGTTTTAAAACTTTTATTATGCTTGGATTTGGCAAAGTCAGCAGATATGTATGCAGTCTTACGATTGCAGATCTATACATGTAATCAACTTTGTGAAGGCTCATAATTCCTACAGAATAAGGACTATATAATCTTGGTTACACTAATGTTTATATATCATTTAATAAGTGCGAAGCATTTTTCTTGTTTTACTATCCAACTGATCCAGTACCTTTTGGGGCTAGTCAATCTCCCCAAAACTGTAAGTTAGAACAGCAAGAGTAAATTGGTTTATAACATAGACCTTGTTCCTAGATGCCAGTGCTGTGTTCAGTATTCATTGTAGTCTTCTAAAACATATCCTTACTGAGTTTTGTTTGCATTTGTTTATGTTTTATTGTCAATCCTTCATCAATTCCCAAATATTTAAACACTGCCTCCTGCTCAGATTCCTTTATATCACATTCCTGTCCCAGACTGTTATTTCTTGGTGCTGCAGCTTTCCCGCTTTAAATGTTGCTTTTGCACATTTATCAAGACCAAATTACATTCTTATATCACCTGAGAAAGTTTTAACCACTTGCAGTTGTGCTTTCATTTCCTCGTCTGATGAGTTACAGAGTTATAAATCGTCCACAAAAAGAAGATGAGAAGTCTTTACATTTAGTTGTTTTCTGGGAGCCAAGTTATAAGCATTAGCTAATCTGTTAAGCAGACAGTTTAATGGTTTAAGAGCAAGACAAAAGAGAATCAGTGATAAAGAATCACCCCGGACTCTCCACCACTGAATTTTTTTCCTTGAGATAATAATTTGTCCTTATAGGTTCATAGGTTCATAGGAGGTTACTAGGCTAGTGGCCCAAGGGCCTTTACAAGCCTAGCCATGTAAAAACCCAAGTAAATATATTGACCATAGTTAGATGGTCATTTTTAGTAGAGTGATTCTGTGATCAGCACCAACTGCCCCTGTCCACAAGAGACATAGGTGCCACCCCTGGGGTGAATTCAAGGTCAGCCATCCAATTGTCAAGGTTTCACTTGAATAGAGTCATTGGCAAGCTCTGCTTCACATGGAGTGGGAGCTTATTCCAGAGGAGCGGCAATTTCTGGGAGACATATCTGTCTCTCCACCATGTTCTGTTAATGTCATGGGCTAGGTTGAGATCCCTGGAGTGAGTTATTCTTGTGCCATTTGATTTGTGGATTTGTAGCATTTGCATTAGGGCAGGGTCCGAGACTGCTCTGCATGCCAGGCACAGGTTACCTCTCAGCAGACTGTATGATACAGAGTACAGTGACAGGGCTTTAGTCTTTCCATGTATGTCATGTTTTGGATGCCCTACATTCTCTTGGTTAGAAACCTCTGTGGTCTCTCCAATTGCTGCAGTAGTCTAGTGAGGTACATACAGAAGGGAGCATTGTTCTCAACTGGTGGTCTAATAAGAGTCAAGTACAGCAGAGCTATAACCTCCCTGGTCTTGGATGTGATGCCCTTATTTATGAGATGTGCAATGTAGAATGCTTTTCTTACCACTATGGACATATGGTGATCGAAGTTTAGATTGCTATCAACATGTGTTCCTAAGTCTCGCACCACTGGGTTTGATCTTAGAGGGGTGCTATCTATATCATAATTAGCAGGAGCTACTTCTTTGTCAAAGGGGATAGTGTACGCAGACAGCATATATAACTTATACTTGCAGTCCACCAGGGTGGCTTTTTTATTTCAAGAGGACCTGGTTTTAGTCCTGTCAGGTACAGCTGAGTCAATAAATTTAACTGTCTCTATAGGCCATTTGTGGATTCCTCTGCATAGGAGTTACTCTTGGCTATGTTGGCAAGGGCTTTGAAACTTTTTATACCATCGCTCAGTAGGCAATAGTTTGCTTTGGAGAAATTTTTCAGTTTTTTTACTCCAGTGGGGGTGTCAAGTTTGATCTTTACTTCAAATCAGACTGATTTATGGTCTGACCTTACCAAGGATGGCAACACATAGGGGGTAGTGCAGTGACCCCCCCCCCCCATGTTGGTGAGTGTGATGGCCATCTTATCCCAACCACTGCCACCACAATGTGATGGTCGTGCCCTGGCCCAGCAATCAAGGAGCCTCAATTCTCACCACTAACACCAGGGAGGGCATCTCATATAAGAGGAAAGGATAACAAATACACACAGTAAAGTACAATTTCCCTTAAGTGCACACAGAGATCACAGTCAGTCTGGGGCTGGTTGCTCCCTTGCTCCCCAGGTCCCCAGTAAGACTCCCCACTGGCACAGTTATAGGGTCCAGATCTCAGCCTAGCTGGCAAGCTAACCTCCAGTACTCTCTCTGTCCCACCAGTGCTTCATGTCCCTGCTCAGGTAGCTGACACACCACACACACTTTGAGATAAGTATTTATACAACTTCACAGACACTCTTGGGAAAGGCTGACACAGATTCTCCAGCTGTGCCCCTTTACCCAGAATATACGATAGTAATTACTGCTACCACCAGCTAATACTTATCAGCTACACAAAGGCCCTTAAAAGGGTGTCCAATTATTACTGTGCAATATTATTATCCAATTGGTAAGTGTGACTAATCAGTCTAAGGCTTATTAGAGTGGCCTTGTACAATAAACTCTATAAATATGCAATGTACTCTAGAGCTTAACTTCTTTACATAAACCAGACACAGGTAAAAGGTTTTTAAAATATTTAATAAATAATTAAAACACAAGACAATACTACTACACTACAGTACCATTCAAGAGTTCAGAGATCACACAGAAACTTAAAACAATACAGTAGGAAAGTTCTGATATAACAGAAAAACACTTAAGTCTAATCTTTATAGTCCTAACTATTACTACATGAAAACATACTTCTAAGATACTACTTACATAAAGAGAGCATAAGGCAGTGCTGACAGTTGGATATCAAGATCAAAATGCTTACAATCTCTCTCTGAACAATAGTTTTTAAACTTACTAACAAACATCTCTGCTGGCCCTCACAGATTACATCATTTTGACACTTAGGTTTTCCCAGTATACACATTACATCATTTTGACACTTAGTCTGGAGTTCCCAGGTCAACAGGCTACATTATTTAGCAAGCTAACACCTGCTCAGGAAACTACAACAATAAAAGACATTTCACATGCGCACTCTAGTAATTATTCCTTAAGTTAAAACAATATAAAGAATGTGTTCAGCTAGCCTCTTTGGCACCACTATCCAGATCAAAATGGTATGCAAGACATCATTTTAACTTCAAAAGAACAGATGTGAAATGCTTGGCTTAGTTTTCCTTACAGCAGATGGCAATGTTGCTACAATCTTGAAGTTCAACATTTTATAGTGTTTTCTTTCATTTAAGAAACAAGGCTGTATTTTACATTTATATTTACAAATCATAGACTTATGTATCAAATCCTATTTGACTAGGCTTGCAGCCTTCACCTCTTCTCTACCCCAACATTCACAGTGAGCACTAGGTCCAGGACATTTGAGCCCTTTGTGGGAGGTGGACTAAGTGTTCCAGAGCATTTGCATTAACAGGAACCTCATAGCAATCATGTTTGTGCTCATGTAAGTCACCCAATTTATGCAGGGATAGCTGAAATCTCCCATGAGCAAGGTGTTTGTTTGTATGAGTGACTTTAGCAAGTCCAGATAGGCGGTGTGCTTCTCCTGGTTCATGGTAGGGGCCAGTAGCTAGTGACTGATGTGGAAGGATATTTTACCTATAGTTAATTGGACCTGGAGTAGCTTAAGAGAATTGTACTGTTTCATCAGTCTCAAAGTGTATTTGGATTTAATGAAGATGGATACACCTCCACCTTTGGTTCTTTTGTGCTCATTTTGGGGTCTGAATGTGTGAAAGGCATTGTAGCCGGGGTGCTCTCAGCAGCCTTGAACTAAGTCTCAGTGACTGTACAAATGTCAGTATCTTCCAAGGTTAGGAGTGCTTCCAGGGAGTCAGCTTACTGTTTAAGCTCCTAGCATTAATCAGCATGACTTTGAGTTTGTCTTTATTGGATTTCATTACATTGGAAATTTTGTTGTTTGGACATTGTCTAAAAAAGGCACTATGGGAGAGGCAAGTATCTTTGCCAGTATCCAAAAGCCTTGAAGAGACAGCCTTTATTGTGGCTTAGCTGCAAAGTGGTTTGCCGCTGTTTAATGATCCCTCTAACGTAATTGATCAATGTTGGTCGCATCTTATACATGTCTAACCGCTCCTTTTTCCATGAAAGTGGGATGTTGTCAAAAGATTTTTGGATAATCTATCCATGTCATACTTAAATTCTTCCCCTTTTTACAATTCCCCATTATGACTTTATTTAACAACAAATGATATTTTGTTCCGTATGACTTCCTTTTGTTACCCTTTTGTTCTATTGCCATGATTGAGTTTTCTTCCAAATAACTATAAACTCTGTTGGCATCAATTCCTATATACAGTATATGTCATCAGAAGGCAAGTTATTGGTCTACAGTTTTTAGGATAGCTTGCAGGTTCACTCGTAAGGAAGAGTACCATTTTTGTTATCGTTAACCAGATTGGCGTCTATTCAGGATGTGCACATAAGTAATTATTAATCATTGCTAAATCTCTGTGCAAAGATGTTCATACTTTTAGCCAGAAGTAAGTCTGTTTATCCCATTTCATATCCTGTACATCTGAACTTCTTTTCGTTTCTTTTACTTCTTCTATCCATTGTGCATCTTTATTATGTTCCACAGGATCTTCATAGATATTTCTCCAAAGCATGTATATTTCTTTTTTATTGTGGTGTTTCTATTCCTTTTGGTTTGTTTCCCAATTATCTATAAATATTTGGGGTCTTCAATAAACTGCTCATTTTGTGCACAACTTCTAAGATTTTCATCCTGTGCTGATATCTTTAGTTTATTATTTTCAATAGTGTACATTAGATCCTGGTCTGTTCTGATACTGTGCATTGCTTTTATCACATCCATCTTTCTAAGTATTTTTGTTGATCTATTCCCACTTCTAACAGTCACACTTCTTGTCTTAATTGCTGTATAGTTTTCTCTACTCAATGCTTCCATAATGGCATTTGATTTCTTCCCTTCCTACCCCTTATTGCCCCATGTTTTAGTGTAAGACGTTATCTGTTATTAATTTAGCTGCAGTAATATATTCTTTTTAAGTATATTATATCACAAGAAATTCTGTTAATAGTCTTGATTGCTCTGTTCATCTATTTTATCAGACTTCTAACATTTTGGGTCTTATTGACTTTCTGTAATCTATTTCTTTCATCAATCTTAATATACCTATCCATCTCTATTAAATCAACTCTTTCCTTAAATCATTTTCTTCCAAGCTGATGGCACATTCTTTATTCTCTGTTTCATGTGGGCATTCTGCAGAAAGTTCCAGAACATCTTCTTGTGACAAATTCTCTTCAGCTGCATCATGCGGCATCCATTGCTCTTTCATACGGGAACTCACCAGCCTATCACTCCACAACATTAACTGCATTAGAGTTGCCACTGTTTCCTGCTCCTTGTCTTGCTGTGCAATTCCAACTAAATGTTTGTACTGGTTTCCTACGGAAGGCCCCAGAGTATCTTCATGTGGCAAGTGATCAGATGCTTCCCGTTCCATCTATTTCTGTTTAATTTGGGAACTCATTGTTCCATCATGGTGTGATATTACCAGAGCTGGATTTTCTACACTAAAACCTTCACTTCACAGGTAATCCATAACTTAAGTTTCTATTTCTTTAACGTCTTCATTACCAGTCCTCTTTTCTTCTTCCCCATTTGTTTTCTTGTTTTTATTGTGAAATTTTCCATATCTGGATGCCTTTGCCTGAACGTTTCTTCAAATACCTTTGGTGCTGCTTTTTTTTTTCATTGATTAGTTTTGCTTTCTCCTTTGTATAAATATTGCATCATACTAAATCTCTTTTTCTTTCACATGTCAATATTTGTTCTTCAGATAACTCCACTCCACATGTTTCTTCTGACTTTGGCAATTCATTGTTCCATCATGCTGTGATATAACCTGTGTTAGATTTTGCACACTAAATTCTTCACTTTGCAGGTATTCCATAACTTCAACTTCTATTTGTTCAATTGCTTAATTTCTACTTCACTAATCCTCTGGTCTACATTCTCCCTTGGTGATTTTATTTTTTGTATTGTGAAATTTTCCATATCTGGGCACCTTTGTCTGTACTTCTCTTCATATATTTTTGGAGCTGCTTTTTTATTGATTATGGTTTTCTTGTTTGCATAAATATTGCACCATATCAGATCTCTTTTGTTCCCATGTACATGTTTCTTTTTTTATACCTTTCAAAAGTCTCTAGGTTTTGTTCTTTATATTTTCGCACTTTCTCTGCTGTTTCTTTTTCCAAATGGCTCAGAGTTTCTTGGTCTATAGAATATTTTGGATGGATTTGTTGTATTAATGAACAAGTGCAAGTAATTTTCTTTCCTCTAATTTTTGTCTTAATCTTTCTGAATATCTTCTATAGGCTTCTTGCATAATAGTAACAGTACATAATGTCTTCCTTACCCTCAATAGGCCACTATGTCATCTTTATGGTTCTTTTTCGGCCTGTCAGTTTTTGCATTTTTTGTGGACTGTTACTTCCTTCTACATCAGGGTGGCCATCCTCCCACTGAGCCAAGCCTAACTCCATTATAGGAAGCTTTCTATGTCTTGAAGATTCCACACTGTCATTTTTTCCAGTCCTGGCACCAGTGCGCCTACCAGGACTGGACACGTTTTTATCCTGGGATGTGTGCACCCAGCTGTTTTTTGTCGTACCTCTGTCTATGATATATGGTATATAAATACAGTGTATTTATCAGTGTCGTTTTTGTGAGAGTTTGTGAAAACAGGTTCTGCCACATGAAGGTACTCAGGAAGACTTGAGGATGAATTCAGTTCCAGTAATAGTATTCTCCTTTTCTTGCTGATTCTGTTACCCCTCCATTCAGACCCTCCTGTATGTCTACATGTGGTGTGATACCACCCCTAAGATATTAAAGTCTTTATTATTGAAAGCAGCAAGAGTACAAATCATCATAACGCTAGGAGGCCAGGAGCATTTGTTTGAACTGTCCCTCTTTTAGAGGGAGTTCTTATGGACTTTAACCACAGTTCTTGGTTCAGGCTTGATGAAGATGATCTGTTTTACCCTAGTGATGATGATGTTGTGAACGCACAAAAGGCGATGAAAAAGTGGATGCACAGAGGCTTTTCCACATTGCCATCCCCTACTAGTAATTCAATACAGAGATTTAAGGCTATGAGCTTCTAATGAGCTTTAATCTTTTGTCCTCAGTTTGATTCCTCGAGTCTCTACATTCAAACTGTGTGACTCAAAATAGGTGACTTAATCAGACAGCCCTACTAGATCTTCCATGAAAAGAAGTACATGTACTCCTGGGATTAACAAATGAATGGAAGTGAACATCAAACTACTTCTGCGCTTTCCTACCAAATAAAAACTGGCAGAAGGTATTTCTTTCATGGGACTGTGCTTTTTATATGTCTGCATGTCATTTAACAAGTCTGATGAATCTATAAACACTACATGAAGTTTTGTATAAATGTGATATTGTAACATATTAATAATGGAACGTGTGCATGTGCCTTTAAATATGTTAAATGCAGTGCCAGAATGAATGAGGTGTGGGAAAATTCTCAAATAATGTGGTCTGAGAAGCCAGTAAATTTAGTATAAAAGAGAGAAGCACAGATGACTAAAGCCAAGAAGTTAGTTCCTCAGTGAAGAAACATTGGAGTTGTGCTGAATGGAAGAACTGGAAGTAGGGAGTGAGAGAGAGAGAGACCAGTCAGGGATAACCTGTGGAGAGTAACACACAATAACGGTGGACTGTACCTGGTGGAAGTATTTGTTTTTGGTGCTGACTATAGGCCCTGGGGGAGGGCTACAACCTTGGAGTGAACTGGAGAAGTATCTGAACTTGGAACTTACAGTGAGTTTTAGGAGAGGTCATCAACCTGAGACTTTCCAATAAGCTGTAAGACAGACTGTATCCTGGAAGGGCTGTTTGACTAGCTATTGTTATCAAGGTACTGTTTATCTTGTGATTGCAAAGCAAAGTGGGCTGATGTTTAAATTATGAGTGTTATGTAAATATGTTTTGTGCATGTCCTGCCCCGGTGTCTTCCTGGATCCTACTGTTTTTATCTGTTATCCTCTCTATAAGTTCATACTTCAAGCACAGATTGGTAGACTGTGTTCTTAACTGTACATGTAATGACCTGAAGAAGAGGGGTAATAATGTTTAGACAGTCTTTCCATCTTTGCTTTTAAAAAAGCAAGACTAGATCATTTACAGTTAGTGGGTGTTGTGGTATGTCTAAAATAACTTGTCCAGCAGACAAGCAATGAAATACAGTTGTGTAAGTAAATTTACCATAACAGTAGATATTCAAATGATCACTTCTGCAGTAGCCTTAGCTAAATGAGTAATATCCTGCATAGGATATAACAGCTGGACAGCTTCCAAAGTTTCCATGTGACCAAACTGTCAATCAGCTCCAGTTGTGCTGACTAAAAAGATAGGTTTGAGCGCCAAACCCTTCATAGCTTTCATGCCAACAAACAGAGGGAGGCTGAGTCAAAAAGGAAAATACTAGGAATAACAAAAATAAATGTCCACACCTTGGCATAAACAACACACCAAAAAACGAGGAAGGAGGGAGTGGCTACAGCAGCACTGATGATTCAAGCATCTACTGTTATGGTAACTTTACTTGTACAGCTGTACTAAGTTCATCACATTCATTACTGCTGCAATAGCCTTAGCTATATGAGAAAATTGCCATAGGTTACTACATTTGGGAGGTAGAAGGAGAAGAGTCCAGCAGCCCCTGGTGAATTGTCCTAGCAAAGCCTGATCTAGACCTAGAGAAGGAATCAAGCTTGTAGTGCCTTTTAAAAATACATACAGAGGACCGAGTTGCAGCTTCCAGAATACTTTCAGACTCCAACCCTATCCAAAAATCTATAGATGAAGCCAAGGCCCTGGTCGGGTGGACGTTGACCGTGCCTGGAATCATTTTGTTGTGATGAGTATAACAAAAGGTAATACCCATTTAGTAATAGTCTGTTTCGATACAGGTTGTCCCTCCTTCTTACCTGCAGAAGAAATAAACAATTGATCTAAAGATCTGAAAGATTTAGACCTGCCAAGATAGTACCTGAGCTGCCTGTGGACATCCAAGGTATGAAGTATCCTTTCTAAAGGGGAGATGGATAGCTTGGCTTAAAGTAAACTTGAATACCACTTTAGGCATAAAAGAAGGATTTGTTCTCAAAGAAACCTTCCTCTGTGAAAAATGAGATAGTGTTGATTCATCATAAGAGCTTGCAACTCAGATATACTTCTTGCATTGGTCAGTGCATTCAGTAAAACTGTTTTCCAAATTAAGAATTTCAAGTTAGCCAGGTTAGCTGGGTCAAATGGAGCAATTGTTAACTTCTCTAGCACAAAATTAAGATCCCAAGGAGGAGCCACTGGTTTTCTTGGAGGCCTCTTATGCAAAATCCCTTTCAAAAACATTTTGACATCAGAATGCCTTGAAAGAGGAGGATCCATAGGCAGACATGCTGAAAGGCCTGATAAATTAACCTTGATGAAGAAGTAAGAAAGACAATGGGATAGTAACTCACACAAATATTGTAAAACCAGTGAACAATTAGCCCTGAATGCTGATTATGTTGCTGCTAGCAACTAAGAAATATTTTCCATTTGCTAATACATGACAAGGCCCCTTAGTCATTCTGACTTGATGTTCTGTCCTTGGTTTTCAAAGGTTCCAGGATTCTTTTTGGAACCCCATTGCCATTTCTTCTTAAATATGTGTTTACCTGCATTTTGTTGAGACTGTTTATTTTGCTTTTTACCAAAACAGAATGAAGGGTTAGAAAATTCCTTAAAAAATTTGGAAAAGAAGAACTAAAAAATCTTAGAGATTCCCTGTATCAATTTACCCCTCAGCCCACTTTTTGATCACCTCTGCAGCAGAGGGACCAACAACTAAATCTCTATCCAAAGGAAAATTCAAAATCTCATTTTTACACATCTGAAAGGTTCAGAGAAAGCAGCCAAGCAAACCTCCTCAAAACAGTACCAATGGCCAAAGTCTTGGAAGAAGTATCAACCGAGTCATACATACACTGTAAACAATGAGTAGTGACTTGTACAATGGAAGTAACTAAATTATTTAAAGCAGGTTTGTACCTCACAAGAAGAAACTGAGACAGAATAATCTCCATACTTTCACAATTAGTCAGAGACTAAGCTCTCCTCTGAGGCTGAAGCAACAGCAGAGAGGCACAGTGGAAGTGTGCTGGGCCCATAACCCAGAGATTGGTGGATCAAAATCATGTTCTTCTATGCAAAGGGGAGGAAGCTTTTGGGTGCTGACATAATGATTAAGGATCTTACCTTACAAACAAGAGATATATGGTTTGATTATCACTAAGAGAAATTAAGTTGGCTTAAAATGGTCCACAAAGGCAGCTACTCTAATACTCTTCCTATGAACCTTATGAGAACAAACTAACACGAGCCTGATATTTAAAAATTCTGAAAATTAAATTTGCAGAAAATATACTTTTTCATATGCTTATCAATAATCTTTCCATTCTTATTAGAAAGAGAAGGACTGGAATTAACTAAATGTTTAGCAGCAGTAGGATTAACTAAAGCTATAGCTGCTAAATCATGTTTGAGAAGACTGTATAAAAACTTAAAAGACTGAGGAGCTTTACACATCCTATCTGCCTTTTTTTGGACCAGTTTGCTGACTATAAGGAAACTTGCAAGCATTAACACACGCATACTCTATAGCTTACAGAACTGGAGGAATGGGTGAAAGTTCTGGAAATTTCCTCAGTTACGGCTAATAGTATTCAATAAGGGACTCAGAAATCTCAGTGTTCTCCCACAGAAAAGACTGGCACATTCTGGCAATAATCTCAGAGAAAGAGAAACCCCCACAAGGAGATTCGGAAATTAAACTCTCTTCTGAGTCTGAATCAGAAATCTAAAAAGAAAATCTATGTCTGTTCCATCATCTTCTTGACTAGATTCAGAAGCTTGACTGTCTTCAGGAAAAGAGGTATCCTTCTTTCTTTTACCATAAACTACTTTATAAGATGGCTTGAAGTAAACCTTGAGCCAGACTCAGTAAACTATTCCTGTGTAAGGAAACTTGAGGAGTCAATATATGCTTAGTTTTCTGTTTCTTTTTGGCAGGAAAATGGAGCCAGTCATGTTACTAATGGCAGCAGCAGCTTCCCCAGAGATGGGCACAACATTCTGACAAAAGAAGGAAGCCTTCCCTGTTCCCTTTCCCAAGACCAACAAGAGTGTCTCTTTCCTGCCCATTGAGGGGACCCCAGCAGCTGCAGAGGATGTGGATAACCCACGGTTCATAGTAGATGTAGGTGCTACACCAGAGGGAGTTGAAGTAAAAGATGAGTGGTCTGAGGTACAACTTATGGCCACAGCAGAGTCTCCCACATGTGATTGAGGCAAATTGCTAGCCCGATGTGGTGGCAAAGGGTCTTTGCTCAACATTTTCTTTTTGTGGTTGGAAGAAGGACTGACCATGGGGCCGACAGTTTATTCCATGTTCAAGCCAAAAATGGTCCCTCTTTCCTAGGGAAAATAAGGAGCAAAAGTCACTTTTTCACAGAAAAGACACAGTAAAAACACTTTGCTAGACCCAAAAATAAAATAAACACAATTTCCACAGAAAAAAATTTCCAATTGCTTTTAAACAACTTTTAAACTGACAGACAAAAAGAGCCTTCTTCTTTAAAAGTACAATACAGTGTTGTTACATTCCATTAAAACACAAACTCTAAGCATTAAAATAACGTTCCTGAACAGGTGAATAAACTTTTTTTTAAACTAAATTTGTTTTTCCCCAAAGGGAACTTATCTGCCCAGGAAAAGAACAGCGCAGGCTAATTGTCAACCCTCAAAAGCCTCAGAAGAGCATATTCTTCAATGGCACGAAAGCTCAGAGAGGCATGGCACTCAAAGCTGTCATTTTTAGTCAGCTCAGCTTGAGATGACTGATGGTTTGGGTGTGTGGAAGGTGCCCTGAAGCTTTGGAATCTGTATAGCAGTTATATCCTATGCAAGATATAACCCGCATAGCTAAGGCTACTGCAACAATGATCAGTATGATGAATATCTGTAATTTCCAAATCAGAAATGTTATTCTAGAGTGTGATTTCTGTTTTGATATAAACTCTGAGGATATATTGACCTTTGAACTGGCAAAAACTCCTGAATTGCTGATTTGGAGAGTATGACAATATATCCCTGATGTGTTTTTCATAAGTGACCTATGACCCAAGAAATCTTACATCCTGGTCAAAAATTCATCTCAAACCCTCTCCCAATAACTCACCACTTGAAACTGCAATACAGTTCGACTCTTATTTAATAATATAGCATCTCTAACCAAGGATTTCCCAGCTTCTAATTCTAACCCTGTCCAGTAGCCACTTATCAGCACATCCACTTTCACCTTCAAATCTGTACCCACATCCTATTTAAAACTACTCTTAAACAAGCTTAAACCATGCTCTACCTAAGCTGATGACCTTCCAATCTAGTAACTAAAAATAGCAGCCAATAGCATTGACCATCCTGTTTCAATTCTTATAAACAGATCAGGCCAGGAATCCCATGTTCTTTCTCTCTGGAGAAAGTCACACGTTGTCCCTCTGCACAAAGGAAGAAATTCAACAGGCATTAATAACTTTAGACCTATAGCAATCGTATCTCCTGTCACCAAAATTCTTGAAAATGTATTCAAAAACAATTGCTAGACTATCTCCTGCAGGAAAAACTCTTATCCCCTATACAACATGGCTTCCATCCTTCCCATAGTACTAGCATTGCTCTTCTAACCTATATAGATACTGTCAATAAAGCTAGAGACAATGGCAAACTATTATTTCTAGACTTATCTAAAGCCTTTGACACAGTTTGTCACAGCAAACGTCTACTTCAAATGTCCTCATTGGGTCTCTCTGAACCCACCCTTCTGTGATTCAAAAGCTATCATTGGTCCACTTCTCTTTAACATTTTCACCAACATTTTCATCAACACCCTCCATACTTTCACACAACAAGCCACCCTAATACAATATGCAGCTGATTCCAATCTCATCTGCACATCTGACAACATAGTACACCTCTAAAAAATTACTCAGGAAGTTTTAACAGCCACTGAAACATGGCTTCATAACTCACAACTCATGCTCAACCCAAAAAAGACTAAATTACTACTTTTTTTCCCATATCCCTCTCTCATGAAAAAACAAAATTTAAAGTCCTCTCTCCTGATAAAACAACCATTGAAGTCACTTCTCATAGCAAACTATTAGGTATGATAGTGGATGACAATCTTACATTCGACCTGCATATGCAAAATTGCATAAGAAAACCTCATCAAAAACTAGGGATGCTTTACAGAGCCAAAAACTTTCTCACCAATGCAACTAAAACTACACTTGCCACTACTTATCTATTCCCAACACTTCTTTATGGTGCTCCCATCCTCACTAACCTTCAGGCATCACAAAAATCTAAACTTGAACTATGCTATAACAAAGTTGTTAAATTTGCAGTACATACCCATTTCAGAGCCCTCCACTGTATAGCACTATAAAGCCTAAATTGGTTAGAACTGCCACATCAACTAAGATATGCACAGTGTCTTAGCACCTATAAAATTATCCAGCATCCATCTGCACGTCCAGCACTAAAAAAAAACATTCTGCACAACTATGTGCCCAGTTTGTCATTGCGATCCAGTGACCAAACTTAGCACATCTGCTGGGCATTTTCTGTACTCGTACAAGGTTGCTAAGGCCTGGAACTCCTTACCTGTATCAGTCAGGTCTATACCCTTCTGCCCATCTTTCAAAACCATGCTTACAGACTCCCTAGCCAAAATCTGGCTCTATTTTTGCTCAAAACCAGGATAAACTATCCCTGGGATTTATGAAGCTTGTGCCAGGTGCCGGAGTAGGTTCAGCGATCTAATGCCAAATATGGCCGGCAAACGATTCAGGTACGAGCTGTTTCCACTTGCACTACCAGCATACGCCAGAGCTGCACAGCTCCCAGTGCATGTATGCTAATTACCCCATGCACAGCAGTGTAGCATGCAAATAAAGGTATATAGCGATTCATGAAGTGGTGCAGGCATAGCATAAGCATGAAGAAATGTAAACCAAAAAAATGGTTTATATTTTTTCAAACATAAAATCAGAGCCATGAAAGTGGACCAAACTTATGTATTATAAGGTTAATATATGCCAATGGCTAAATATATAGCCAATGGCATAAAAAAACATGCACAACACATAAAAAATAACATTTAATTTCATGGCCACACTAATGCAAAGTAAAACCGCAGTGCATCGGTGCGCAAACGGGATCACAATGAAAATATATTGAGATGTCATAAAACTGCAATGTAACACAATTCATGAATTCCCCATAATAGTCAATGGCACGCATGCTACACCACAACCATGGCGCAAGGGTTACTACGGGTCTGTGACAGTGTTCTGCATGGTAACTAGGAATTAGTAGTCAATGCCATGCAAATGAGTCAAATAATACTGAATCGCAAACTCCCTGCCGGCGTACGGATGTACCACACAGCATAGCTGCAGCAGGGACAGAATGGTGAAGGCCCTCACAGCCCACCACCATTGCCATTCTCTCTCTCTCTCTATATATATATATATATATATATATATATATATAGAGAGAGAGAGAGAGAGAGAGATGTCAATATATGGGGATAGACATATATATGTAGATATATAGATAGGTTAACAACATCTACATAACCATGGAGGTACATATAAATGGGATACCTACCACATACCGACTGCTTAACATACCGACGTGCGTAATCACAAGGCTTAAAGTCCAAAAGACCACAGTACCAAAACACAAGAAGTACGAGGTTTAAAATCCCGATGTTAAGGGACATTTAGTCAGTGCTTCTGGTGTTGCGGTTCAGGTAGGTTACTGTGTGTAAGTGTGTTTCTGAGGGCTGTAGTGTGTGTAAGTGTGTGTTCTGAGTGTGGTGTGTGTTCCTGGGGGACTGTAATGTGTGGGAGTAGATTTGCTTTGTGTGTCTGTGCGATCTAGGAGGTAGAATATTAAAGTAGGGGGGTGTGGGGGTGCAGACACCCACATGGGGGGTGTAGGGGGGCTTGTCCACCTGCTTATACATAGTGTAGGATGGTTTGTTTGGATGTGGTGGATAGCAGTGTGTCTGTGTGTGCGTGTGTGTTCCATGTTTGTGTTATTTTCGCGAGTTACTGTCGCTGTTGTTAATATGGGGTATGAGAGGTTGGGCCCGGTACTGTCTGATTCGGAATTGTGTGGTTTCGGGATTCCATAGGTATCCCGTATACAGCGGTTGAAGTGTTCATATATGAATATAACATGGACCATAGCAATCACACATTCGGCCACGACCAAACTTTATGAACAAAGGATATGGAGAGTATATGCCTATACACTATTACAAATATGTGCTATGGACATGAGCCAGTGATAGGGTGACCACCTGTCCCACATTGCGAGGGACAGTCCCTCTTTGGGCAGTTGTGTCCTGACCAAATATATTAAATGTGGCAAATGTCCTGAGATTGTAGAACATAATTATGTCCCATATGTAATGTAATAGTTGCATACAATAGTTCTTTTTGTATCTAAAATACCTACAAGTTACAAGAAACAGGATAAGCAACTAAACTGCTACAAGAATAAGCTTATATTTAGGCAAAAAAGGAAAGTTCTATCCCTTGTACTGACCATGGGTTTGTGTTGGCCTGTAAAATCTGATGTGTGTCCCGAAAATGTCCCACTATGACCATTTGAAAAGGTGGCAACCCTAGCCAAAGAGGGTCAGTCACCAACACAACTCCAATGACTGCAAATACCTATGACAGAAATACACAGCTTTCATGTAGCAACACTTTATTACATTCCGATCTATTGCCGAAAGGCTTCAAGGACTAACATCACCTGCATGCTATACAGGAACCAATTAACAGTGCCTTAATGAATCAGCCTGCAATTACCATAGTATTAGTCCACTAAAGGATAGGTGTTCAGATAGGGAAGGAAACCTCACGCACATATCGATTATGTATAAAAGCAGTTCCTACACACCTGCATCTGCTATGTACACCCACCAATATCACCCCCACACCCAAACAAATTACAATACAAACTGTAATAACATCACAAATCATTCACTCACCATGCGACATCTGCAGAAGCCTTAACATACCTTGTCAGAGACACACTAACATGGCCCTATGTGAAATAGTTGCTGTTATACAATGGAACAGCTGCTGATATTACAGGGTTTGTTTGCACTAATCCCGTTTCAGAGGGTTGTGTGCACACCAGGAAGGGTTACCAATTACTGATTAACAGCACAGTATGATACACATGTACACCAAACCAAGGATGTCTGGCGAGCACATTATAAGCCACCTAACAGTTCATGCATAGCCATACAGCCTTGAGCTGCCCAAACATCCTTGCCAGACTGAAACATCTGCAGAAGTATCAGATACAAACAAACCCTGCATAAGTAGCAATGTTCTGAAATATAACAGCTATACTCACATGTAGAACATCTTCTAGCCATCACACACAATCCATGGGAGTCATGAAGCTAATATATCTCTGTCTGTCTCCATATAGCTGTTGAAATACATCACAAACAACACATCCAGGCCATCTTGCTCAAAAGTAAGGCAAACGGACAACGCCCAAGTGGAATACTCAATTATACAGCACTGTTGCCATGGTATTGGCTAATGGAGTAGCTGCACAGCTGATGTGCATCTAATTAAATACTTTGGAACACCAGTTGGTGGGCAGGATAGCACATGTTACCAATATATAACTAGAAAAGGATGGCTTATCACACATTCAAACCATCTGTATATACCAGCAGAACGTTATAAAGAAGATTGAAACACAAACTGAAAAGGATTGAATTAACAGTCAACGACACCTCGGGTTACTAATAAAGTATGTAGAACACTCAGTATGTCTGTGTATGTAGTACATGCTCTGTAATATTTAAAGTGCACGCAATCCATATAGTGGAAACAGTTATCTTGTAGTGATGTATTGTTGAGCATAGTAACACTTGTAGTATTTATGTGTGTACTGCTGTAGGTCACAAGGCAAACACCACATACACCACAAGGGA
The DNA here is from genome assembly GCF_019279795.1 of Protopterus annectens. Classification (NCBI taxonomy): domain Eukaryota; kingdom Metazoa; phylum Chordata; order Ceratodontiformes; family Protopteridae; genus Protopterus; species Protopterus annectens. The sequence continues at coordinate 1,501,637,449 of NC_056743.1, forward strand.
TGCTATATAAGGGCTTTGAACCCAAATATTCCTCACCAGCCGCTGTCAGTGGCAGGGCTGGTCAGACAAGTATGTGCTATAACAGGGGATAGTATATGTTGATATATTGTAACAGTAGGCATATGTATGGGTGTATTACTGAGAATAACATGTCGAAGGTTGGTCCACTGTGCAATTTTGATTTGCATTGTGGAATATTGTGCCAATAACTCTGTAATGTACAGTATTGTAGGCAGATATGTATTACAAGTTACATAGCATTACTGTTATGTTAGGCAAACATTAGTTATGCTCTAGTGGCATTTACAATACACAATAACAGTATACATATGACTTGTAGTCACCCGACAGTTTATCAGCATGATAGCAAAGTAAAATGGAAGAGTTAGTTAACTATCCATGCACATAAGACATGTAATAAGTGCAAAGGTAGGTACTAGGCTGTCTGCCCAAGGGTATTTATAAGCCTAGCTAGAGTGTGTTGGCTTTCACCACCCCCTTAGGTTAGTTCCCTGTGCCTCTGAACAGCAGAGCCATTAGTTCCCTGTGCCTCTGTCCAGCAGAGCCACTGCAGTGATCACCGGGGTACATGTCTGTCTCCCATCCACCCATCAAGGTTTTCCTTGAAGAGTGCTAGTGAGGGGACCTGCCTGATGTACATTGGAATCATGTTCCAAAGCATGGGGAGTCTCCGGGTCAGGAATCTATCCGTGCAGCACGTCCTAGTCATTGTTGTGGTTAGGTGTATATCCCTAGAGCATGTGGCTCTGAGGAGATTCTGTTTAGGTGGAGCATATCCAGCAATACTGGGTTGGACATGGGCCTTGTATGTCAAGCAGAGATCACCTGTGAGTATGCGGTATGCAACCAAGTACAGCTGGAGTTTCTTAGGTTGGACTGCATAGGTCATCTGTTTGAGGTCAGTAATCCTCTTGGTGTGGTACTGTTGTGGTCTTCCAAGCTGTTGCAGTTGTCTTGTAAGGTACATCCCAAATGGGGTTTTGTATCCTTTAATGGGTCTAATAAGTCATGAGTAGACAGGCACAATGGCCTCCTTTGTTCTGGATGCGAACCCATTAGAGATTAGGGGGGCCACATAGAAGGATATTCTAACCACCTTGTCATTATGGGTATCGAAGGAGAGATTGCTATCTACTGGTGTTCCCAGATCCCTTATTACCTATTCTGTATGTAGGGGACTAGCACCTATGTGGTAGTCCATGGGTAATTAGTTATATCCAAAGGGGATGACTATGCACTTTTTGGCATTCAGCTTGAGGCCATGATATTGACACCAGGTATCCATCTCAGTGCGACCCTTCTGGAGGGTGTCTGTATCAGTTGGGGAAAGAATTATGGGCCCTAGTTTGCAGTCGTCTGCAAACCTTTCAGCCAAGCCCTCCTGGGCTTGCCTGTACATCAGAGAATTATATACTGAACATGACGGGTCCTTGGACTGAGCCCTGGGGGATGCCACGTGTAACTGGTATACAGTCGGACCTAGGGTATGCAACTCCCACTGTGTGGGTTCTGTCCATGAGCCACTTTGCAAACCATCACATGACATATGGGTTAATGTTTAGGTAGATGGGTATGTCAACAATACCAGAATGGGGAATGGTGTTGAAAGCCTTTGAGAGATCAAGGTAGGCTGTGCGGACCTCCTTACCCTCATATAATGCCTTGGTAACTGTCTCTAAGAAGTCCACCAGGTTTAGGAGGCATGGTCTGCCCTTAACAAAGCCAAACTGGGAGGGGTCAAAGGTTTGGAGGTACCCAATGTCTCTGTGACTGAGATCCATGATGTGCTCCATAGCCTTGCAAACCAGGCTAGTCAGGCCTATAGAGCAATAGGTCCCGTGGTCCATTGTGGCGCCACCTCTGTGGAGTGGAATAACTGTTGCTGTGTGCCATTCAGAGGGCACAAAGCCCGATGTGAGGCTATTATTGAACATGGTGCGTAGGTGGGGAGCCAGTACATTCTGAAGTTCATGTAAAATGCAGCCTGGGATGTTGTCTGGTCCCATGGATGCTGTGATATTGGCTTTAGAGTGTGCAGCTTTTACCTGTGTAGTTGTGATTACAGGAACTCTCCACTCTTCCTGCATAGATATGGGCCCTTTAGGGGGTGAGAGGGGGGAAAGGTAGCACTGAACCTATCTTCCAGGATGTTGGCAATATCAGTTGGTTCTGTATTGTTCGTGCCTTTGTGCTGTAACTCAGAGCAGATCTGGGTGTTGACATTGAGATATCTGAGATAGCTATAGAATGCTTTGTGGTTGTCATTGGAATTAGTGGCGGTTTTGTTTCCGTAGCTAGCTTTAGAGGATCTTGTAAGGGATCTCACCTTCTTACTGAGGCTGATCAGGGAGCTCCTCCACGCATGGGATTGTACTCTCTTTTGCAACAGTGTCTTCCTTCTGTTTTACAGTTTGTTTATGGCAGGGGACCACCACATTGGCTTCCTTAATTAGGAGTATAGCATATTGGTTCTGTTTGGGATAGCACGATCCATGCACTCGTGTAAGTGCTTATAGAGTGCATTTGTGTAGGATTCAGTGGTTGTAACAGTATTATCCATCTGCATGGGTGTCATGAAGTTCACCACATCTGTCTTAAGAAGCATGAAGTTGGCTTTGTAGACATATTATACTGTGGTTCCCTTAATGGGGGGTGGGAGCGGGATGTGGATATCAAGGGTGTTCAGCTTATGGTCGGATTGGACCAACGAGGAGTTGACTTCAGGTGTGGAACACCAGTCACTCATGTTGGTAATGCCTAGGTCTAGGATATTGTTGCCCCTGGTGGGTATGTGGATAAGTTGATCCAGGGCATTGGTGTTTATGAATTCCAGAAAGCGTTGAGCTAATGAGCTGGTACACGAGTAGTTTTCCCTGTTAATGATGGGGTAGATTCAGTGAGACTATGTGATGAGTGTGGTGTGGCGCAAATGTTTACTGTCTCCACATGACTGTCAGGGTCAGTCTTGGTTGGAGAGAGCTTTACCTCCAGTTTGGCTAGATAAGTGCATCTCTCACAGGTTGTAGTGTTGGGTGGTAGGCAGAGAGGGTTGTCTGTGTATATGAGGCAATGTCTACATTGCCTCAAGATGTCCAGATTCATCAGATAGACAGGAGGGAACACTGGCAGCTGGCCCTTGGACATGCCTGAATATAAAACTAATTTCCCCTAGATAAGTGAAGAAAGTGAGTACAAGAGCTATTTTACTCTAAGCAAGTGAGAAAAGTATGTACAGAACCTGTTTACCTCTAGGTAATGAGGAAGATTGAGTGCTATAGTAATTAGTAGCTTACGTAGTGCTTACAAGTTCTGAACAAGTGCTGAGCATGAATAAGCAATCCAGGAAGGGTCTTGGATAACATAAACACACTGCCCCCCCCCAACAGGTACACAGTCATATATCCATGTACACCACCGGGCCCCTGTACCCACAACTATGCAGGTACAAGCTGCACTCAGGCTACAAGGGACCTGTCCACATCCCAGGTTGTATCATACACATATGGTAAAACAAGTTGCTCTCCACATACACATCATGTAAAACATAGCTTCATGTCAGGCTGTGTACACACTGAATGGTGCACACCAACAGGTATCACAACCCACAAAGGGGGAGACACCACTGATAATGGGACGTACTGCACTACTACCCTGCTGAGTCTGGTCTGAAAGGCCATGAACCTTGATCAAATTATTTGATGTTAGCCATATAGATGTAGATGACAGTAAGGTTGATTTCACACTGCATATCATAACCTTGCCAGGTCATAGGACATCATCACCCATACTGTGTTCCACCTACACTCGGTATACTAGATGTACATTCCTATGTCACAGGAGTGTTTTGCAATGGAACTGCTGGCAGAACCAACAAAACAGAAGGTGTCTGAATAATACATACACATCACACCAGTGCCAGCTACAGTAAGACAGGATTAATTAATTGTATCCCCCCTCATCGTAGTCCATACCACACAGACTAACAGAAGGCATCTGCCTATTGAAGTATGTAAATGACTAAGACCTAGGAGCAATAGCCGACTCAGAGTGTTGTGGACAACATACAGAAGGGGATTTGTGGGTGAGGTGTGTGTGACATATGGCCCCAATCTGACAGCTACATATTACATTGTCACCCCTATGTTAATAACCCTGTACCCATAAGCTACCACCTAGGCAGAGGTCAACATAATGGACACTGTGTGTAAGTAATGTAGCTGGGCAGTTGTTTTTCCTGTGATAGCTACGTCATCACACCTGTCAGGTAGTCATATGTGGCAACCCTAATCATGACAGGGTGCTATCCATGAATATAGAGATCATTGTCCAGCCATACACAACACTCAAGTGACACATATCAGATCACATATTTCCTTTAAGGGGTATTGGCTATGTTCAGATGGCCTACACCAGCCTTCCCATTCCCCATCTCCACTATGTAGCATGATGCATACCCTGAATAAATCCATGTCCAACCCAGTGATGTTGGACATGCTACAAGTACACATTCTGATCTCAAACACATACTTCATGGACATCCACCTTCCTAGTACTAGGATCACCACATGCTGGACAGATCCTTGTCCCATACACATTACATAGTCCTGCCATATTATGCATTCCTGTCCAGCAAAGCTGCACATCGCCCCCCTCTCAGACATGGTGTGATGACCGCATGGTAAATGTATCATTAACCCTGTGGATCAGTTATGTGGCACTGCTCCACCTGAGACCCACCTGTTGGCTACAGCCAGGTAACCTTTCATCCTAGATTCATACATGGCCCAGGGCATATAGCCTACTAGTAGACTTTGACTGTACATGCTATAGTTGATATCCGTCCCTGCAAATACCATCTGGCTAGCCAGTGTCCCATGTGTATCACATGTGCAATACAGGTGATACATGGCAGGATGTTGAATTGCTTTACAGTGCCGTGTAGATGTGTATGGCAGAACACATACATGTAAAACCTTCCATGAGCAAGTCTGCAGGGTCACGGGTCATGTCTGTTAAGGCAGTGTAAGTCTTTATATGTGACATATACACAGCATCAAGGTTGACTGCATTAATGTAGACACATCCAACCATGTGCTGATAGGTAGGAACACCAGTACAGGCAAATAGACATGCCCACATCAAGACAGCATCCACATGGAGTATGAGCAATTTAATCAGGTGACACACACACACATATATGGTGATAATATCCACTCACCATTGAGTGTCACACGTGTGTAACACAAACATGTCAGTGGTGTCAATGTCGTGTAGATTTGCAAAGACAACTATTTAATCGTAATAAATGTGATACACATGTATGTTCAGCTGTAGCTCTGTATGTCTCTGTGAGTTACTGTGACCCGTCTCCATCATTATGTCTTCCAGGTATGCCGCGTGCAAGGCTACCCCCTTATACCCACTTGGAGGATGAGGCCCTCATCCCATACCTCCATGACAATCATGATATCCTGTTCAACCATGTGCCACAGGACACAGTAGCGGGATGCCCTGTGAATGGAACTTCGCAGGAGAGTTAATGATGTGGGTGGCCACAACTGCACATACCAGCAGGTGCGCAGACACTATACAGACCTCATTAGACAGGTAAAACAGCATGCAAATGCAATCGCCAGGGAACACGGTGCAACAGGTGGTGGACCACCAACCCAGCCCCCACTCACATGTACCGAGGAGCTACTGGACAACCTGAGGACACCTGCAGAACCACATCCACAAGCCTTAGCCGATATTTTGGAGGTGGGTGTCTCTGAACCACTGAGCCTGGAGTTGCCTGGTAAGTCAGTACTGCACCTATAACAACTATATTCCATAAAGTTGCAGGTGTCACTGTACAATATGTAATGTAACATCATATGCAAGGCATGTATACACACATGCTGCATACTATAGTATGCTACTCTGTGTATGCACACATGTGCATACACCATAGTATAGTCTAATGTACTGCTGTATGTGTTAACATGCAGATTGCACTCTGTAGCTATCATACAGGCATGGATAATGCTCATACTGCTGTATAACTCCTATTTAGGTACCTTTGCCATTCTGCTGCGACAGCAGCCCATTGCAGGTGAGACTGTTATTATTTATCAGGCATCATAATGCACAGATCTGTCTGCCATGTGGCCATTTACCACATGTACACATAAGGTATGGTCCTGTCACAATATACAGGCCGGACCTGCAATGCATCACAATGGCTACCCATGTGCGACACTTGCAAACTATGTGAATCACTGACATGAATCCTCACAAACTGTCATTGCCAGATGTGTGGGCAGCTGTGCAAATATACAAGCCGGACCTGCAATGCATCACAATGGCTACCCATGTGCAACACTTGCAAACTATGTGAATCACCGACATGAATCCTCACAAACTGTCATTGCCAGATGTGTGGACAGCTGTGCATACAATGGTGGAGGTGCTGTTCACTGTAGGGAAATGTACTACAGATCAGAACTACACATGTGGGGAATACAAACAGTACTACACAGTGAGCTGGAGTATGGCCAGCCCACAGGATTCACTGGTGTGGATCATAGCCCTGCTATGAATGTCACACAGTGTGATTTGCTATCTTGACATGTCCATGACATCTAGTGGCCTGGCTGCAACACTGCCTAACTATCCTGAAAAACATATTCCACATACCAACCATACCACCCTTTGTCTGCATAACCCTGTCGTCAGTGGAGCATATGACATCTATGAGTGTATGTCATATGGGACAACACAGACATGTGAAATAGACTCCCATCACAATAATTTGGACAACACATGTACACACATGGCCATGGAGGATGGCCAGAGACATGAAGCAACACACACAGTAGACATGATGTGCTTGTGTGGACACCCTGTCGTACAATGGCTACACATGGTCCAACTATGGCCTTTGTGTAATGGTTATATTGCAGATGTGGAACACTAGACTTCCTACAGGCCTGTGCACATTTTGTGTAGGCGTGACATCAATCCACCACATAAGATGTGTTGAACATCTTGAGTGTGTCACGACATGACAGCAGTCACCTGTACAGTATCCACATCAGCCCACAGATACAGTACATTCCCCTTGCTGGTGTCGGACATCAATGTCATACTTGCTCCCCGTGTGTGTGTGTGTGTGTGTGTGTGTGTGTGTGTGTGGTACACAGATGTCATGTGAGACATGGTGTACTGACGTGTTTGCCATGTCTGGCCATAGTTGTCAGGCAGCAGCAATATGGTTGCAGATGTGCAGGGGTGTCATCCATATACCTTTCAGTGACCAGTGTCACACATTCCACATCATGGTTTAGTGTGTATACACCTCAGTGACGTGGGTCACATTCCACAGTATATATGTATTGTATCTGAACACAGTCATTGCTATGAACTGTGTCTGTAACTCACACTGTATAGCAATAGAGACAACTCATGATTCCCTGCAATGGCAATGCACATCAGCTAAATGTGCAGTATATCTCTAGAGCAGACAACACTGCATTGGGACACCATTATCCCACTGTATATTTGACAGGACACCATTGTGTTAAACATGTATGCATGTCATTGCACATGTCAGCAGATCACATGTCATACTACATGTGATTGTCAAGGTCATATGCCACACATCAGGCAGGTGTACTGTTAACCTGTGCTGGTCTGCATGCCGTCTGCCGTATCACATGCATGTTGCATGCCTCCTGTCATATCACATGCATGTTGGGTGCCATAGCGTGTGTGTCTGTGTGTATGTCTGTGTGTGTCTGTGTGTGTGTCTGTGTCTAATGTATAGATTGTAATGTACAGTTCTTGTCTGCCCCTCACAGGTGATGTAGATGCATTGCCCTCCTGCAGTCCATCTGATGTTAGTGTCCCCACAGACTCTAGCAGTGATGATGAACGTATGATTGAGGCACAGGCAGAGTTGCATGTATGAATGACACATGTCTGTCTGAGGGAGTCTTGAGATCAAAGAGAACAACACCACTACATAATATAGGCATCGCTGGTGCTTCCCATTTCATTCATTTGTAATGCTTTGTTGCCACATGGTATGTTCCTGATATATCTCTATATATGTATGTACCTTTATGCTGGACAAACACTCACATATACATCTACAGAATGGGATACATTCCTATACTGTTGAATGACTGTGTGGTATGATATGTTTGTGGTACTGTCCGTTGTCTGTATATCTGCCATGGCGTATTGGTAATTCACATTAGCTGTGTATGCAGGGTCCTGATTCCAACCCTTGCAGAGGATATTTATTTGGTTGCAGGGCAGAACAAGCCCTTTGGATACGGAGGGAGTAAGGCACATTAAAGCAGTTGGGAGCAGGTGTGCATGGGTTTGTGTGGTGTTAAGCACTGCTGACCTCTGGTTACTGCTTCTTACACTCAGTTAGCCTCTACATTGCTTTACCAGTGCAATACTCGCATACTGGTAGCCAAACACGCTTACACCTGCTCGCTGTCACACTTGCAAATGCACCGACATTGGTGCTTGCATCTGTCACTCACACCCCTGGGTGGGAGTGAGGACCACAATATTACCTTGTGATGCCTAAAACAACGGACTACATGACTACAGTATCGGGAATGGCTGCCCATTAGGCGACGGCATGGCGTTCGACTGTACAGAATCGGTGGCCTGTCCAGTGAATTAATCATATTTGTGTGTTCCTCATACAATCTGCTCCCATATGGCTGATATATGGGAACCGAGACTCTTCAACACAGACAAGTAATTTGGTTTTGGGAGCCACAACCATCTGCCGTGTCATGCCACCGCATACCTATTATAGGTTTGCCACCTTTTCAATTGGCCAAGGTGGGACTTTAGGGTTAACACCTGTCCCACTTTGTGTGGGACAATCCCTCTTTAGGCAGTTGTGTCCTGCGAAAATAATCAAGACATAGCAAAT
>NC_056743.1:1501651413-1501693913 GCF_019279795.1 Protopterus annectens
CGATTGTCGGATGCTCTAACCACTACACTGTTGGTGTTCTGCTTCATTTATATGTATACCCATGGTTCATAGTTACCCGAACACACACCTCAACACTTCACTAACACAGCAGGCATCCATTTTCCTGTTGGGAAAACCGCGACTACTACACACACATGAGCCATCCCACTTACTGCTTTAGACATGTCCCGTATAGTGTTGGCTTACTCCTTAAGTATATTCAGACATCCCAGCTTATAATCCTTGGGGACATACACGTTCATATCATGGTCAGGTGTTGGAATTAGCCTTCCGATTTTGGCCTGGGTCCGACTGTTGTTGGGGATGCAGAGGTGTGTGCTATATCTATTGCTTGACCATGTTCATTCTTTATATACATATATATATATATATATATTTTATATATATATATATATATATATATATATATATATATATATATATATAAGTCTGTACATACACATACACATGCATATGCACCTACATGCTTATTTACATTTCCCATACCGTTGAATCACCCCGCCACTTACCTCTACTGCACATACACGCTTGCATACTCACTTACGCCTAGGGTTGCCACCTTTCTAATGGCCAAAGTGGGACATTTTCAGGACACACATCAAATTTTACAGGCCGACACATACCCACAGTCAGTACAAAGGATAGAGCTTTTACATTTTTGCCTAAATGAAACCTTATTCTTGTAGCAGTTTAGTTGCTTATTCTGTTTCTTTGCAAATATTTAGGCATTTTAATAGACAGAAATAACTACTTTATGCAACTGTTACATGAAATATGGGACATAATTATTTCCTACAGTCTCAGGACATTTGCAATTTTAATATTGTTGGTCAGGCACAACTGCCCACATAAAGTGACTGTCCTCACAAAGGGGACAGGTGTTAACCCTACTGCCTTCTGCTTTAAAAAGCACCTTAATCACCCTATATCTGACTGCCACTATTGTGGCCATCATATAAAAATTAGCCCTTGCATGGCTTTGGACCCAGGAACAGGAACACCATAGTCACTGGTTTTACTACTAAACCATCCGTGATACATTCTCATGGTGGATGGTAATTGGGATATATGACTTTAGCACAGCCATTCCACAGTACTGGCAAACAAATGTGACTTAGTCGGAATTGGGTGGTACATATGTTTAGTACATGTTACTATTCATATGTTTATGAGATGCATATGTATACATTTGCAAGTATACAGGATTTATGAATTGGACACATACTTGACAACTTCTTATATGCATGGCGTATGTGATGCAGCAGCTATGCAAATGTGAAAGGTATATATTCCCCGATAATGCCACGTGGGGAGACGCATCACAGTCAAGTGTTTAATCCCCAGGTCGTAGATTCTGCAGGAACAGTTGAGGCTGAGCAGAGTTGTGGACAACTACTGCTCATACAACTTGTGTCCAGATGTCTACATGGACTGGACATCATGTCGCAACACCAAGTCTAATCTTTAGAAGAGATACTTTTCCCATGAGGATATCCAAAAATTTTGGGGACCAATAACCTCTGATTTTTCGAATTTACGAAAATGAGGTAGGGGTTATACATGCAGGATAAATAGTTTGCAATCCTGAGACTGCATACTAGATATGAGTAGGGGTCACTATGTGCAGATATGGCTGCGCCAAGCTAGTAGCCCGAGTATGGGTGGTTTTGGTGGACGCTCAGGAAGGGAGGTGGTGTGCTGCTGTGGGAGGGATGATGGGTATTCAGTTATGTATCCAGGTGTTGGGGTTGATGGTCAGTTCCAGTAGCCAGACCATTATGGGTGTGTGTTGCCGTAACTCTTTTGTACATGTGTATTTACAATTTTAATGTTCATATATTTGTGGGATTGTGTTCTATAGCATGGCCTGTCAGGTTGTACTGTGGATGTGGAATGTTTGTTCTTTGGTTTTCTTTTCTGATTCACCCACTGCCCCCTCTATACACCTCCAGCTCACCTATTGTGCATCCAACCCAGTCTCCCCCTTGGTGAATTATTACATTACCCATCACACCCCACCCTATATTCCACAATAACACACCATCCATCCCTTCTCTGGTTGATGGCCCATGGCACAGTCAATAGTACACATTGTACACTACATACCTCTGGTACTGTAGTATGTGGTTGTGAGGGACTACCCTAGCATTTTGATTCCTTCCACTTCAGCTGTACTTCACTCATAGGTACAGGCGAAATACTTATCTTTCATGACATGGTAGGTAGACCCGGGTAATACCCGTTCATCTTTGGGCCGTCCTGACAAGGACAACTTGGACCACGAATGGGCAAATATTGAGGGAATGCTGTGACCATTGGTAGGGTTGCCACCTTTTCAAATGACCAAAATGGGACATTTTTGGAACACACATCAGATTTTAAAGGCCAACGCACACCCATGGTCAGTACAAAGGATAGTGCATAGTTTTATGCCTAACTGAAAGCTTATTGTTTTAGCAGTTTAGTTGCTTATTTTGTTTCTTGTAACATTTAGGTATTTTGCATACGGAAATAAGTATTGTATGGAACTATTACATAAAATATGGGATGATACTGTCCTTACAACGTGCAGTGACATTTAAGTTATTTATAATGGTTTTGGCATGGGACATTAACTGCCCAGGAGGGAGACTGTCCCTCGCTGGGACAGGTGGTAACCTCAACCATTGGGCTAGGCTTAGCAAATGGCAGTGGCGTGACGATTAACACAAGCACTCAGGTCACTCCAAAGCAAGTAAAAATGGGGCCAGGGACTCCGCTTATTGTCCATGCTGGTGTGAATGACCTGAGACGTGCCCTCCCTGGACTAAAGAGACATAGAGGAGCTTCCTCTAATCATGTAGCCCAGGCCGGTATGACCCTCCTGACCTTGAGTAGCATCTTAACCTCAACGCCAAGAATGATGCCACAGTATAAAGACAAAATGGATCAATTTTAACAATTGGCTAAAGTATTGGTGTCATTCAAAGTGATCCAGTGTTCGTTGTCGTGCCTGGGATGACATGCTCGACAAGCCACGTTGCCTCGCTTAGGGACGGCTTGGTAATTTCTGTCACCGCTTGGACTTTCAACATTGCTAAGGCTCTTGCACACCCCATAGTTTTTGTAGGGCAAGGCTGAAAAGACAAACCCACCTCCATAGAAAACACAAAGAAAAAAAGAAACTGAAGAGTAATGCTGCTCAATGCCAGAAGTCTAAACCTCACAAGGATGCACGTGACTCGAGGCTCTCCTCAGTATGGGAGAATATCGATATCTGTGCAGTAACAGAAACCTGGTTCTAAGGCCCCGCGTGAGCACCCCAGCATCACCAGGTTATACCTCATACCATGCTTTTCGCCCCAAAACTTGGACCAAATCCACAAAAAGGAGGGGGAGTATCCATAGTCATCAAAGATACCTATACACCCCCAGGTTAGTGTCACTGCATGAAGCATCAGGAGACCATCCATGTGCAACTCAACAGTGGGTAAACTGCCTTTCCCCCCCCGTTTTGGGGTTAGGGCCCCCTTTTTCTTTTTTTTTTTAAAAAAAAAAAAAAAAAAGGAAAACCCCCCTCCCCAAAACTCCCCGGGGAACCCCAAACCCCCAAAGCCTTTCCTGAAAAAACCAAAAAAGGGAAAAAAAAATTTTTGAGGGTTTCCCCTCCAAAAACCCAAAAACCAAATTTTAAAATTTTTTGGGTGGGCTTCCCAAATATTTCACATTATTGATACAAACGTCAGATTTTGCAGGCCGGAACATACCCACAGCCAGTACATAGGACAGAAACTCACTGTTTGGACTAAATGACAGCTTATTCTTGTAGCATTTTAGTTGTTTATTCTGTTTCGTATAACATGTAGGTGTTTCAAATACAGAATAACTGTTTTATGCAACTATTACATAAATATAGGGTATTTTGTCATTAAATCTCGGACATCTGCCATTGTACATTATTTGTACAGGACACAACTGCCAAAAGAGGGCCTCGCAAAGTGGGACAGGTGGTTACCCTACACACACACACACACACACATATATATATATATATATATATATATATATATATATATATATCTGTGTACGTACGCATGCATCAATGGTATTATATCGTTATACAGCATTACATTAGCAAGATATGCTCGTATACGGATTACACATCATTAATGGTGTGTGCTGCAGTCAAACCAGCAACATCTGCTCGATTGTCGGATGCTCTAACCACTACACTGTTGGTGTTCTGCTTCATTTATATGTATACCCATGGTTCATAGTTACCCGAACACACACCTCAACACTTCACTAACACAGCAGGCATCCATTTTCCTGTTGGGAAAACCGCACTACTACACATGAGCCATCCCTTACTGCTTTAGACATGTCCCGTATGTTGGCTTACTCCAAGTATATTCAGACATCCCAAGCTTATAATCCTGGGACATACGTTCATATCATGGTCAGGGTGTTCGATTAGCCTTCCGATTTTTGGCTCGTCCGACTGTTGTTGGGGATGCAGAGGTGTGCTATATCTATTGTGACCATGTTCATTTTTCATATATATATATATATATATATATATATATATATATATATATATATATATATATATATATGTCTGTACATACACATACACATGCATATGCACCTACATGCTTATTTACATTTCCCATACCGTTGAATCACCGCCACTTACCGTTGCACATACACGCTTGCATACTCACTTACGTCTAGGGTTGCCACCTTTTCTAATGGTCAAAGTGGGACATTTTCAGGACACACATCAAATTTTACAGGCCGACACATACCCACAGTCAGTACAAAGGATAGAGCTTTACATTTTTGCCTAAATGAAACCTTATTCTTGTAGCAGTTTAGTTGCTTATTCTGTTTCTTGTAACATTTAGGCATTTTACAGACAGAAATAACTACTTTATGCAACTGTTACATGAAATATGGGACATAATTATTTCCTACAGTCTCAGGACATTTGCAATTTTAATATTGTTGGTCAGGACACAACTGCCCACAAAGGGACTGTCCCTCGCAAAGTGGGACAGGTGTTAACCCTACTTACGTCTGCTTTAAAGCACCTTAATCACCCTATATCTGACTGCCACTATTGTGGCCATCATATAAAATTAGCCCTTGCATGGCTTGGACCCAGGAACAGGAACACCATAGTCACTGGTTTTACCACTAAACCATCCGTGATACATTCTCTATGGATGGTAATTAGGATATATGACTTTAGTACAGCCATTCCACAGTACTGGCAACAAATGTGACAGTCGGGTGGTGTACATATGTATAGTACATGTTACTATTCATATGTTTTTGAGATGCATATGTATACATTTGCAAGTATACATATTTATGAATTGGACACATACTTGACAACTACTTATATGCATGTATATGTGATGTGTAGCTATGCAAATGTGAAAGGTATATATTCCCGATAATGCACGTGGGGAGACGTGCATCACAGTCAGGTGTTTAATCCCAGGTCGTAGATTCTGCAGGAACAGCTGGAGGCTGAGCAGAGTTGTGGACAACTACTGCTCATACAACTTGTGTCCAGATGTCTACGGGACTGGACATCATGTCGCAACACCAAGTCTAATCTTTAGAAGAGATACTTTTCCCATGAGGGATATCCAAAAATTTTGGGGACCAATAACCTCGATTTTTTTGGATTTACGAAAATGAGGTAGGGTTATACATGCAAGGGATAAATAGTTTGCAATCCTGAGACTGCATACTAGATATGAGTAGGGGTCACTATGTGCAGATATGGCTGCGCCAAGCTAGCAGCCCGAGTATGGGTGGTTTTGGTGGACGTTCAGGAAGGGGAGGTGGTGTGCTGTGGAGGGGATGATGGGTATTCAGTTATGTATCCAGGTGTGTTGGGGTTGGATGGCTCAGTTCAGGCCAGACCATTATGTGGGTGTGTGCCGGTAACTTTTTTGTACATGTGTATCGCACACTTTAATGTTCATATATTTGTGGGATTGTGTTCTACAGTATGGCCTGTCAGGTTGTACTGTGGATGTGAATGTTTGTTCTTTGGTTTTCTTTCTGATTCACCCACTGCTCCCTCATACACCTCCAGCTCACCTATTGTGCATCCAACCCAGTCTCCCCTTGGTGAATTATTACATTACCCATCACACCCCACCCCTATATTCCACACACACCATCCATCCCTTCTCTGGTTGATGGCCCATGGCACAGTCAACAGTACACATTGTGTACACTACATACCTCTGGTACCAGTATGGTTGTGAGGACTACCCTAGCATTTTTGATCTTCCACTTGCTGTACTTCACTCATATAGGTACACGCAAATACTTATCTTTCATGACATGGTAGGTAGACCCGGATAATACCCGTTCATCTTTGGGCCATCCTGACAAGGACAACTTGGACCAAGAATGGGCAAATATTGAACGAATGCTGTGACCATTGGTAGGGTTGCCACCTTTTCAAATGACCAAAATGGGACATTTTTGGAACACACATCAGATTTTAAAGGCCAACACACACCCATGGTCAGTACAAAGGATAGTGCATAGTTTTATGCCTAACTGAAAGCTTATTGTTTTAGCAGTTTAGTTGCTTATTTTGTTTCTTGTAACATTTAGGTATTTTGCATATGGAAATAAGTATTGTATGGAACTATTACATAAAATATGGGACATAATTATGTCCTACAATTGCAGGACATTTAACATTTATAATGGTTTTGGTATGGACACAACTGCCCAGAGGGAGACTGTCCCTCACAATGTGGGACAGGTGGTAACCCTAACCATTGGGCTAGGCTTAGCAAATGGCAGTGGCGTGACACATAACACAAGCACTCAGGTCACTCCAAAGCAAGTAAAAATAGGACTCCGTCATTGTCCATGCTGGTGTGAATGACCTGAGATGTACCTCCCTGGACTAAAGAGACATAGAGGAGCTCTCTAATCATGTAGCCCAGGCCGGTATGACCCTGACCTTGAGTAGCATCTTAACCTCACCAAGAATGATGCCACAGTATAAAGACAAAATGATCAATTTTAACAATTGGCTAAAGTATT
This sequence comes from Protopterus annectens, assembly GCF_019279795.1. Classification (NCBI taxonomy): domain Eukaryota; kingdom Metazoa; phylum Chordata; order Ceratodontiformes; family Protopteridae; genus Protopterus; species Protopterus annectens. Next base: position 1,501,658,503 of record NC_056743.1, read on the forward strand.
GGTGTCATTCAAAGGGGATCCAGTGTCTGTCAGCCTGGGATGACATGCTCGACAAGCCACGTTGCTTCGCTAGGGACGGCTTGCACTTGTCACCGCTGGACTTTCAAATACTGGCTAAGGCTCTTGCCACCCCCCATAGTTTTTAGGCAAGGCTGAAAAGACAAACCCACCTCCATAGAAAACACAAAGAAAAAGAAACTAAGAGTAATGCTGCTCAATGCCAGAAGTCTAAACCTCATGATGCACGCACTCGAGGCTCTCCTCAGTATGGAGAATATCGATATCTGTGCAGTAACAGAAACCTGGTTCAAGGCTCCCGAGAGCACCCCAGCACTACCAGGTTATACCTCATACCATGCTTTTCGGCCCCAAAACGGTGACCAAACCACAAAAGGAGGGGGAGTATCCATAGTCATCAAAGATACCCACACCCCCAGGTTAGTGTCACTGCATGAAGCATCAGAGACCATCCATGTGCAACTAACAGTGGGTAAAACTGCCTTTCAGTTTGTAGCCTACTACAGACCACCCTCCCAAACGCAGGAACCCCACTCAGCTTTCCTGAGAACACTGGAGAATATGAGGGTCTCTCCAAACACCATTATATTGGGTGACTTCAACTACCCAAACATAGACTGGGAGCACTACTCAAGCCACAACACCCTCGCCCAACGGTTCCTAGAATTTATAAACTCAAATGCTATGGAACAACTGGTCACCACTCCCACAAGAGGGGAAAACATACTGGACCTGATCATCACCAACATGGGGACTCTATGTTCCATACCAGAGGTATACCCCTCATTGGTAAGATCTGACCATAAATTAATCTCACTGGACATCCATATCCCGTCCCCACCCCCAGCCAAGGAAACCACGGTGAAGAACTACTCAAAAGCAAACTTCACACTTCTCATAACCGAGATGGAATCCTTCAAAGCCCCCGGGCCAGTGGAAAATACAGCCCAAACCGCAGAATCCTTTACAAATGCATTCTATGGACACCTACATGAATGCATGGATCATGCTATCCCAAATAAAACCAAGACTCACTCCTCCAAAGGCAGGAGACCTGTCTGGTGGACCCCAGCCATAAATAAGCTATACAACAGAAGAGGAAGCTACTACATGATAGAGCAAAATCCCAAAAAGGGAAGGCATCTCTGATCAGTACTAGCAAGTAACTACGATCCCTCATAAAATCATTTAAGGCCAGCTTCGAAAGAAAAATTGCACAAGACACTAAAGATAATCACAAGGCCTTCTTTAGTTATGTCAGGAAACTGGGTGGCAACTCCCAGATATGCTCTGAGTTAGTTCAAAATGACAAAAAATACACTGAACCCACAGACATTGCCAACATCCTGGCAGACAGGTTCAGTGCAAACGTCTCCCCTTCCTCAAAAGAGCAAATGTCTATCCCAACAGAGTGTAGCCTCCCTGACATCACAGATGCACAGATGAGAGCTGCCCTCTCCAAAGCAAAAAACACAGCATCAATGGGACCGGACGGTGTCCCGGGCTGCGTCTTACACGAACTCCAAGAAGAACTGAACCCTCACATAAAGTCACTGTTCAATCTCAGCCTTACTACAGGATATGTACACAAGGAATGGCGAACAGCAACAGTGGTCCTACTCCACAAAGGTGGTGCCACAACGGACCCCAGAAACTATCGCCCTATAAGCCTGACTAGCCTGGTCTGCAAAGCTATGGAGCATATCATCATGAAACTCATAAACAAAGACATTGAGAACCTCCAAACACTGGATCCTACCCAATTCGGCTTTAAGGGCAGATCTTGCCTCTTGAACCTGGTCAACTTCTTTGAAACAGTCACCAAGGCCATAGATGAAGGGAAGGTAGTCCACACAGCCTACCTGGACCTCGCAAAAGCCTTCAACACAATACCCCACTCGGGCATCATAAATAAGCTCACCAGCTTAAATATCAACCCCTATGTCACAAGATGGGTTGCAAACTGGCTCAGGGATAGAACCCACATGGTCAGAATTGCAGGTGCCATGTCAGACTCTAAACCAGTTACAAGTGGTGTCCCACAAGGCTCAGTCCTGGGACCTCTCTTGTTCAGTATATATTTCGCTGAGGTACAGGCTAAGATGGGAGGACTATGGCTGACCAAGTTCACAGATGACTGCAAACTGGGTGCCATAATTGACTCGCCGACTGACACAAGCATCCTCCAAAAGAGATGGATAACTGGTGCCAGAGCCATGGCCTAAAGCTAAATGCCAAAAAGTGCATAGTCATTCCCTTTGGGAAAAACAAAGTGCCCACAAATTACCACATAGGTGGTAATCCATTAAGTACGGAAGAAGTAATTAGGGATTTGGGGACCCAGGTAGATAGCAATCCCTCCCTTGACAATCACGTTACCAAAGTGGTTAGAAAGACCTTCTATATAGCCCACCTTATCACAAAAGAGTTCACATCTAGATCAAGAGAGGTCATTGGGCCCCTCTACTCATCACTCATCAGGCCCATAATTGAATACAATGCCCCATTTGGGATGTACCTTACCCGACACCTGCAGCAACTGGAAAGACCCCAAAAGTACCTCACCAAGAGGATCAAGGGACTCAAACAGATGCCCTACGCAGTTAGGCTAAAGAAACTCCTGCTCTACTCAGTTGCTTACCGCCTACTCAGAGGTGATCTGTGCCTGACATATAAATCCATGTCCAACCCAGAATTAATGGACATGCTCCACCTCAGGAAATCCAAATCCCTCAGAGCTACACGCTACAGGGACTTAAACCTCAGCACGGAAATAAATAGAACATGCTGGAGGGGACAGATTCATATCCCAGAGGCTCCCCTCACTCTGGAACAAAATCCCAATCCATGTCAGGCAGAGTCCCTCAATGACCCTCTTCAAGAGAAATTTTGACGAGTGGATGGGAGATCGTAGGTTTACCCCTGGGATCTCTTCTGTGTCCCTACTAGACAGAGGCACAGTAAACTAACCTCAAAAGGGCTATCTTCTGTGACCTACTATACAGAGGCACAGTCAACTAATCTAAAAGGGTGGCGAAAGTCAAACACACTCTGGCTAGGCTTATAAATGCCCTAGGGCAGATAGCCTAGTATCAACCTATGAACCTATGAACACTCTGCATTTCACTTCCACTTGGTATAACTATCAACACTACAATGGAATACGGGCACGGGGTTTTAAATGTCATTTGTTAGAGGGATGGTGACTCAATATTCAGCTACGTGCCTTTGTGTTTACTTTTTATTTTTGGTGTTCGCGAAACTGTCTTGTATGCTTTGCATACATTTCAGTATCCACAGACACTGACAGGAGTGATTATTATTAGACGCAGGCTGTACTAGTCAGCATTTTAGGTTGCGCGTATGCAGCCCACATGTTCACGCCTCTGTGCAGCGCTTAGACACGCCCCCTGCACTCGCACATGTTTCCTATGCACGTGGACGTTGTGGCAGCGCGCCTTCATTAATATGCATGTGGTGCTACTGCGCCATCTCTACGCTGCATGGTCGGCGCAAAGCTAACGCAGTCCTTGCGCCAAGCTTCATGAATCCCAGGGTATATCCCTAAATGTGAAGAAGTACCTTTTCATTCCTTATACCTCCTTATTCTACCTTCACCATTTACTTCCTTACGGCTATCTAATTCTTTTTCCCGACTTCCTCTCTAAATATACCATAAGCCTGTTATTCTCGCACTTCATATTGCAATTCCTATTTGTATTATACTAACTTACTTTTAATTTCTCTAGAAACTGTCTAAAATGTCTCTAAATATTAAATGATTGTCATATACATTGTATTGATTCTTAACCAATGTTTTGATATTATGTCTAATTTGTTATAGTTATTTAAACTGCAGATGTTTTTGTTTTATTTTTGAAGATTGTAAAATTATTCTTCTTAAAATGTTTTGTAATAATGTGGAAGTTTTTTCCCTGGGCCTCTGCTGAAAATAGACTTCTACCCAGTCTGACTTCACATAGCATAGGCTGAAGAAACAAAGACAATATCAAACCAACTGTCCAGAGTTTTGCCTCATATTTTTAGTCTGTTCCTCATAAAATCTGTAGTTTTATGACAAATCAAAACTGTGGTGAATAAACATTTGGCTGGGACTTTGGGTGTTGCATTTTTAGCAATATTTAAAATACACACACACAAAAAAAAAGCAATGTGTATAAATAGAAGCATTAAAGTTTGGGTTATAACCCAGAGATGTCCTTGACATACCACTCAACTGTACAGATTTTTGCAGAATGTCCAGATTTTTTTAATCATATTTTTGGTCTGCTCCTCATAAAATTTGTGGTTTTCTGATAAATCATTGAAGACTGAAGTCATTAAATAATACTAAATAATGACAGACATTTGAGTTTCAGAATTTATATCCCTCAGAAAATACATAATAATGCAAAACCTGTTATTCTAGCAACTTTCTAAGTTTATAGGATCAATATTTAAATTCTGTCCCTATTTGTTGGCCTTTGCACGCCAATTCTTTCTGGCTTTGTCCAGATTTTTTGCACTGAGAGGTATGTCCTACATGATGAGATGTTGAATTGCCTCCACACACACACAAACTCAACAGCAAACTCATTATTCTGGGAGTCTTTAATGCCGACTTATATATCACTACAGAACCTTTGTCTCTCTAGCCTTATACAACTAATCTCCTTAACTACTACTTTTAATAGTTTCTCAAACAGCAGAGTCTACTAGACTGGATTCTTGATGGCAGTCCAAAAAATATTATAACCACTGGGGTGATGACTAATGTAATTAATGATCGTCTACTTAATTTCTTGCATAGTCTCTTTCAAAGATCAATAAAATGCAAAGTATCTGTTTTCACTTAACAGCAAACATTTCAGTCCCAACATGTTCATTTCTTTGCTCAGTTTTGCTGACTGGATTCCTCTACACAGGCCTTCCCTTGACACATCGGTGAAATACTCCACTTCCACCTTCCTAAACACCCTAAACAAGTTTGTTCCCATAGTCAACATAGAGGATTATAAACAGGTCGCCATTCATAACCTGTTTATTATGTGTTCCAGACATGGATGCCAAGATTCGACTCTCAAGCTTTGCTGTCTGGAATATATAATTAAAGGATATGATCAGATACCCGATCATAATTCTTTGTAGTGCATAGAGCTTTATCTGCTCCATGTAATACTAGTTACAGGAAAAAAATATACTTACCCCAGGATTCATGAAGCTTGTGCCAGGCGCAGGCGTAGCATCGGTGATCTAACACCAAATACGGCCACCGAGCGATTCAGGTACGAGCTGTTTCCACATGCATTACCTGTGTATGCCATGGCCACACAGCTCCCGGCGCATGTATGCTAATTACCCCATTTGCAGCAGCATAGCATGCAAATGAAGGTATATAGTGATTCAGGAAGTGGTGCAGGCGTAGTGTAAGCATGCAGTAATGTAAACCAAAAAAAAAGTTTACATTTGTTCAAACATAAAATTGGAGCCATGAAAGCGGACCAAACTCACGTATTATACTGTTAATATATGCCAATGCCTAAATATATAGCCATTGGCATAAAACAACATGCACAACATATAAAAAAGAACATTTAATGTCATGCCCACACTAAAGCGAAGTAAAATCGCAGTGCATCGGTGCGCAAATGGGATCACAATGAAAATATATTTATATGTAATAAAACTGCAATTTACCACATTTCATGAATTCCCCATAATAGTCAATGGCACACATGCTACACCACACCATGTTGCAAGGGTTGCTAAGGGGCTGGGAGAGTGTTCTGCATGGTAACTAGTAATTAGTAGTCGATGCCATGCAAATGAGACAAGTAATACTGAATCACAAAATCCTCGCCGGCGTAAGGATGTACCTCACAGCATAGCAGTACAACACTGAGGTGTGGCCTGGAGATAAAGATGACATCAAGAGAGGGGTGCGCCACCTTAGCTGTAAGCACATTGGAGCATTGCTAATCCGGTTTGCCTGTTGCTAAGCAAAGCCGCAGGATAGGGTGTGTTGACGTAGCTATAGCTTTGCTTAGCTGAGAGCACACAAGGTAACCGAATGTGCATGTGAATGTGGATGAAAACACGCTCGAAACCCGGTAAACGGCTTTGCGCGGCACGCACCAGAGCTGAACAGGAAGGATACGGGAAGAAAATAAGGAAATGCTGCAGCATGGTAATTGGAGTACAAATAAGTAATTAACACCTAGGAACCCACAGTAGGCCACTGACAACAGCTAACAAGGCTGCTAGCAGCTGCCTGCAGAACAGGAAAGGGGAGGTGCTGTACTGCAAAGAAAAGAGAACTGTCACAGCAGAACAAAGCAAACTTGCAATAGATCAGCTACATAACACATTTTGCAACACAATCCTGGGTTGGGAAAGTACAAAATAAGAAAGCCGGCAGCTGGATGTATGCCTGACATTGGGAGGGGAATCTGGTTGAAAAGTGAAGTAAAGGGCAATAGATGAATCATGGCAGCCAGGTGTAATCCAACACCAAAGGCCCCACAATAGCAGTACCTGCTGTAAAACCCATAATTAAGATACCCTGCAGCTGGAATTGCACATACACACCCAGTTACACCAGCAGCATCCATAACACAATAGCATAAAGTGTGAAAGCACCTCACACAGACTTGCATATTCCCAGACACTCTGCACCATTGGTGTATACAGACAGGCAACTTTTAATATGTACATGTTAGGGGCTGCCATAGATTTGATTCAACAGCATGTGTTGGAGACTGATGGTGATGTGGAGGATGATGCTGACAACTATCTCAGGCACCGAAGGAGGAGAAGAGTGTTCAGAACCAGGGTAACCTGCCAGGGGCTACATGATCTGGAGATAGTAGAGAGTTACAGGGTGGACAGGGACACCATACAGCAACTTGTTGAGCTGTGCCGGCCACGCCTCAGAGCCAGAAATAACAGAGGGGAACCCATCCCAGTGGACACAAATGTATGTGTAAGCTTGAGAATACTAGCCCCAGGTACCTTTCAAAGGCCAACTGAGGATATCATGAGGATCTCACAGGCATCAGCATCCAGGGTACTCCACTAGTTCCTGGATGCCATGTTACCACATGCCAATGAGCACATATACTTCCCCCAAACACAGGAGGAGTTGGCCAGCAATATGCATCTCTTCCACCATGTAGCAGACTACCCAGAGGTATTCGGTGCAATAGACTGCACACACATACACATCAAGTCACCACCCGGTGAGCAGGGTAGGTGCTACATAAACCGCAAGGGATACCCCTCCATCAACTGCCAGGTCATGTGCAATGCCCAGGGCATTATCATGGATGTGTGTGCTGGCAGCCCTCGAAGCTATCACGACTCCCACATCTGGCATGCCTCACAGCTGTATCAGGTATTTGCCAGGGGGAACATCCCATATGGCCACCTGGTGGGGGATGCTGGCTATGCACTGGAACTGTGGATGATGACTCCCATCAGAAATGCACACACACCCATGCAAGAATGCACATACCAGGATCATCATAGAGTGTTTGTTTGGGATGCCGAAATCATGGTTCCGTTGCTTGGACATATCTGGTGGATACTTGCAGTACTCTCCAGGCATGTGTGCCCGCATCTTCATAGTATGTGACATGCTACACAATATGATCCTGTGGAAACAGCTGCAGCAGGGACAGAATGATGAAGGCCCTCCCAGCCCACCACCATTGCCAAGGGCCCAACAGGCACAGAGGGACTCAGACTATGAACACCCTGTGCCAGCCCCAGTAGGTAGATGGAGGCATGCCCAGTATGCCCATGCCTTGGCAAAGAGGGAACATATAGCACACACACACTGACAGTGTAGGCACCTATGGACTGACACCCTTCTCCACCTGCACACACAGCAAACATGGATGGCACACACACACGACCACCTGTAAATTGTCATGTATAGGTGGTTGACTGTGTGCATCCTACATAGGCAGCCCTCAGCTTTTGTACACACAACTGCCATTGGCACAAGGTAAGTCAATACCTGAACAGTAAATTAAGCTATCAGCATGTGTCAATACTGTATGTATAGGTTCATAGGTACATAGGTAGGTACTTGCCTAACTGCCCGAGGCCATTCATAAGCCTAGCCAAAATGTGTCTGCTGTCGCCACCCCATTGATTAACTAATTGTCCCACTGTGAAGCAGAGCCAATTGTGGGATCACTGGGGTGTATCCACTGTTCCCCACCCACTCTGCAAGGATTCCCTGGAGTGTTAGTGAGGGGCTCCATATAATGTAATCAGGGATGTAGTTCCAAAACATGGGGAGTACCCGTGACAGGGATCTGTCATTCCAGCATCTTCCAGTTATGGTTGTGGCAAGGTGCAGCTCATTACAGTGTGTGGCTCACTGTGACATGGATTCCCATAGGTGGAGCATATCCATTAAGCCTGACTTGGACACGGCTTTGTTGGCCAGCAAATATCATCTCTGAGTAAACAAGATGCCACTTAGTAATGAAAGAGTTTATGCAGTGTGGCAGCATAGGACACATGTCTGAGGGCATTATTCCTGCCCTTCCAGCTGTTGGATGTGTCTTCTGAAGTACATCCAAAATGGGTTATCATACTCAATGATGGGATTGATGAGTGATGAGTAAAGGGGCACAATAACCTCAGTCTGTTTAGATGTGAACCCTTAAGTAATCAGATGGCTTACATAGATGGATGTCCTAACTACTTCGCAGATATGATTGTCAAAGGAGAGATCACTATCTAATGTAGTCCCCACATACCCATTACGTCATCTGAATTATAGTGTCTGCCACTCATGTGCTAATATGTGTGTGTAGTTTCCCAAAATGGAATGACCATGCAGTATGTGGCCTTTAGCTGGAGGCCATGACTCTGACACCCTGTGTTGGTCTATGTGTGGCCCCTTGAAGGACATCTGTGACATGTCTGTGACAGCTGGACTGTCAGTTATGGCTCCCAGTTTGCAGTAATCATCAAATACGGTCTGCTGTAGTCCACCTGTGTTAGCCCATATCTCTGAGAAGTATATGGCAAACAGTAGGGGTCCCAGGACTGAGTCCTCTGGGACACCAGTTGTGACTGGTCAAGAGTTGGTTCTGGAGGCTGCTAGGCTTACCATGTGGGTTCTGTGTGTAAGCCTGTTGTCAAACCAACCTGTGATGTATGGGTGTATTTACTGGCTGGTGAGTGTAAAATAATACCTGAGTGGGGAATGGTGTCAAAACCCTTGGCAAGGTCCAGGTATATGTGAACTACTACACCACACCCCAGGTGACTGTAAAGATGTCAAAAGGCAGTAGGCATGATATCTGCTCAGTCAAGCTGGGTGGGTCAAGTGGGTGGTGGGAGGTTACCATTGTCTATGTTGTGTGAGTGCCATGAGAGCGCCCATATCTGTCAGATCAGATCACTCACAGGATTATGCGGTAGTAGTTATGGGGTAGTTTCACACCACCACCTTGGTAGAATAGTAGAATAAGAGTTGCCATGCACCATTGAATGGGCATGTAGCCTGTGTAGAGGGTGATGTTGAATTGCTATATTAGGCGGGGGGGTCACTTTGTCTTGTAGTGTCTGCAGGACGCCATCTGGGACACCATCTGCCTCCACTGACACTATGTCATGCCATTTGAAAGGGCCATTACCACCTGTATGTCTCAGATGTCTGGGATACTGCACATTTTGGGTATTGTTGTGGGCCCTGTAGGGGGTGAAGCTTGCACCGAATGTATCATCAAATGTGTTGGTGATATCAATAGGGTCAGTATATTCAGTGCAATATTGCACCAGCACAGTGCAAATCTGTGTGTTACTGCTTAGATCCTTGACATAGCCAAAGAAGCCTTTGTGGTCATCTTCCGAATCCATGCCTATTTACCTGTGGATGTCAGCCTTGGATGAATACATGAGTAACATAAGTGTCTTGCTAATACTGGTCACGGATGTCTGCATGTCTTGGGATTTGCTGCTGTTCTGGACTACTGTCCTACTTCTGTTGTATAGCCTGTATATTGCAGGGGTTCAGCAGACTGGTGTCCTAGTGTAGGAGTCATGAGTCCTGGTTTACCATTGATGGCATGACCCATACATCTTTGTAGGTGCTTATAGAGTGCATTTGTAATTCTGTCTGTATCTTGAGCAGTGTCATCCCTGAGCGTGGGGGCTGTGAACCCTCCCAACTCTGTCATTAGTACTGTGAATTTAGCTGTAGGAAAGGTATTCACTGTGTGTACCTTGGGTGGGGGAGATGGTTGGGAGTGGAAATCATCAGTGAATAGTTCATGGTCAAATCTAAACAGTGACCGGTTTACCTCTGATGTAGTGCACCTGTTGCACATGTCAGTGATTACCACTTCTAGTATGTTTTCACCTCTCGTTAGTCCATCTACCAACTGATACAGGCCATATGAGGTGATAAATCCCAGGAAGTGCTGGGCCTGGAAGTGAATACTAGAGTAGGTTATCCAGTTAAGTGTAGAGTAGCCGACATTGACCAATAACAGGGTGTCTGGTAGGACTGTCATGTTTACCACTGTCTCCAGATAGTTGTAGTGGTGCTCCTGGGTCATGGAGGGTTATCTGTAGCAGCTCACAGTTTACATTGTAGTCGTGGCTGATGTTAGCTGCACATGGATGATCACAGAGGTATCATGCTGCCCCACTAACTTGGAGGTGTGGGTATCCCCGATGAATATGGATACACCCCCTCCATGTCTGTGCCAGTCTATGTTCAGTGGCTGAAATGTATGTTATGAGTTGTAGTCTGGTAGTGCTGGTGTGCTCACAGGAGCCTTTTACAGGTCCCAGTCACAGAACAGATGTAGATGTTGTCCATATTGAGGGGTGCTGTGAGTGCACGCATGTTGTGAGTACTATCCCTGGTGTTGAGTAGCCTAACCCTCATTGATTCTGCTATTGTGCAGTTCATGGAGGTGAGATTCACCTCTGAGACCTGCCTAAAAATGGCACCATGGGGGCGCCAATAGCCTTGCCCAGCATTCCAAAGCCTTAGGCTGGCACATGCAAGTTGGTATGGCATTGCTGCAGGCATGTTTCCCATCTGTGCGTGTGTCCCATCTTTCCTGTAGGTAACCTACTGGTAAGCAATACAAAGCCTGAAACCTATAGGGGGGTTGGCATAATGGTTACAGTGTTTACCTTACAGACACAAGGTGCAGGGTTTGATTCTCACATGGGGTAATTGGCTAGGCTTAAAATGGCCCATAGGGGCAAGTTAGCCTAGTACTAAACTATGAACCTATGAACCTATGAACCTATACAAGTCCACTAGCTTCCAAGATAGGCTTTTGGAGTGATTATGTATCAGTAGTCTGTATGCTCTTGCTGTACTTAACTGTTATCTGACTACATGGTGATTTTACACTGTATATTGTGATCAGAAAACTCTGTATAATCACATATGATGTTGGAGATGGCTTGCACTATAGAGGTTTACAGATAGGTAGTAGGCTATCTGCCCAAGGGCATTTAGAAGCATAGCTACAGTGTGGTGGCTTTATCTGCACCATTGATGAAGTAACTTAGCCTCTGTCAATCATTGCCAATGAAGTGATTCCAGGCAGAGTTGCTGGAAGCTGTTGAAGACTGGGATGCTGTAGGGTGATAGGGGCACATAGTGACCTCAAAAGGGCATGTTAACATGACAACCCAACAGCATTCAATTTCTCCAACAGGTCTTGCAGCTATAAAAGTGGAGTGGCTCCCCCACACCCTGGCTGTATGTTTCTGGGACACATGACCCTAGGGGTGTATATACTATTGCCAGTCACACATCAAGGTTTCCCCTGACGTGTGTCAGTGAGGGGCTATGCCAAATGTAGTTAGGGTGTTAATGTACAGTCTCTCAATTTATGTGTTATGTCAGTATTTCGAGAAGCTCACTGGGTGTGGGTGGCTCCCCCTGTTGTGTAGCCTAGCTTACACATAGGATTCATGGACATAGGAAATAGGCAGAAGGAACATTAATGTCAATAGTGTAATGGCTACAGCATTTGCATAATATCTGTGCAGTTGTGGTTCAAATCCCAGTAAAGTCATATATGTTTTACGTTACATAGTATACCTTAATCACAGCTTGCATATATAGGTAGTATTCCACAGAATAATAAACATTTGGAACACACATAAACCCATGTGTGCTGGAGAGTACAGTTAACAGACAATTAATGTTATGTAAGCACATAGTGAGATGTTACGTCACTGAAATGTATATATCCTATGTATTTAGCAGAAGTGGCCATATATGCGTGCACAGGTTGTAGGATGTAATGTTTGTTTAACTGTGTACAACCGCTGGTATAATGTCGCACAAACACCTTTAAACCTGCTTACAACTGCTTAAATTAGCCTTATTCTGTAGTAAAACATGTCTAATACATCGCAGGTGTTGAACCCTGTACCATGCACACCATAGTCATGGGACCTACAACTAAGCCATCTAATCTGTATACATGGTAAGTGGTCGTTAGACTACACCTTATACTACAGGCATTTCACAGTACAGACCACAAATGGGACAGTCACTTTTGTAATTGTAATGTACTGTAATGTGTGAATCATCATATACAAGCCTACATATGTATAAGTGTTACAAGTTAATACTAAATATATATATATATATATATATATATATATATATATATATATATATATATATATATATATATATATATATATATATATATATATATATATACACACACACACACACAGTAACATCTATAGCCCCATATATATATAAATATATACATATATATATATATATATATATATATATATATATATATATATATATATACACACACATCTATGAACACACTTTGTGACACAGAAGCATTCAAATGGATAGAAGTGTACGCAAAACACATGCAGGTCTGGTATTATAACTATTAATATTAACCTAATTCCCCATAGAAGCAATGGTTGTTATGTATGTGGAGATTGGTGTGGGGGAGGACTGCTGGCTAATGGAATATGCATCAAGGAGGGCCTATGTCGGATGTTCATTACGTGAACTGGAGGGGTACACATGGAGTATGGGCACAATGTGAAAAGGACACAAAACAAGAACCATTCTCATCCATAATGCACCCTGTCAGGTCACATTGTAACACTGACTTCAACAAACATATGAACATTAACAGGTATCATACATATGTACACCAACTGACTTACACATTTGTCTGCAGTAGTGAGGAATTGCTGTAGTACACTGTACATACTAAACACCATAAAAGTTGTACGTATCTCAGATGCTTCAGTGGTAAAGCCAGTGACTGTGGTGTTCATGGTCCCGGTTCCAAGACCTGCAAGGGCTGTTACGTCATTTTGAGGTCCCGAATAAAGGATGTTGGATGCAGGGTGATTAAAGCACTTTTAAGCAGACTTAAGCAGGTTATTGTGCTGGTAAGTGCCGGTAAGCGGCGCTTAAACATGACTACATGGATAAGCGCCACACAGGTTTGACCTTTGCTGAACATCTCGCAGATCACAGGCAAAGCCGCTCACAACCACTGAAATGTGCATTAATCACTCTTGCACTACCAGTGCCTGCTCTGAGAGGTAAAATGACCACTGCCAGGATTATAACACACAACCATGTACACAATCTTCACAATAACCTACCACTAAGCTACCTGAGATGTACCAACGGCAGCTGTGCATTCTGACAGGTTAAAACACAAAAGGGAGAATTGTATGGAAATAGGACAAACCGCCATGTACCCAATGAAAGGTGTATGCTATGTATATATATATATATATATATATATATATATATATATATATATATATATATATATATATATATATATATATATATATATATATATATATATATCAACATATATATATAGAGAGAGAGAGACGGAGAGAGAGAGATATATATGTCGATATATAGTGATATACATATATATGTAGATATATATAGGTTAACAACATCTACACAACCATGGAGGTACATATAAACAGGATACCTACGATATACCGAATGCTTGACATACCGACGCGCGTAATCACAAGGCTTAAAGACCGAAAGACCACAGTACCAAAACACCAGAAATGTGAGTTTTAAAATCCCGATGTTAAGGGACTTTTAGTTAGTGCTTCTGGTGTTGCGGTTCAGGTAGGTTACTGTGTGTAAGTGTGTTTCTGAGGGCTTTAGTGTGTGTAAGTGTGTGTTCTGAGTGTGTTATGTGTTTCTGGGGGACTGTAATGTGTGTGTGGGTTTGCTTTGTGTGTCTGTTTGTGCGATCTCGGAGGTAAAAAATTAAAGTAGGGGAGCTTGCCCATTTGCTCATACGTAGTGTAGGATGGTTTGTTTGGATGTAGTGGGTAGCAGTGTGTCTGTGTGTGCATGTGTGTGTTCTGTGTTTCTGCTACTTTTGCGAGTTTGACTGTCGCAAATTTGAGTGTTCGGTAATGTGGGCATCGGAATTGTGTACATTCGGGATTCCATAGGTATCCCGTATACGGCGGTCGAAGTGTTCATATATGAGTATAACATGGACCATAGCAATCATACATTCGGCCATGACCAAACTATATGAACAAAGGATATGGAGAGTATATGCCTATACACTATTACAAATATGTGCTATAGACATAAGCCAAAGATAGGGTTACCACCTGTCCCACTTTGGGAGGGACAGTCCCTCTTTGGGCGGTTGTGTCCTGACCAAAAATATTAAAAATGGCAAATGTCCTGAGATTGTAGGACATAATTATGTCCCATATTTTATGTAATAGTTGCATAAAATAGTTATTTCTGTATCTAAAATACCTAAATGTTACAAGAAACAGGATAAGCAACTAATCTGCTACAAGAATAAGCTTTTCTTTAGGCAAAAAAGTAAAGTTCTATCCTTTGTACTGACCATGGGTAAGTGTCGACCTGTAAAATCTGATTTGTGTCCTGAAAATGTCCCACTATGGCCATTTGAAAAGGTGGCAACCCTAGCCAAAGAGAGTCAGTCACTAACACAACTTCAATGACTGCAAATACCTATGACAGAAATACACAGACAGCTTTCAAGTAGCAACACTTTATTACATTCCGATGTATTGCCAAAAGGATTCAAGGACTAACATCACCTGCATGCTATACATGAACCATTTAACAGTGCCTTAATGAATCAGCCTGCAATTACCATAGTATTAGTCCACTAAAGGATAGGTGTTCAAATTGGGAAGGAACCCTCACACACATATCAAATATGTATAAAAGCAGTTCCTACACACCTGCATCTGTTATGTACACCCACCAACATTTCCCCCACACCTAAATCAATTACAATACATACTGTAATAACATCACAAATCATTCACTCACTGTACGACATCTGCAGAAGCCTTAACATACCTTGTCAGAAATACACTAACATGGCCCTATGTGAAATAGTTGCTGTTATACAATGGAACAGCTGCTGATGTTACAGGGTTTGTTTGCACTAATCCCATTTCAGAGGGTTGTGTGTACACCAGAAAGTGTTAACAATTACTGATTAACAGCACAGTATGATACACATTTACACCAAACCAAAGATGTCTGGTGAGCACACTGTAAACCACCTAACATTATATGCATAACCATACAGCCTTGAGCTGCTCAAACATCCTTGCTAGACTGAAACATCTGCAGAAGTATCAAGTACAAACAAACCCTGCATAAGTAGCAATGTTCTGAAATATAACAGCTGTACTCACATGTAGAACAACATCTTCTAGGCATTACACACAATCCATGGGAGTCATGAAGCTAATATATCTCTGTGTGTTTCCATATAGCTGTTGCAATACATCACAAACAACACATCCAGGCCATCTTCCTCAAAAGTAAGGCAAAGGGACAATGCCCAAGTGGACTACTCAGTTATACACCACTGTTGCCATGGTATTGGCTAATGGAGTAGCTGCACAGCTGATGTGCATGTAATTAACTACTTTGGAACACCAACTGGTGCCAGGATAGCACATGTTACTGATATTTAACAATAAAAGGATGGCTTGTCAAACATTCAAACCATCTGTATATACCATCAGAACATTACAAAGAAGATTGAAACACAAACTGAAAAAGATTGAAATAACAGTCAACGACACCTTGGGTTACTAATAAGGTATGTAGAACACTCAGTATGTCTGTGTATTTAGCACCTGTTTTGTAATAATTAAAATGTGCAATGCATATAGTGGAAACAGTTATCTTGTAGTGATTTATTGTTGAGCATAGTAATGCTTGCAGTATTTATGTGTGTGCTGCTGTAGGTCACAAGACAAACACCTCATATACCACAAGGGATGCTATATAAGGGCTTTGAACCCAACAATTCCTCTCCAGCCACTGTCAGTGGCAGAGTTGGTCCAACAAGTACGTGCTATAACAGGGGATAATATATGTTGATATATTGTAACAGTAGGCATATGTATGGGTGTATTACTGAGAATAACATGTCGAAGGTGGGCCTACTGTGCAATTATGATTTGCATTGTGGGATATTGTGCCAATAACTATGTAATGTACAGTATTGTAGACAGATATGTATTACATTTTACATAGCATTACTGTTATGTTAGGCAAACATTAGTTATGTATATTGGCATTTACAATACACAATAACAGGATACATATGACTTGTAGTCACCCGACAGTTTATCAGCATGATAGCAAAGTAAAATGGAAGAGCTAGTTAACTATCCATGCACATAACACATGTAATAGGTTCATAGGTAGGTACTAGGCTGTCTGCCCAAGGGCAATTATATGCCTAGCTAGAGTGTGTTGGCTTCCACCACCCACTTAGGTTAGTTCCCTGTGCCTCTGAACAGCAGAGCCATTAGTTCCCTGCGCCTCTGTCCAGCAGAGCCACTGCAGTGATCCCCGGGGTACATGTCTGTCTCCCATCCACCAGTCAAGGTTTCTCTTGAAGAGTGCTAGTGAGGGGCCCTGCCTGATGTACATTGGAATCATATTCCAAAGCATGGGGAGTGTCCGGGTCAGGAATCTATCCCTCCAGCATGTCCTAGTTATCGTTGTGGTTAGGTGTGTATCCCTAGAGCATGTGGTTCTCAGGGGCCTCTGTTTAGGTGGAGCATATCCAACAATACTGGGTTGGACATGGGCCTTGTATGTCAAGCAGAGATCACCTCTGAGTCGTATGGTATGCCGCAAGTACAGCTGGAGCTTCTTAAGTTGGGCTGCATAGGTCATCTGTTTGAGGTCAGTGATCCTCTTGGTGTGGTACTTTTGTGGTCTTTCAAGCTGTTGCAGTTGTCTTGTAAGGTACATCCCAAATGGGGTGTTGTATTCTTTAATGGGTCTAATAAGTCATGAGTAGAGAGGCACAATGCCCTCCTTTGTTCTAGATGCGAACCCATTTGAGATTGGGGGGCCACATAGAAGGATATTCTAACCACCTTGGCAATATGGTTATAAAAGGAGAGATTGCTATCTACTTGGGTTCTGAGATCCCTTATTACCTTTTCTGTATGTATGGGACTACCACCTATGTGGTAGTCCACGGGTAATTAGTTTTATAGGTTCATAGGTTCATACTAGGCTATCTGCCCTAGAGCATTTATAAGCCTAGCCAGAGTGTGTTTGGCTTTCGCCACCCATTTTAAATTAATTTTGCTATGCCCTTTTTTGAGGTTAGTATACTGTGCCTCTGTCTAACAGTGACACAGAAGTGATACCTGGGGTAAACCTACGATCTCCCATCCACTTATCAAGATTCCTCTTTAAGAGAGTCAATGAGGGACTCTGCCTAACCTGGACTGGGATTTTATTCCAGAGTGAAGGGAGCCTCTGGGTTATGAATCTGTCCCTCCAGCATGTCCTATTTATTTCAGTGCTGAGGTTTAAGTCTCTTGGCATAGCTCGATGGGATTTGGATTTTCTGAGGTGCAGCATGTCCATTAATTCTGGGTTGGACATGGCTTTATACGTCAGGCACAGATCACCTCTGAGCAGACGGTATGCCACTGAGTAGAGCTGGAGTTTCTTTAACCGGGCAGCATATGGCATCCGTTTGAGCCCTTTGATCCTCTTGGTGAGGTACTTTTGGTGTCTTTCCAGTTGCTGCAGGTGTCTGGTAAGGTACATCCCAAAAGGGACATTGTACTCAATTATGGGCCTGATGAGGGATGAGTAAAGAGGCATGATGACCTCCCCTGATCTAGATGTGAATGTCTTCATGATTAGGTGGGCTATATAAAATGTTCTTCTAACCACTTTGGCCATGTGGTTGTCAAATGAGAGATTGCTATCAACTTGGGTCCCCAGGTCCCTAATTACTTCTTCTGTACTGAATGGATTACCACCTATGTGGTAATTTGTGGGCACTTTGTTTTTGCCAAAGGGGATGACTATAAACTTTTTGGCATTTAGCTTGAGGCCATGGCTCTGGCACCAGTTGTCTGTTTCTATGAGGCCCTTTTGGACGATTTTTGTGTCGGCTGGAGAGTCGATTATGGCACCCAGTTTGCAGTCATCTGCGAACTTGGTCAGCCACAGTCCTTCCGTGTTGGCCTGTACCTCCAAGAAATATATACCGAACAAGAGAGGTCCCAGGACTGAGCCTTGTGGGACGCCACTTGTAACTGGTTTGGAGTCTGACATGGCTCCAGAAATTCTAACCATGTGGGCTCTGTCCTTGAGCCAGTTTGCAACCCATCTAGTGACATAGGGGTTTATATTTAAGCTGGTGAGCTTATCTATAATGCCCGAGTAGGGTATTGTATCGAAGGCTTTTAAAAGGTCCAGGTAGGCTGTGTGGACCACCTTCCCCTCGTCAATGGCCTTGGTGACTGTTTCAAAGAAATTGACCAGGTTTAAGAGGCAGGATCTGCCCTTAACAAAGTTGAACTGGGTAGGATCCAGTGTCTGTAGGTCCCCAATATCTTTATTTATGAGGTCTATGATGATCCTTTCCATAGCTTTGCAGACCAAGCTAGTCAGGCTTATGGGGCGATAGTTTCCAGGATCCGTTGAGGCACCACCTTTGTGGAGAGGGACCACTGTTGCTGTACACCACTCTTTGAGTACATATCCTGTAGTAAGGCTGAGATTGAACAGTAGTTTTATGTTTGGGCTTAGCTCTTCTTGGAGTTCATGTAGGACGCAGCCCGGGACACCATCTGGTCCCATTGATGCTGTGTTGTTTGCTTTGGAGAGGGCGGCTCTTACCTGAGCATCTGAGATGTCAGGGGGGCAGCATTCTGCTGGGATAGATATTTGCCCTTTTGGTGGGAGGGAGAAGTTTGTGCTGAACCTGTCAGCTAGGATGTTGGCAATGTCTGTGGGTTTGGTGTATTTTTTGTCATTTTGGACTAATTCTGAGCATATCTGGGAATTCCCACCCAGGTTCCTAACATAACTAAAGAAAGCCTTGTGATTATCCTTAGTGTCCTGTGCAATTTTTCTCTCGAAGCTGGCCTTAGACGATTTTATGAGTGCCTGTAGCTTTTTGCTAATACTGATCAGAGATGCCTTCCCTTTTTGGGATTTTGCTCTATCATGTAGTAGCTTCCTCCTTCTATTGTATAGTTTGTTTATGGCTGGGGTCCACCAGACAGGACGTCTGCCTTTGGAGGATTGGGTCTTGGTTTTATTTGGGATTGCAAGATCCATGCAATCCTGAAGGTGTTCATAGAATATGTTTATAAAGGATTCTGCAGTCTGCGCCATATTTTCCACAGGCCCCGGGGCTTTGAAGGATTCCACCTCGGTTTTGAGGAGTGTGAAATTTGCTTTAGAGAAGTTTTTCACTGTGGTTTTCTGGGCAGGGGGTGGGGTCGGGATGTGAATATCCAGTGAGACTAGTTTATGGTCTGATCTTACCAGTGAGGGATACACTTCTGGTCTGGAGCATAGAGTCCCCATGTTGGTGATGATCAGGTCCAGTATGTTTTCCCCTCTTGTGGGAGTAGTAACAAGTTCTTCCATAGCATTTGAGTTTATAAATTCTAGGAACCTTTGGGCTAGGGTGCTGGAGCTAGAGTAATGCTCCCAGTCTATGTTTGGGTAGTTGAAGTCACCCAATATAATGGTGTTTGGAGAGACCTTCATATTTTCCAGTGTTCTTAGGAAGGCCGAGTGGGGTTCCTGGGTTTGGGAGGGTGGTCTGTAGCAGGCTATAAACTGGAAGGCAGTTTTACCCACTGTTAGTTGCACATGGATAGTCTCTGATGCTTCGTGCTGTGCCACCAACCTGGAGGTGTGGGTATCTTTGACGAATATTGATACTCCCCTCCTTTTGTGGTTCGGTCCAAGTTTTGGGGCCAAAAAGCATGGTATGAGGTATAACCTGGTAGTGCTGGGCTGCTCTCGGGAGCCTTGAACCAGGTTTCTGTTACTGCACAGATATCGATGTTCTCCATGCTAAGGAGAGTTTCAAGTGCATGCATCTTGAGGTTTAGACTTCTGGCGTTGAGTAGCATTACTCTTAGTTTCTTATCCCTTGTGATACCTGTGGAGGTGGGTTTGTCTTTTTAGCCTTGCCTAAAAAAGGCACTATGGGGGTAGCAAGAGCCTTTGCCAATATCCGAAAGCCCAGGGGTGGCAGGTGCAAGCCCAGGCTGACAGGCATTGGATCCCCTTTGAATGACACCAATACTTAAGCCAATTGTTGAAATTGATCATCTTGTCTTCATATTGTGGCATCATTCTTGGTGAGGGTAAGATGCTACTCAAGGTTAGGGTCATACCGGCCTGGGCTACATGCTCAGAGAGCTCCTCTATGTCTCTTTTCATGTAGTCCACAGAGGTACATCTCAGGTCATTAACACCAGCATGGACAATGACTGAGTCATATTTGTACTTGCCTTGGAGTGACCCGAGTGCTTGTGTTATGTGGTGGATCCTAGCACCCGACAGGCAGCTCACCGTGACCTTCTCCTTGTTCAGCCTGGTGAGCACGACGTCAGTGTGCCTGACGATAGAGTCACCTATTACAAGTGTATCAGGTGTGTTGTTTAGCCTTAAGGGCTGTGACTGTTTGGCACACTGGCTTTGTGAGCTATGTGTTGCACGTGTTTTGTTTTGGGGTAGTGGTTGCTTGGGTGTCTGCTTTGGAGGTCTCTGCTGCTTAGGCAAATTTTTATTTAGAGCCTCCGAGTATGTTTTTGTGTGTTTATGTGTTTGGTTTGCTGTCATGGTAGGTCTATGTGAGACTGGAATTGTAGTGAGTGTGGTTTCCTTCTCCTCCTGACTGGTTACGCCAGTACTGAGTTGAGAGAGCTTAGCCTCCAGTTTGGCTATATAGGTTCATAGGTTCATAGGTTCATACTAGGCTATCTGCCCGAGGGCATTTACAAGCCTAGCCCATAGTTTTGTGGCTTACGCCACCCCTTTAGTATGGGGAACTATATATGGTTGCATCTCTCACATGTGTTGGAATTTGTTGGGAGGAGAAGAGGGTTGTCTGTGTACATGAGGCAGTTGTAACATTGCCTCAAGATTCCCAGATTCACCAGCTGGACCAGAGAGGAGATTGACAACTGACCTTTGGACATGCTAGAATAGTATTGGGAATTCCTTTATAATTGAAAAAAGGGCCAATGGGGAACAAGGTACTCAAGGGGAGTTTGTGAGGGTGTAGTGCTTTTAATTTTTTAGTGCTGACTTAGTGAGCACGCACCAGGTAACTTAAATGCAATGTGTTACAGGTAACTTAAATGCAAAAACGACAAACAGTAACTTTCTTTCAAGTGAAACAAGGAAATAAGTACAGTAAGCAATGCAGATATCACCAGGGATCCACAGAAGTGCTGAAAAGCCATGTTTTAGGTGAAATTAGCGTTTCAGGGAAATAAGCAAACAAACAACAAGCATACAAACAAAGCTAGATTCAGATTTTATCCAAAGAGGATGACTATGCACTTTTTGGCATTCAGCTTGAGGTCATGATATTCACACCAGGTATCTGTCTCAGTGAGACCCTTCTGGAGGGTGTCTGTATCCACTGGGGAACCAATTATGGCCCCTAGTTTGCAGTCGTCTGCAAACCTTTTCAGCAAACGTCCTCCTGTGCTTGCCTGTACCTCACAGAAATATGTACCGAACATGAGGGGTCCTAGGACTGAGCCCTGGGGAACGCCACTTGTAACTGGTTTACAGTCGGACCTAGGGTATGCAACTCTCACTGTATGGGTTCTGTCCATGAGCCACTTTGCAAACCATCTTGTGACATAGGGGTTAATGTTCAGGTGGATGGGTATGTCAATAATACCAGAATGGGGAATGGTGTTGAAAGCCTTTGAGAGGTCAAGGTAAAGTGTGTAGACCTCCTTACCCTCATCTAATGCCTTGATAACTGTCTCAAAGAAGTCCACCAGGTTTAGGAGGCATGGTCTGCCCTTAACAAAGCCAAACTGGGTGGGGTCAAAGGTTTGGAGACACCCAATGTCTCTATGAATGAGATCCATGATGATGTGCTCCATAGCCTTGCAGACCAGGCTAGTCGGGCTTATAGGGCAATAGTTCCTGTGGTCCATTGTGGCACCACCTTTGTGGAGTGGGATTACTGTTCCTGTATGCCATTCAGTGGGCACAAAGCTTGATGCGAGGCTATTATTGAACATGGTGCTTAAGTGGGGAGCCAGTTCATTCTGAAGTTCGTGTAAAACACAGCCTGGGATATTGTCCGGTCCCATGGATGCTGTGTTTTTGGCTTTAGAGAGTGCAACATTTACCTGTGTAGTTCTGATTACAAGGACTCTGCATTCTTCCTGTATAGATATGGGCCCTTTAGGGGGTGAGAGGGGGGTAAAGTTAGCACTGAACCTATCTGCCAGGATGTTGGCAATATCAGTTGGTTCTGTAATTTTTGTGCCTTTGTGCTGTAACTCAGAGCATATCTGGGTGTTGCCATTGAGATTCTTGACATAGCTATAGAATGCTTTGTGGTTGTCCTTGGAATTAGTGGCAATTTTGTTTTTGTAGCTAGCTTTGGAGGATCTTATAAGGGGTCTCAGCTTCTTACTGAGGCTGACCAGAGAGCTCCTCCACTCATGGAATTGTACTCTCTTTTGCAACAGTTTCTTCTTTCTGTTGTACAGTTTGTTTATGGCAGGGGACCACCAGATTGGCTTCCTTTTTTCAGAGGATAGCGTCTTGGTTCTGTTTGGGATAGCACAATCCATGCACTCATGTATAAAGTGCATTTGTGTAGGATTCAGCAGTTGTAACTGTATTGTCCATCTGCATGGGTGTCATGATGTTCACCACTTCTGTCTTAAGAAGCATGAAGTTGGCTTTGGAGAAATATTTTACTGTGGTTTCCTTAATGGGGAATGGGGGCGGGATGTGGATATCAAGGGTGATTAGCTTATGGTCGGATTAGACCAATGAGGAGTTGACTTCAGGTGTGGAACACCGGTCACTCATTTTGGTAATGACTAGGTCTAGGATATTGTTGCCCCTGGTGGGGGTGTGGATAAGTTGATCTAGGGCATTGGAGTTTATGAATTCCAGAAAGCGTTGATCTAATGAGTTGGTACACGAGTTTTTCCACTTAATGGTGAGTAGTTGAAGTCGCCCATTATTAGGGTGTTTGGTTGAACCCTAATATTTTACATAACATCAAGAAAAGAGGAGTGGGACTCCTGGGGCATGGTGGGGGATCTGTAGCAAGCTACAATTTGGATTGCAGTTTTGCCCAGAGTTAGTTGCACTTGAATAACCTAGGATGCATTGTGTTAAGCAAATAGCCTGGAGGTGTGGATATCCTTAATGAATATGGGCACACCTCTGCCTTTGGTGTTTTGGTCCAGGTTACATGGCCAAAAAGTGTGGTATGAGTTATAGCCTGGTAGTGCAGAGGTGTTCTCTGCAGCCTTGAACCAGGTCTCAGTCACTGAACAGATATCAATGTTCTCCATTTTAAGGAGTGCCTCGAGTGATTGCATTTTGAGATTTAGACTTCTAGCATTGAGTAGCATTACCCTCAGTTTTTGCTTGCCTGTTCCTGTTATGATGGTGAATTTGGTATTTGAACCTTGCCTAAAAAATAGGGGCAGCAAGAGCCTTAGCCAGGATCTGGACTCCCACGGGTGACAGGTGCAGGCCATCTGTGGCAAAGCATCGTGGTCTGTCGACCATGTCATCCCAAGCAGACAGATACTGGATCCCCTTAGAATGACACCAGAAGCTTAGCCAATTGTTGAAGTCAATCATTTTGTCCTTGTACTGCGGTATCATTCTGGGTGATGGCAGAATGCTACTCAGGGCTAGGGTCATACCTGCCTGGGCTACAAGATTGGAGAACACTTCCATGTTTCTTTTCATGTAGTCCAGAGAGGTACGTCTCATGTCATTTACACCAACATGGACAATGACAAAGTCATATTTGTACTTGTTGTGAAGTGACCTGAGTGCATGGGTTATTTGGCGGATCCTGGCACCCAACAGGCAGCTGACAGTAACCTTCTCCTTGTGAAGCCTGGTGAGTGGGACATCAGTGTGCCTGACTATAGAGTCACCTATGACTAGTGTGTTGGGTACGTTATTTTGCCTTATTGGCTGTGGTTGAGTGGCACACTGAGTCTGCGGGCTATGTGTCATTTGGGTTGTGTTGGGGGATGGAGGCTGTTTGCGTTTCTGCTTTGGAGGTCTCTGTTGCTTAGACAGATTCTTATTGAGAGCCTCCATGAATGTTTTTGTGTTACTATGTGTGGATTTTGCTGGTGTAGATTTAGTGAGACTATGTGATGAGTGTGGTGTGGTGCAAATGTTTACCTTCTCCACATGACTGTAAAGTTCAGTCTTGGTTGGGGAGAGCTTTACCTCCAGTTTGGCGAGATAAGTGCATCTCTCACAGGTTGTAGTGTTGGTTAGTAGGAAGAGAGGGTTGTCTGTGTTCATGAGGCAATTTCTACATTGCCTCAAAATGCCCAGATTCATCAGATAGACAGGAGAGAACACTGGGAGCTGACCCTTGGACATGCCTGAATAAAAAACTATTATCCTCTAGATAAGTGAGGAAAGTGTGTACAAGAGCTGTTTTTCTCTAAGCAGGTGAGAAAAGTAAGTACAAAAACTGTTTACCCCTAGGTAATGAGAAAGATTGAGTGGTATAGTAATTAGTAGCTTATTTAGTGCTTACAAGTTCTGAACAAGTGCTGAGCATGAATAAGCACTCCAGATAGGGTCTTGGATAACATAAACATACTGCCCCCCCAACAGGTACACAATCATATATCCATGTACATTAGAGAGCCCCTGTAACAACAACTATGCAGGTAAGCTGCACTCAGGCTGCATGGGACTTGTCCACATCCCAGGTTGTATCATACACATATGGCAAAACAATTTGCTCTCCCCATACACATCATGTAAAATATAGCTGCATGTCAGGCTGTGTACACACTGAATGGTGCACACCAACAGTTATCACAACCCACAAAGGGGGAGACACCACTGATAATGGGAAGTACTGCACTACTACCCTGCTGAGTCTGGTCTGAAAGGCCATGAACCTTGATCAACTTATTTGATGTCAGCAGTACAGATGTAGATGACAGTAAGGTTGATTTCACACTGCATATCATAACCTTGCCAGGTCATAGGACATCATCACCCATACTGTGTTCCACCTACACTCAGTATACTAGATGTACATTCCTATGTCACAGGAGTGTTTTGCAACTGGACTGCTGGCGGAACCAACACTACAGAAGGTGTCTGACTAATACATGCACATCACACCAGTGCCAGCTACAGTAAGACAGGGTTAATTCATTGTACTCCCCCTCATTGTAGTCTATACCACACAGACTAACAGAAGGCATCTGCCTATTGAAGTATACAAATGACTGACCTAGGAGCAATAGCTGACTCAATGAATGTTGCAGACAACATACAGAAGGGGCTTTGTGGGTGAGGTGTGTGACATATGGCCACAATTTGACAGCTACATATTGCATTGTCACCCCTATGTTAATAACCCTGTACCCATGAACTACCACCTAGGCAGCGGTCAACATAATGGACAGTGTGTGTAAGGGATGCAGCTGGGCAGTTGTCTTTCCTGTGATAGTTACATCACCACACCTGTCAGGTAGTTGTAAGTGGCAACCCTAATCTTGACAGGGTGCCATCCATGAATATAGAGATCATTGTTCAGCCATACTCAACACTCAAGTGACCCATATCAGATCACATATTTCCTTTAAGGGGTATTGGCCATGTTCAGATGGCCTACACCAGCCTTCCCAATCCCTATCTCCACTATGTAGCATGATGCCTACCCTGAATAAAGCCATGTAAAACCCAGTGATGTTGGACATGCTACACATACACATCCTGATCTCAAACACATACTTCATGGACATCCACCTTCTTAGTATAAGGATCACCACATGCTGGACAGATCCTTGTCCCATACATTTTACATACTCCTGCCAAGCTATGCATTCCTGTCCAGCAAAGCTGCACATTGCCCCTCTTTCAGACATGGTGTGATGACCGCATGGTAAATATATCATTAACCCTGTGGATAAGTTATGTGGCACTGCTTGACCTGGCCCCAGAAACCCGCCTGTCAGCTAAAGCTAGGTAACCTTTCATCTTAGGCTCATACATGGCCCAGGGCATATAGTCTACCATCAGGCTAGCCAGTGTCCCATGTGTATCACATGTGCAACACAAGTGATACATGGCAGGATGTTACACTGCTGCACAGTGCCATGTAGATGTATATGGCAAAACACATACATGTAAAACTTTCCATGAGCAAGTCTGCAGGGTCACAGGTCATGTCTGTTAAGGCAGTGTAATTCTTTATATGTGACATATACACAGCATCAAGTTTGACTGCATTAATGTGGACACATCCAGGCATGTGCTGATAAGTAAGAACACCAGTACAGGCAAACAGACATCCCACATCAAGACAGCATCCACATGGAGTATGAACAATGTAATTAGGTGACACACACATATATGGTGTGAATATCCAATCACCATTGAGTGTCAAATGTGTGTGACACAAACATGTCAGTGGTGCCAGTGTCATGTAGATTTGCAAAGACAAGTATTTAATTGTAATAAATGTGATACACATATATGTTCAGCTGTAGCTCTGTACGTCTCTGTGAGTTACTGTGACCTGTCTCCATCATTATGTCTTCCAGGTATGCCGCGTGCAAGGCTGCCACCTTATACCCACTTGGAGGATGAGGCCCTCATCCCATACCTACTTGATAATCATCATGTACTGTTCAGCCATGTACCACAGGATGCACAGCAGCGGGATGCCCTGTGGCAGGAACTTCGCAGTAGGGTAATGATGTGGGTGGCCACAACCGCACATACCAGCAGGTGCGCTGACACTGTACAGACCTAATTAGATGTGCGAAACAGCATGCAAATGCAATTGCCAGGGAACAAGGTGCAACAGGCGGTGGGCCACCAACCCAGCCCACACTCACACGTACCGAGGAGCTACTGGCCAACCTGGGGACACCGGCAGAACAACATCCACAAGCCTTAGCTGATATCGTGGAGGTGGGTGTCTCTCAACCACAAAGCCTAGAGCTGCCTGGTAAGTCACTACTGCACATATAACAATTATATTCCATATAGTTACATGTGTCACTGTACAATATGTAATGTAACATCATATCCAAGGCATGTATACACACATGCCGCATACTATAGTATCTGTGTATGCACACATGTGCATACTCCATAGTATAGTCTATTTTACTGGCGTATGTGTTAACATGCACATTGCACCCTGCAGCTATCATACAGGCATGGATAATGATCATACTGCTGTGTCACTCCTATTTAGGTACCTCTGGTGTTCTGCTGCGACAGCAGCCCATTACAGGTGAGACTGTTATTATTTATCAGGCATGTTAATGCACATATCTATCTGCCATGTGGCCATTTACCACATGTACACATAATGTATGGTCCTGTCACAATATACAGGTCGGACCTGCAATGCATCACAATGGCTACCCATGTGCAACACTTGCAAACTATGTGAAACACCAACATGAAACCTCACAAACTGTCATTGCCAGATGTGTGGACAGCTGTGCATACAATGGTGGAGGTATTGTTCACTGTAAGGACATGTATTATAGATCAGAACTACACATGTGGGGAATACAAACAGTACTACACAGTGAGCTGAAGTATGGCCAGCCCACAGGATTCACCGGTGTGGATTATACCCCTGCTATGAATGTCACACAATATTATGTGCTATCCGACATGTCCATGACATCTAGTGGGCTGGCTGCAACACTGCCTAACTATCCTGAAAAACATATCCCACATACCAAACATACCACCCTTTGTCTGCATAACCCTGTCGTCAGTGGAGCATATGACATCTATGGGTGTATGTCATATGGGACAACACAGACATGTGAAATAAACACCCGTCACAATCATTTGGCCAACACATGTTCACACATGGCCATGGAGGATGGCCAGAGACATGAAGCAACACACACAGTAGACATGATGTGCTTGTGTGTACACCCTGTCATGTGGAACACTAGACATCCTACAGGCCTGTGCACATCTTGTGTAGGTGTGACAGTAATCCACCACGTATGATGTGCTGAACATCTTGAGTATGTCACGACATGACAGCAGTCACCTGTACAGTATCCACATACATACACAGACAACCACATCAGCCCACAGATACAGTACATTCCCCTTGCTAGTGTCAGACATCACTGTCATCCTTGCTCCTCATGTGTGTGCGTGTGTGTGTGTGTGTGTGTGTGTGTGTGTGTGTGTGTGTGTGTGTGCGTGTGTGTGGTACACAGATGTCATGTGGGACATGGTGTAATGATGAGTTTGCCATGTCTGGCCATATTTGCCAGGCAGCAGCAATATAGTTGCAGATGTGCAGGGGTGTCATCCGTATACCCTTCAGTGACCTGTGTCACACATTCCACATCATGGTTTAGTGTGTATACACCTCAGTGATATGGGTCACATTCCACAGTATATATGTATTGTATCTGAACACAGTCATGGCTATGAACTGTGTCTAACTCGCACTGTATAGCAATAGAAACACCACATGATTCCCTGCAATGGACATGCACATCAGCTAAATGTGCAGTATATCTGTAGGGTGGACAGACAACACTGCATCAGTGGAAGGTCCATGTTAGTATAACACATCCCATTGGGGCACCATTACTCCACTGTATATTTGACAGGACACCATTGTGTTAAACATGTATGCATATCATTGCACATGTTGGCAGATCACATGTCATACTACATGTGATTGTCAAGGTCATATGCCACACATCAGGCAGGTGTACTGTTAACCTGTGCTGGTCTACATGGTGTAACATAGGGATGTATGCTAACTACTACTATGATTGTGTAATGTGCATGCCTTCTGCTATGACACATGCATGCTGTTGTGTGCAACCCAGGGATGTATGATAACTGCCACTATTATTGTCTGAGCTGCATGCCATCTGCCGTATCACATGCATGTTGCATGCCTTCTGTCATATCACATGCATGTTGGGTGCCATTGTGTGTGTCTGTGTGTGTGTGTGTGTCTATTGTATAGATTTTAATGTACAGTTCTTGTCTGCCCCTCACAGGTGTTGATGGAGGTGCGTTCCCCTCCTACGGTCCATCTGATGTTAGTGTCCCCACAGACTTTAGCAGTGATGATGAATGTATGATTGAGGCACAAACAGGGTTGTCAAGGGCTGAATCTGTGCCATTGGTTGCCATTCCACCTATATACCCCTTATCTCCTCACACAGTTCTCATGCCAACACATACCCCATCACCAGTGGCCATAGAGGAAGGACAGTTGGTGTGTGGTAGCTTGGAACAGGAAAGTGTGGAGGCTATGGAAGGCATGCCTGCACACCATGGTGTCAGCCAACTGACTGGTGGTGCCCCACACAGGCATGTAGCCAGTGCTGCTCGTAGGAGGAACTCTGGCCAACATGCCCCTGCAAGACAGAGCGCAGCAGCTGGTGTCACCAGACTCATGTTTCAGGCTGTAATGGAGGCACAGGCATGCGCTGAATGGCACAACAGAGAAGGTCAGAGGCTTCAGAGGGCTGCTGTCTTTTCCTTAAACAGCAACATCCAGGCAATGGTAAATGCTCAACAGCAGGTTGCTGAAGTTTTGGATAGATGATTGGGTGACATGGTTGGAGTCCTTGACCATGGCATGACAATCTGCGAGTGTGGGATGTCTGTGCTGGAACATCCGGTAGGATTGGGGCATCAGGCATATGGACGTAGGCCAGCTACATCACATTTTGCAGGTCTACATGAATGAGCTACCTCACATGCCCGCTCCCATAGTGGCGGTTGCAGCAGCAGTGCAGCTGGAGCTGTGCTGTCCACACCAGGACACAGCAGGCCACATGCACGTGGCCATGGATGGTCCCAACAGGGACACTGTTCCAGTGGACATGTGTCATCAGACAGTAACCAATCTGCACCTCTGCCTGGTAGTGCCCGTGCATCCCCTGGCAGGCACAGGTCACGTGGCCATGACCAGACACCATGAACTGTAAAACCTGGCCTGTACAGTCCACAGCTGTCAATAATAACCCTGTGTAAGCCAGACACATGCCAGAACTGTGTGCATACATACACGCACACACCAGAAACATATGTAGGGCACCGCAACACACACATGCATAACATCCACACATGCCCAAGTGAGATCAAAGGCCCTAATCCACACACATGATGTCATCCAATGGTGCAGCCTAGGCCTCTGGCAAACATTATCATCCTGTGCATATGATGATGCCTGTGCCGCATCCCTGTCATCCACACCATTGGTGCAGGGACATGCTCATATGGTCTGATGCACAGGGTGAACAGACTAGGAAGATAAGTGTAGATTACAATTGTTGTGTACTGTTGAGAGGCAGCAGACATACCATGTACTACAGGTTTAGAATGCATTTTGTACTGTTAACAGTATGTGTCTTGTGTAACAACAGTAACTGCATGTTGCTCATGATGTTCTGCTTTCATCCTTCAGGTCTAATTGCATGGCCAGTGGATGTCAGTGTTTGCAGTTAATGTCCCTTATGTAAATGTGGACTACTCACAGGTATGTATGAAAATACCAGCATGCACTTTATAGCTTCCACATTACAGAAAGTCCCACTATCCAAACACGTCTACTGATCTACTGATCCAAGAGCATGATAGCTGTGTATTAAGCTACTGTGGCTAGAGATGTGACATCCATACTGGGTGACATCACAGGTACAGTTACATGGAGTGGGGAGGTAAGAGAGCGGTCTAGCTGATGACAAGGGTAGAGGCCAATGAAAAGCATGATGCCTCATTGGGAAGCAGTAATACACGTTCCCATGACAGGATGCAAACACACAACTACACCCACACACTCAGGTATTCACACACATGTATTCAGAGACACAGTAACACACCCACACACTCACAGATTCACCGACACAGTAACACACACACACACACACACACACACACACACACACACACACACACACACACACACAGTTGCTAGTGTTGAGTTGAGGACCCCTGCCTATGTGCAAATCATCATTACAGTACTGTGCACTTACATGATGCGCCACAGAGATTACACATGTACAGGTAGTCAGTATGGCCTAAGATCGAGGACATCAACAGGGATAGTAGATTGCATTGACTGGATGGGGGAGGGGTCTTATCAGTTCACTATGGTAACATACATCCTCACTCCTGGGACCAGATAACCATATATACATACATACACACACACACACACACACACACACACACACACACACACACACACACACTGTGGCATTCACTATTGAATACACCTATGTCAAGCACAGATACCTCACATGTGCGAGATACACACCCCTGCCTATGTCCTGCTTTCTACATTGCAGTCTGTACAGATGTCTACAACAGTGTACAGGAGAGTGAGTAACAACTGAGATGTATTCCCCACCATACGTGACATATATGGACACACACGCAACCACACATGCCAGTACTGTGAATCAAACACCTGCCTATCTCATGATACGTATGACAGACTTACAGCAGTATTGCATGTGTTACAAAGTGTACTGATGCTTCCTTTGGCAACTGTGCTGATATATGCACACGGCAGGTCTTAACTGTTACAGGTGTCAAGTGATTTACCTTCAGTGTCACCCTGACCGCTGTCTAAGTTGTGTGTGTTCCCCTTCAATTAACAAAACCATAGCTTAACGGTTACACATGTTATTGTAGGACTGCTTGTGACACACCTGTGAGCTGTCCTCAGCAAACATCCATCTGCAAAGATGCCCCACCACTTAGTTATGTCCACACATCTGTCCATACCTGAAGTACATCTTATTTCAGCATATCACCATATACAGTTGGCAATGTTGAGGCTGCATTGCAACTGCATGATGTACTAAGACACACGTCACCTGCAAACATCAGCAACTGCACACGCATGGCATCTGAACACACACCACTACATGTACATGTGTCTAGGTCCTACATTCCTGTCATTTGGGCATGTTTGTAGGCATTGCATTTAGTGGACATGTGCAATGATATACATGACACATGGACTGTTGTATGATATGATAGGTGTCATGGGTGACCAGTACAGAAGGAATGTTACCTCTGCCAACATTGATATCACACCTTATGTACTGTTAGCATTCAGCAGCCAAGGACCTACCTTCCATGTGCATGTGTGTAATGGCTGTAGCCACCTGTCTGCACAAAGGACAACAACAGCTATGCTATTTACATATATGTTGTATGTGTGTGGCATGTACATATCCAGGGCAGGTACATGTATGTCATATCCAAAAATGAGGGTGTTTACTGGTGTACAGCAACAGTCATCTGTTAATGCTGTAAATAACCGAGGGACCCTGGTATGTGTACAGCTGACCTGGTTAAAAACAGTGGTATCATTGCATTGCATAACACATGATGCAACTGTGTCAGTACATGGGTACTCTGCACAGTTGATGTAGAGCTAGGTACAGTTCACTGGTCAAAGGTCACATGGTGCTGTACTATTATATGTCCTAACACATGTATGGATGTGTGTTGGTGGTCCGAGGGCATGGTGGTGTCTGAGGGTTACATCCTAGAATGCAGCTTTTGAAACTGTGACCTGCACCTGACTCATCTGTGATGCCTTTTGTGGGAATACTGGTCAGTACATGTGAGTGGCCTTTATGGATGTGAGGACACCATCACCTGTAGCGGTCCGTACCTGTGTTATGGCCCACATGTCTGGTTCTGAGGTATATGGTGGTAGTGCTATTGTGCACTACAGGGCCTTCAGCCAGGTGTTCCTCACTGCACAGATGTCAGTATTCCCCATTGTTGGATCTACATTGAGCAGCTATATCCCCTGAGGTGCATGAAGTCCTGTGCATTACTGCAGTGTGGTAAACTAAGTAGTTAGGGTGTGTATTTGTGGCCCTGGCAAAGAGTGTCAATGTGAGTCCATTAGAGAGTGTGGTTGTGGTGATAATGGCATCCGTTCACGTGGACAGTCATGTGTGCTACACCTAATGTATGTCTACTATATCTCTGTTGCAGATGTCTCTCACCTACACACATATATATTCTTACAGCACAGCAACATGTCGGCTTTGTGGCACATGTAGTAACTTCATGCACATGTAATAGTAATGACTAGTCAGTCAGGGGTTTGACCCCTGTACTGGTAGGCGTGTGGGAGATGATGCATAGGGTTTAGTTTCCAAGCCCTTCTCTGGTGTACTTTGTCTGTCCCTTCCACACACTCTCTGGTGGATGTGGAGGTGTACACCTGCTCAGCAGCAGCATGTGTATTGTAAGTGACGGACATGATCAGCTGATGGCCTCTGCACCTATTGCAGTCCTCCTCTAGCTGATTGCATGTGGAGCAGCTGTGATGGTGTTCCCATAGCCATTCACATGTTGGTGTTTGGCCATGACAGTCACTGTGAGTGGTACCTGGATGTGGTGTTTTGAAACGGCATCACAGATGATATCTGGATGTTCCTCAAACATCCTACACAGTGGGAAATAGCCTAAAGACAAGAGGGTGGTGTGCCACACATGACTACAGCATGTAAGTGTAGCTACGCTGCATTGAGACTACTGCCTGTTTAACATGTGTGCAGTAATGGCTATTCTGCATGTGTTAAAACAGACATGACAGTGCTCTGTTCGTGAGGGACCCCCATCTGTAGGGCCATCTGTGGACTGGCAGTGAGTGGAACCATTTGTTTTCTGTGTTACACACTGAACACACATCTGTGCACAGCAGGAGCATAGTGTGAGGATTGCAGACAGTACATGGTGATAGGGATGTGTTACTGCCATTGCATCCCTGACTGGACATATGTCACATGAAACAGTGGTATGACAGACACTGTCTGGGGTTCCCAGTGACAAGCCAATAATGGGCAGTTGTTCATAGCTGCAGTCACGCATCTACTACACATTGCACAGATGTCATGCAGTATATATGCATGTATTGTGCTCCCTCTGCAAATGTATATGATCTGTTGTGTTGGGTTGATGGTGATATTTATGCATACTGTTGTAGGTAATCCTGAATGCTGTTGTCTATTACTAAGCCATATCTGAGTTTAAACTGCAACACCATACGCTGTATGGGTTGGGAGGTCCCGGCAGAACCTCCTGTCGCACTTCAGCTGACCATGGTACCGGGCACCAGCACATCTGGGGCCCAGCCTTGGAACTCAACCTCTGTTGGCTCTGCACCACCTTCTGGTGGCACCACCACTGAGGATGGGGCATGTCCCCCGTGGGAGCAGGGACAGACTGGAACATGTCTGCTGTCATGCGGTCCTGGACGTGGTGCATTAGGGGCTCACTAAGGAGTTCAGAAGCCAGATATGCAAGTTCAAGGGTGGAGTGTCACATTTACAGGGTGAGGCTGCCCCTCCTGGACAGCCACCAGCACTGCCTCCTTTGCAACTGTTTTGGTGCAGTGGTGGCTGCCCATGGCTGGGGACCTCCATCCCAATGTTCTCATGGGCTTGTGAATGCCTAACGCCCATCCCCGTCCGAGGTGTATCCCCCCACATGTGTCATATACAGACCCTGTATGCTGTCTTGTCTGTGATCCTACCCTACCTATCCTCCACAAGCATACCTACACTCCTTCCCCCACATACCACTCTCACCCTACGGAAACATACGGCCAATTGGTTCCTAGAACAACATCTGCCCTATACATAGATGTCCATTTCACACATGTGCCCACTGGACACGTAACCCTTGTAATATGCATCACAACATACTCCTATTATCCTCACCCCTGTCCCTCAGGCGCACTATCCTGGTATGCACATCACTCCTAAATGGTCCA